>NC_041393.1:235836457-235871048 GCF_002162155.2 Triticum dicoccoides
CTTCTTCTGCCCCCCTGTGTTCGGTGGTCGGGGCTCCTCATCATCGTCCTCGCTTTGCGACCCCTTCTCCTTGTTCTCGGCATTTAACTTGCTAGCCTATTTAAATACCCAACACTCTCTGTTGGTATGATTGGCTGGTTTATTAGGAGTGTCGTGGATTTGACATGGACGATCGAGTATGCGGTCCAAGCTAGACGGCCCCGGATTGTTTCTTTTATATGGCTTCTTCCGCTGACCAGACTTAGAGCCACTGAATTCGGCGTTGATTGTCGTGTCTTCGGTGTTGTCGCTGTTGCTTCGACGCTTGTGTCTATTGCGTCGGGGCTTGCCGTTGCTGTTTCTGGCTTCAGAAGTGCCATGTTCACTTGCGTTGTTATTGCTACGGGCTAGCCAGCTATCCTCGCCCACGCAGAAGAGGATCATAAGTCTCGTGAAGGCTGCCATGGACTTCGGTTTTTCTTGGCCGAGGTGTCGTGCGAGCCATTCGTCACGGATGCTGGGCTTAAAGGTCGCTAGGGCTTCGGCATTTGGACAGTCGAAGATCTGGTTCTTTTTAGTTAAGAACCTAGTCCTAAATTTCATGGTTGACTCTCCAGGCTGTTGAACTACGTGACTTAAGTCATCGGCATCTGGAGGTCGGACATATGTACCTTGGAAGTTGTTGAGGAAGGCATCTTCTAAGTCTTCCCAGCTGTCGATGGAGTTTTCGGGCAGACTGTTCAACCAGTGCTGAGCTGGTCCCTTGAGTTTTAGCGGGAGGTATTTGATGGCATGAAGATCATCACCGCGGGCCATATGAATATGGAGAAGGAAATCCTAAATCCACACTGCGGGGTCTGTTGTCCCATCATATGATTCGATGTTCACGGGTTTAAACCCTTCCGGGAATTCATGTTCCATTACCTCATCAGTGAAGCAAAGGGGGTGTGCAGCACCTCTATACCGGGCCAAGTCGTGACGTAGCTCTGATGGAGTTCATCTGCGGTCTTTGGTCCAGGTGTGGTTATGTTTGTTACGTCCGGCCGGATGGCCATCATCGCGCATCGGGGCACACCCCCGCGATCCATAGATCGATCTGGTTTGGCCTGGTCTGTTTTGCAGGTCATGCCGCAGGTCATGTGTGTATCCCCGAGCTATTGTATTTCTGTTTTTACGGTGAGGTAGTGCGGACTAGTGTTCGGCTCGAGCTGCCGCTTTGTCCCGGCCATGTGGTGGTCAGTCGGTCGCATTATGCACTGGTAGGACAGGCTCTAGTGCCTCGTCATCGAATTGGGGTAACAATTTGCTCTTCTGGTAGCTTCTGGATGGGCGCTCGAGGCCGTATTCCTCGGATACTAGGACATCAGTCCATCTGTCATTGAGCAGATCTTGATCAGCTTGAAGCTGCTGGTGCTTCTTTTTCAGGATCCTTGGAGTGGCTATTAGCCGGCGCTTAAAGCGCTCCTGTTCGACGGGATCCTCAGGCACGATAAAGTCTTCATTGACGAGGCTCACCTCGTCCTTGGAGAGCGGAAGGTAGTTACTGTCCTCTGAGTCTTCGCTCGTGGCCTGTTCGTCAGGGCTAACTTGCCCATCTTCCCGTTCATCCTGTTCGGAGGTTGGCTCAACGGGGTCTTCATTGTCTTCGGTATCGTCCGGAGTATTGTTTTCGTCTATGACGGTATTGCTGCTTTTACCACAGCGTGGCTTAGAGCGGCGCCACTGACGATGGTGCTTTGGCTATATCTCAGGAGGCTTTTCCTCGACTGAATTTTCATTTCGCCGTTGTTCTCTTTGGGTGTGTCCACCATGTATACGTCATACGAGGAGGTGGCTGTCCAGCACCTTGTAAGCGATGGTTTTTGTGCCTGCTCCTCTCTGACATCATCATCCATACCGTCGATGTCTTCGGAGTCGTAGTCGAGCATGTCGGTTAAGTCCTCCACAGTGGCTATGTAGTGGGTGATGGGTGGGAAGCGAAATTCTCCGTCATTAGCTTCCAATTCAAGCTAGATCTAGTTTAGCTGGGAGTCTCCTGACAAGGAGAGGGCCTTTAGTGAGTTTAGCACATCGACTAAAGGTGAGTGTTGGAACATGTCCGCGGAGCTGAACTTGACGATCGGCGCCTGATCAGGTTCGATGGACGTGGATGCACGCGGTTCAGAACTTATGGCCGGAGACGAATCCGAGGTTCCGATGACACAGGCCCCGCTCGAGGTTGGACATATGTGCGGCTCCAGCGCCGCTGAGTCTGTGGCTTCCGTGGCGGGGTTGAGCATCCCGTCCTCGGATGGTGCAATCTGCTCCGGATCTAGGGCCAGAGCGGTTATAGGCACTATCTCCTGAGCATGATCCGATGAAAGATTAAGGCCATGTTCATCGTGGTGGTAGGGAGCGGCCGTCATGGGCTCGAATCCGTCGAAGATCAAGTCTTCGCGGATATTGGCCACGTAATTCAAGCTTCCAAACATGACCTGGTGGCCAAGGGTGTAGCTGTTGATCTACTCTAGATGGCCATGCGAGTTGGCCCGTAGTGCGAAGCCGCCGAATACGAAGATCTATCCGGGGAGGAAAATCTCCCCCTGGACTGCGTTGTTGTAGATGATTGATGGAGCCATCAAGCCTTTTGATGACGACGCAGCGGGCTTCTCAATGAAAGCACCAATGTCGGTGCCAAAATCGGCGGATCTCGGGTAGGGGGTCTCGAACTGTGCGTCTAAGGCTGATGGTAACAGGAGGTGGGGGACATGATGTTTACCCAGGTTCGGTCCCTCTCTATGGAGGTAATACCCTACTTCCTGCTTGATTGATCTTGATGAATATGAGCATTACAAGAGTTGATCTACCACGAGATCGTAATGGCTAAACCCTTGAAGTCTAGCCTATATGATTATGATCCTCGCCTATGGACTAAACCCTCCGGTTTATATAGACACCGGAGGGGACTAGGGTTATACAGAGTCGGTTACAGAGAAAGGAATCTACATATCAGAATCACCAAGCTTGCCATCCACGCAAAGGAGAGTCCCATCCGGACACGGGAAGAAGTCTTCTGTCTTGTATCTTCATAGCCCAACAGTACGGCTCATGTTAATAGTCCGACCATCCGAGGACCCCTTAATCCAGGACTCCCTCACAGGCCCCGTCCTTGGGCCCCTTGCTCTTCTTCTTGGCCTTCTTCTCCGGCGGCTTATAAGGCGCCGAGACCAGCATCTCCTCCAGCTGAGGAGTGACTGGGTTTTCAGGCAGTGGAGCCAGACTCTTGATCCGCTCCGACTTTTTGGTCCAGCCCTATAACAAAGGGTGGGTGGATGAGTTCGGCATAGATCAAATATATATGAAATAGATATATCTTCGGAAATATTGAATACTTACTGGAGAGGCCAGATTCGTGGCGTTGAGGCCGATTTCTCCGGTCTCCAGGGGCCAGCTGCTCTTCTGCACCTTGAAAAGCAGTTTCCACATTCTCTTGTGTGTGGTGCCGAGGAAGTGTTGTAGCGTCCGCGGCTCCTCCGACTTGAATTACCACATTGGGGAAGCCCGGCGCTGGCAGGGGAGAATGCAACGGAAGAGCAAGATATGAACCATGTTGGTTAGACCAACGTTCTTCCCCAGCACGTTGGTGATGCACATTTACAGTGCCTGCACCTCTGTCTGGGACCCCCAGTCGAGGCCCTTCACGTTCCAGGAGGTGAGCCCCATGGGGATTCCAGATCTAAACTCCGGAATGGCCGCCCACTTAGTGCGGCGCGGCTCGGTCATGTAGAACCATTCCTGTTGCCAGATCTTCACGGTCTCCACAAAAGGCCCCTTGGTCCATGTGGTGTTCGACAGCTTACTAATCACAGCTCCGCCGTAGTCCGCGTGCTGACCGTCGACCACCTTCGGCTTCACGTTGAAGACCTTGAGCCATAAGACAAAGTGTGGTTGGACGCAGAGGAGAGCCTCACACACGACGATGAACGCCGAGATGTGGAGGAGGGAGTTTGGGGCTAGATCGTGGAAATCTAGCCCGTAATAGTACATGAGTCCGCGGATGAACGGGTCGAGTGGATAACGTAACCCTCTAAGGAAGTGGGGAAGGAAGACGACCTGTTCGCCGGGCACTGGAGTGGGAATGACTTGACCTTCAGGGGGAAGCCTGTGCTTGATATCGACGGTGAGGTACCCCACACTCCGTAGATTTTTATCTCCTTCTCTGTCACAGAGGAGGCCTCCCACTTGCCTTTAGAGCCAGCTCCGGCCATGGTTGGAGGAGGTGGTGGTGGTGGTGAGGAACACGGAGACTTTGCGAGCACAGAGAACTTGGAAGATTGGAAGGCTGAGGAGATGTGAAGGCGTGGGGGAGAATGTAAAAATCCATTGCCCTCTTATAGGCAGTAAAATGCCAATCGCCCCCACTCGTGCCTTGAATCTTGCCTATCCCTAATGAAAGCATGCGCCGCAAACGGTTGGATTAACCAAATATTATTGATGTGCAATCCCATATTAAGTAGGCACAATCTCTGTTTGACAGGACGTGCCAATGGGGCGTGGCCTCGAAACACAGACTGCAGGATGGGAAAACGGTTCAAAATGTCGAAGGGTCAAATCCGATGCTTCATCAAAAAGTAGTCAGTAAAAGACACTGTTCTCATTTTTAAATATCCTGCCTTCATGGCTAAGGGATGCGTTTATTATAAAAAGCTGGGTACAATTCTTTTATAGAGGAAAGCCGATGTGTATTCTTCAAGGAACCCTCCTTGCAATGTTGAAGGCAATCTGAACGCTGAATATATCATCATTGAAGACTAGTTTAGGGGCTACTGTGGGAGTCCTAGACTAGGGGGTCCTCGGGCGTCCGGTCTATTGGATGTGGGCCGGACTGACGGGTCATCGAGCTACAAGGTAGAAGATCACCTCTCGTGTCCGGAAGGGACTCCCGTATGCATGGATGGCAAGTATAGGTGTCCGGATATGTTATTCCTTTCTGTAAAACCGACTTTGTAAAACCCTAAGCCCCTCTGGTGTCTATATAAACCGGACGGTAGATCGGGGGCAGGATCACAACATTGCTAAGCTAGCTAATCTAGGGTTAGCCGAATCAATCTCGAGGTAGATCAACTCTTGTAACCCCTATACCCTCGAATATAATCAAGTAGGAGTAGGGTTTTACCTCCATTAAGAGGGCCCGAACCTGGGTAAACACTGTGTCCTATGTCCATAGTTACCATTGGTCCTCAGACATACAGCTTCCCCCCCCTACCTGAGATCTGCCGGTTTTGACACTGACACTGGGCTTTCCTGGGCTGAGGGTAGGGACTGACTCCCTGGACATTTGCTGTAACCTCCATGTGCTTTCCATGGCACAGTATTTGTGTACCATGTCCGACAATCCGGTGAAGTTTTGCATGCGGCGGTGGGCAAGGGCATTTAAGATCCCTACGCCCTGGGAATTGAATTAGAAGGCTTCAATTATTTCTTCGTCACGGCAATCCATTATCTTGTTTTTAACTAGGAGAAATCCGGCCCAATAATGATGGACCGTTTCTTCCGGCTGCGGCTTGACGTACATCAGGTCCCATACGTCCGGCCTTTCTGCGTCCGGACAATATTCCGCATGGGAGGTGGATGAGAATTTTTTTTGCGGTTTCGTCTTTTGTGAGTCTGGGGCGTTGGCAGCGGCGAGCCATGCTTAGGCTATATTCGAATCTAATTGCACACTGTTCGGGCATATGCCTATATGGGGTTGGGCCGACTCACGGCCAGATCCAGTTTCATCGACTGAGTTCGAACTCTTATCTTGATGGGTGTCTGTATCCGGGCTAGAGACCTGGGTGTATACTATCATTAGCTTCAAAGATCATGATCCTTCCGCCCTTTCTTCAACGGTAGCAACCAGGTGAGTGATGGCGAGATGTGGATCTCTCTATTGTCGGGTTTAAGCCTAATATGGTTGTAGGCCGTAGGCCTGAAGACAGAGATTCACATAGCTAGGAATTGATCCAAAAGGTCATTTACAGAAGGGGTTCCCGTCGGGGGCATATCTCCTAAATGTTTGGTGGGACGTCCTTCGGATACTATGATGAGATCCGGCTTTAGGGCCAGATCCCGAGTTGTGTCGGCTCCATTTACATCCACCGAACTCAAGGTCAAGGCAACGGGCTCAGTGGGTTCTTCGGAAGCGGGGCTTTGCCAAGGCTGGCGCCGGATTCTAAGTTCCGGTGTCCGGCTTCGCGATCAGCGGTAAAGTTTTCAATCGGGATTAAAAGACCGGCGAGGTCGGCGCGAAAAGTGATGCTACCAAACGTAAAGATCTGGCCAGGGACAAATATGTCCCTAGTGTTGGTGGGGTTTCCCACGGATGGATGAGCCATCGACCCTCTGGCGATCTGCAACAGAACTCTCAATGAAAGTACCAATGTCGGGGTCAAAACCGGCGGATCTCGGGTAGGGGGTCTGCTACGTCTTGAGCTTGCATTGGTTTTCCTTGAAGAGGAAACGGTGATGCAGCACAGTAGCGTAAGTATTTCCCTCAGTTTTTGAGAACCAAGGTATCAATCCAGTAGGAGGCTCCTCAGAAGCCCCACGCACCTACACAAACAAACAAGACCTCGCAACAAGGCAAAAAAGGGGTTGTCAATCCCTTCAAGGCCACTTGCGAAAGTGAGATCTGATAGAGATAATATGAGAAGATCAATATATTTTTGGTATTTTATGATATACATTGGAAAATTAAAGATGCAAATAAAAGTAGATTGAAAGCCTATATGATAAGAGATAGACCCGGGGGCCATAGGTTTCACTAGTGGCTTCTCTCAAGATAGCATAATTATTATGGTGGCTGAACAAATTACTGTCAATCAATTGATAGAAAAGCGAATAATTATGAGATTATCTAGGCATGATCATGTATATAGGCATCACGTCCGTGACAAGTAGACTGACTCCTGCCTGCATCTCCTACTATTACTCCACACATCGACCGCTATCCAGCATGCATCTAGAGTATTAAGTTCATAAAGAACAGAGTAATGCATTAAGAAAGATGGCATGATGTAGAGGGATAAACTCATGCAATATGATATAAACCCCATCTTTTTATCCTCGATGGCAACAATACAATAGGTGCCTTGCTGCCCCTGCTGCACTGGGAAAGGACACCGCAAGATTGAACCCAAAGCTAAGCACTTCTCCCATTGCAAGAAAGATCAATCTAGTAGGCCAAACCAAACTGATAATTCGAAGAGACTTGCAAAGATAACTTAATCACACATAAAAGAATTCAGAGGAGATTCAAATATTTCTCATAGATAAACTTGATCATAAACCCACAATTCATCGGATCTCGACAAACACACCGCAAAAAGAGTTACATCGAATAGATCTCCAAGAAGATCGAGGAGAACTTTGTATTGAGATTCAAAGAGAGAGAAGAAGCCATCTAGCTAATAACTATGGACCCGAAAGTCTGTGGTAAACTACTCACAACTCATCGGAGAGGCTATGGTGTTGATGTAGAAGCCCTTCGTGGTCGATTCCCCCTCCAGCGGAGCGCCGCGAAGGCTCCAAGATGGGATCTCGCGGATATAGAAGGTTACGGCGGTGGAAATAGTTTTTTGTGGTCGCTTCTAATGTTTTCAGGGTACATATGTATATATAAGAGGAAGAAGTAGGTCGGTGGACGCCCGAGGGTCCCACGAGGGTGGGGGTGCGCCGGGCACCCTCGTGGCTGCCTCAGTTGTTTCTTGACTTCCACTCCAAGTCCTCTGGATCACTTTGTTCCAAAAAGATCGCTCCCGAAGGTTTCATTCCGTTTGGATCTGTTTGATATTCCTTTTCTTCGAAACACTGAAATAGGCAAAAAAAATAGCAATTCGGGCTGGGCCTCTGGTTAGTAGGTTAGTCCCAAAAATGATATAAAAGTGTAAAGTAAAGCCCATAAACATCCAAAACGGGTAATATAATAGCATGGAACAATCAAAAATTATAGATATGTTGGAGACGTATCAAGCATCCCAAAGCTTAATTCCTGCTCGTCCTCGAGTAGGTAAATGATAAAAATAGGATTTTGATGTGAAATGCTACCTAGCATAATTCTCAATGTAATATTCTTTACTGTGGCATGAATGTTCAGATCCGAATGATTCAAAATAAAAGTTCATATTGACATAAGAAATAGTAATACTTCAAGCAAACTAATCAAAGCAATCATGTCTTCCCAAAATAACATGGCTAAAGAAAGTTATCCCTACAAAATAGTCTAGTTGTTGCTCTATCTTCATCAAACAAAGTATTTAATCATGCACAACCCCGATGACAAGCCAAGCAATTGTTTCATACTTTAGTAATCTCAAACTTTTTCAACTTTCATGCAATACATGAGCGTGAGCCATGGACATAGCACTATATGTGGAATAGAATGGTGGTTGCGGAGTGTAACACCCCGGATTCGATGCGCCAGGTGTCTTCCAGCTATTCGTCGTTGTTGCCATGTCATTTGCTTGGGTGTTGAACTTTGCCTTGTCATCTTGTTTTGCTTTGTTCCTTTACTTGTTGCATATGCCATGCTCATCATTTTTATATTGCATCCCCTCTTGTCATTTTGCATGCTAGTCATATACCTTTTGGTAATCATCATGTTCTTGCCATGTTCATCTTGTGCATTGCCCTTTATATATGTTGTGTGTTGCTCTAGTTGATGTGTGTGCATCACCCCTTTGCTATCTCTCTCAAACCAAGCCATGCACCATCACCTTCTCCTTCCTCTTCTTTTACTCCCTTATGCAAGTGTCGTTTCTCCCTTATCCATTAAAGTTCAATCTTTGCCAATAAATCATGCACCATGCCTTATACCTCTCTGTCAAGTATCATCCATTTTGGAGTTGTTTTGGTTGGGTTCAAAAATGGCTCAAGTTTGAATTTAATTCAAACTTGAATTATTTTTATATCCTTAAAAATGGCCAAAGCAATTTATTCAAATAGTTCATATCTCTAGGGGATCATATTAATTTTCTTCCTAGCTTCAAACCCCTCCAATCCCTCTGTGCTTTGTTGCCCTTTTATTTCTGTTTGAAGAAATAGAAAAGAGGCAGAATCAACACCCCCAGCGTAGCCTAGTCCAGCCGAGCCGCGACCCATCTAGCCCAGCCCCGGCAGCTTCGCCGATTGCCTCGCGTCGCCATCGCCCAAGCCGAGCCATGCTCGTGCTTGAGAAGGTTTCTGCTGCTGCTTGCCCTGCTCCGTCTTGCCGCCGTCATGGCCAAGGCGACCTCGAGTCTTCCCGCCCACCTGAGGCTTTTGCATGATATCACCTCACAGTGCACCTTGGCACGTTTCCGCACCCCCGCCAGTCCTCTGCAACCACAGCAAGGGTTGCTGCTGGCTCCCGTCGCCGGCAAGTCCCCGTGTGCATGCTTTAGTTTCGGTCCTGGTCGCGATGCGCACATGTGTTATGTTCTGTCGATCTCTATTTGCATCAGGAACACATATTTAGCCCAGTGGCTAGCGCAGCCAGTATCCATCCAAGGGGTCTAGGGTTCGATTCCCAAGTGCTTCGATTTTTGCCTTGTTGTCAGGACCCCGATCCTAAGTCACACCGATCTAGCATGTAACACATCATATCACTTTGCGGCCTCACGCACGGTATTCCCACGGGTGCCACCTTACCTGGCCCGGGACCGTTTGCGCCTTTTGGCTCACGTATATGATAGTGTCGCTAGCATCCATATGACAAAGGACCCGGGCTGACATGGCTAGTCGTAAACCCAAAGTGGCACAGACTTACAGGGACAGGCATCCATGACCCAGCATCGAACGTGTCGGTCATCAGCGAGTGAATCCAGGCTGTAGCACTGGGCTAGCAGGACTCCGGTGAACCGGGCTGTAGCGGGCTAACAGGACTCCGGTATTCATCGCGTGACATTTCCCCGAAGGGACAGACACAGGAACGAAGAAGGACACATGCCGGCCAGCCTAAGTGTTCCGGAGCAGTAGCAAGCTACCATGGCTCGGTGGAAACACTAGGAGACATTTCCTGGTAAGAGAGGCTACTAAATATAAACAACTAGATGGTCAGATCCCACACATACCAAGCATTTCAATAACATACACACAATATGCTCGATATGTGCAAATACAACATGGCATCACAACATGACTCTACGACTCAAGTAATTTATTCATTAGTCTCCGAGGAGCGAGATATTACAAACAGGGGTCTCACGACTCAACATTCAGAGCATACAAATCAAAGCACAAGCGGAAGCTATCATGTCTGAGTACAGACATCTATAAATGAAAAAGGCTGAGAAGCCTGACTATCTATCAGATCCTGCCGAGGGCACAAGATCGTAGCTGAGGTAACAAGCTAAACGTCGAAGTCCACGTGGAACTACTAGTGAGACCGAAGTCTCTCTGCAAAAACATAAAATAGGCAAATGTGAGTACAAATGTACCCAGCAAGACTTACATCAGAACTAACTACATATGCACCATTATCAACAAAGGGGATGGTGGGGTTTAACTGCAGCAAGCCAGCTTTGACGCGGTGGCTATCCTGATCTACTATTGCAAATAACTCTTTTCAGGTGGCGCACACGAGTCCACATATTCACCATATCAATACACCACTATGGATCCACTCCCGTCTCCCTACGAGAATGCCATCCATAGCACTCACGCTTATCTTGCGTATTTTAGAGTATCCACTTTCACTTGTCTATGAACTGATATAAGGAACCCAGAAGTCCTTATCCGCGGACACGGCTATTCGAATAGATGATGTTAACCCTGCAGGGGTGTACCTCTTCACACACGCTCTCACCACTTACCGCCGTTTACACGACATGTACTCGGCAACCTTCAAGCGGAAGCCCAACGTGGGTGTCGGCCACGGCCTACCTAAACACTCGAGTCTCTAGTCCAGGTTTATCGCCTATTCGGGTTCCATCCATGAGGAGATCCGGCCGGAGTTTCGCTCACAGCCCCAAACGATGTGAACAGGGTTCCCGAGACACCAAACGGGCGCCCGGTACACCGTGCCACGTGCCTACTGCATCACAGCCCACCCCTACGGTCAGCGCTGCGCACGGCCTCCAGCATACTACAAACACCAGAAACTACTTGCAACTCCTGGACAGAGGACAAGGGTGATTAAGAAGCCGAGAGGGTCCATTGGTTTCGGGCCCAACGCGTGGTAGTAGCTGAATCATGGATCACAAACACAGAACTCAGTTCCTGAGGACGGCTGCAATGAGACAACCCACCATGTACTCCTACATGGCCTCTCACCGCTACCTTTACCAAATCGTATTCACACACTTAGCTCACACACAGTAGGACATGTTCACGCACCTCTGATTCATCCCGGATGAATCAGACCTGACTCAACTCTAAGCAGTAGCAGGCATGACAAACAAGCAAGAATGAGTAGGCACAACAGGGCTCAAACAACTCCTACTCATGCTAGTGGGTTTCATCTAATTACTGTGGAATGACAGGTCATGCAGAGGATAAAGGGGTTCAGCTACCGCAGCAAGTAACAGATGAATCGATGTTGTCCTAATGCAGTAAAAGAGAGCAGGAGCGAGAGAGTGGGATTGTATCGGAATGAACAAGGGGGTTTTGCTTGCCTGGCACTTCTGAAGATAACATTGAGTCTTCATCAGTGTCAACGATCACAACGTCGGAACATCGTCTACCGGGAGGGAACAGATACCGGCAACAAAGATGAAATACAATCAATGCAATGCACAATATGATGCATGCTCATGACATGGCAATATGAATGTGTTTTGAGCTAATGCAACTAGCAACAGATTAAATGAAGTTGGTTTGAATACAAGATTCAAATTCAAACTCCATATGTGATTATTCAAATGCCATTTAATTGATTTGTGCTAAACAGCAGCTATAAGTTGTTCTAACATGCATGAAAATGGTACAGATGGATTCCTTGAATTTTTCTGATAATTTTTCATATATAAATTATTTAATTTGGAGTTACGGTTGAATTTCTATGATTTATTGAAGTTTTAATCATTTTCTGAAATTCCTGAATAAAAAATGAATCCAGAAAACCTATTACTGCGTCAGCATGACTTCACAGTGACGTCAGCAAGTCAACGGCGTTGTCCAGGTCAAATCTGACCTGTGGGACCCACATGTCAGCTGCACAGTGATTTAACAGAGTTTAATTAACTTAACTAAATTGTTAGCCGGGTTAATTAAACGGTAGGGCCCACCTGTCAGTGGCCCTAGGCCTGGGTTAGCGGGGTGGTTAGGCCCTAATGACCGGCCACGTCGGATTCGCCGGCGGTTGGACGACGGCGACGACCCAGAGCGGCGGTGGCTCACCGGAGTTACGCCAGAGGCGACGGATCGACGCGCCAAGGGCACCAGGAGGTAGCCTGTGCCCGTGCGCATCTAGGGGGACCAACGGGAGGTGCGGGGGTGGCCGGGGTTCGCCGGAATGGAGCTCGCGGCGGCGGCGGCGTTCGGGTGAACTGGGTTTCGGGGTTAGGGAGCACGACAGGAGGCAAAGAGGGGTGTTACGACCTCCTGGGGTTGCACTGAGCACGACCGCGTGCTCGGTTGCAGCTCTAGCTAACGGTGGCTACAGCGGCAACATGGTCGGCGGCAAGCAAGCTCCGGCTCCGGTGGGATCGAGGCTACAGGGCGCAATCGAGGCGGGGAAGAGAGAGGGGAGGCGTAGGAGCTCACAGTGAGTTCGAAGAGCAAGTCGGTGTGCTCGGGGAGATGGCAGAGAGGATGAATCGGACGGCGGCATCCGGCGGCCGTGGTCGGGAAGAAACGCCGCGGCATCGTCTTGGGGCATCCGGGCTTCGGTGGGTCGACGTAGAGGGGCTTGGGGTCCGGGCTGAGCTCCGGTACGCAGAGAGGGAGCGAGGAAGTGGCTGTGGCCGTGGTGGTTGCGAGCGACGTCGGCGGCGACTCTCGGGTGAGAGAGGGAGAGATCTAGGGAAGGGGGTGAGAGTGCGGGAGAGTGAGGGAGAGAGGCAGGGAGGTGCGTGGCGCTCGGGGAAGGCGTCCAGAGCGTCGAGGAAAGAGAGCGGCAAGCAGGAGGTGGCCGAGGCAGCGTCGGCGCCCGTTGGCCACGCGCGCTGCCTACTGGCGCGGGGAAGACGACAGGAGGGGAGCCCCTGGTGGGCTGGGCCGGCTTCTGCAGCAGGCCGCACAGGTAGGCGCCAGGTAGATCTTCTACTCTCTCTCTCTTATTTCTATTTAATTCTGTTTTCTATTTTCTGTAGTTTGTTTTGATTTAGTTTTTGACACTAAACCATTTTATAAAATCCGGAAAATAGTTATGTGGCTAGGACTAAAATATACCAAACCACATAAAATGTTCTAGTATTATTGGACATATATTATTTATATATCAAATATATATCCAATGCAAATAGCTATTTATTTAATTCAAAGGCCCAAAATAATTAACTCTGAGATACCAAAAATATTGTTTTGAGTTTTACCTCTTTGCAATATTTTCAGAGACTAAGAGGAACATTTTCTTGGACTTCTTTGAGAGGATTTTAATGTTGATCATTTTTAGAAGGTTTCTGAGGCTTTTAAAATCCCTCAATTCAAATTTCATTTGAATTAAAACATGATGCTCACATGAGGCTAGCCTAGAGCATTACCAGAAGCTAGGGATGTGACACTTGTTTTCCTTTACTGTTGCACACCCACATCCGCTTCGGGCCCTGTCTACGTCTGGGCCAGCACACAGTGCTGCCTCGGGCCCGTGCATATTTTTTTCAAGTCTGTGTATTTTAGCATTTTCCAATGCATTCTTATTTACTGTAATGCCATCATCTTGCATTGCTCATATTTAAATAACCATGCTTTGGATTTAAAAAAACTATATATGTAAAATGCTTAGAATTTCATCGAGTTTCACATTATGCCACTTTCAACCATGTTTGAAATGTTTAAAATGTTGTTTGATTAAATTTTCTCAAATGCCATGTTAAAATGATTTATTTCATAACTAAATAACCGTAGCTCAGTTTTAAATAAACTTTATATGTAAATGGGGTGAAAAAATGCCTAGTTTAACATCGTGAACTTTATTTTCCTGTTTAACAACTCTAAAATATGGTTTAGGGCAGAACAGTACCAAATTCATAATTTTCATATGGGGATTTTCCGGAATTGTTGTTTGTTGTTCCGGCCTCATTTAAACTTGCCTAGATAGGTAGTTTTCTTGTGCTTCACCCCTTGCCATGTTTAACAACATTTAATATTGTTGGGTACATAACCGAGAGAGAACTAAATAATTGATGTGGTGTTTCGTCAATATGCAACTCGTTGCATATTGAGCTCCACTTAAGTTGTAGTATTGTTTGTTGCACTTTGCCTCATTAAACCGGACATGCATGATACTTGATTGTACATCATGCCATGATTATGCTTGTGTGTTTACCATGTTGTTTGCTTCTTTCCGGTTTTGCTCTTCTCGATAGTTCCTGTTTCGTTGCGATTGTGAGGATTCGTTCGACTACGTCCGTTCATCTTCTTCAGGGACTCGTTCTTCTTCCTAGCGGGATTGTAGGCAAGATGACCGCTACCCTGGATCTCACTATGATCATTGCTATGCTAGTTGCTTCGTTCTATCGCTATGCTGTGCTACCTATCACTTGTTCTTCAAGCCTCCCAATTTGCCATGTCAGCCTCTAACCTTTTCACCCTTCCCTGCAAACCATTGCTTGGCTATGTTACCGCTTTTGCTCAGCCCCTCTTATAGCGTTGTTAGTTGCAGGTGAAGTTGAAGATTGCTCCATGATGGACAGGATTATGATGGGATATCACAATATCTCGTATTTAATTAATGCATCTATATACTTGGTAAAGGGTGGAAGACTCGGCCTTATGCATGGTGTTTTGTTCCACTCTTGCCGCCCTAGTTTCTGTCATATCGGTATTATGTTCCCGGATTTTGCGTTCCTTACGCGGTTGGGTGATTTATGGGACCCCCTTGACAGTTCGCTTTGAATAAAACTCCTCCAGCAAGGCCCAACCTTGGTTTTACCATTTTCCTCACCACCACCTACTTTTCCCTTGGTAGTCGCCCTCTTGAGGGTCATCTTTATTCAGCCCCCCCGGGCCAATGCTTCTCTAAGTGTTGGTCTGAACTAGAGCCACTTGCAGCGCCACCCCGGGCCAATGCTTCTCTAAGTTTTAGTTGTACGTAGTGTTCATCCAGTGTTGCCCTAAGAACGAGATATGTTCAGCTCTTATCGGGATGTTGGTGCATCGGGCAGTTTTGCTGGTCTTGTTTTACCATTGTCGAAATGTCTTGTAAACCAGGATTCCGAGTCTGATCGGGTCTTCCCGGGAGAAGGAATATCCTTCGTTGATCGCGAGAGCTTATCATGGGTTAAGTTGGGACACCCCTGCAGGGTATAAACTTTCGAGAGCCGTGCCTGCGGTTATGTTGCAGATGGGAATTTGTTAATGTCCAGTTGTAGATAACTTGACACCAGATCCGAATTAAAACGCATCAACCGTGTGTGTAGCCGTGATGGTCTCTTTTCGGCGGATTCCGGGAAGTGAACACGGTTTTTGAGTTATGTTTGACGTAAGTAGGAGTTCAGGATCACCTCTTGATCATTGCTAGCTTCACGACCGTTCCATTTGCTCTCTTCTCGCTCTTATTTGCGTATGTTAGCTAGCATATATGCTTAGTCGCTGCTGCAACCTCACCACTTATCCTTTCCATACCCATTAAGCTTTGCTAGTCTTGATACCCATGGTAATGTGATTGCTGAGTCCTCGTGGCTCACAGGTTACTACAACAACAGTTGCAGGTACAGGTTTTGCGATGATCATGACGCGAGAGCGATGTTACGTGTTTTGGAGTTCTTCTTCTGCTTCTTCTTCGATCAGGGGATAGGTTCCAGGTTGGCAGCCTGAGCTAGCAGGGTGGATGCCGTTTGAGTTTCTGTTTGTGTTTCATCCGTAGTTGGATGGTGCTCTTATGTAAGATGATGTTGTATTCGTGTGGCATTGTATTGCCTTTTGTATGTATCCCCATCTATTATGTAATGTTGATGTAATGATATCCACCTTGCAAAAGCGTTTCAATATGCGGTTCTATCCTTGGTGGGACCTTTGAGTCTCTTTAGGATAGTATCGCATATTGGGCGTAACAAGTTGGTATCAGAGCCTCGACCGACCTTAGGAGCCCCCCTTGATTGATCGTGTAGTTTGGCCGCTGTCGAGTCTATAAGAAAACTGTTTTTGGAGTCTAGTTATATCAGAGAGTAGGAATTCTTTTTACTCCTCAGCCCCTTCGTCGCTCTGGCCAGGAATCTTGACATAGGTGTTTTGAATTACTCCTCTTCCCTTCAAATTTTCTTTAGGATCATGCAGTTGGTTTTTCGGTCGTTGGTTCTCTTCTCTTTTCATCCGGTACCATTCTCGTCAAGTTGACTCGAGCCTCTTCATCTTTGCGAGTTCAATCCTCAGTTGTTTTATTTTCCCACCCGCCCACCTCTTTTCATCTCGGAGCCGGAGTCCGTAATCGAGTATCCATCCTACTCGTGTGAAGTCTTTGCTTTCTTTCTTCAATGATCTCAACCGGTGTTTTCTCTTCAAGTTATTCGTCGTTTCTCTCTTCCAAGTTGCCTTTGTTTTCCCGCCCTCCCACCCTTTTCTTCCCGGAATATGAATCTCTTCCGACCATCAATTTCATTCGTGCGGAACCCCTTCAGTCTTTCGTCAATTGTTTCAAGCAGTGATTTCTTGTCTAGTTCGTCATTCTTCATCTCTTTCTTTTCCGGTGGATTCAATTCTAATTTTTGGTAGTGATTATATTCTTTTCCTCGGCTCAAGTGTTTCCCTGCTCGTTTGCCTCTCGCCAGTTTATCTTTTCGGAGTGCTCAAGACATCTCAGGAGATTCGTCTATATTTGTATTAATTCGAGGTTGTCACCTCATTCAAATTTTTCAATCATTCGGGTGCATCATCTATCTGTTCAACATCCCTTTCCAACAGTATTTTTTTTCATCAGTGGGCCCTAACCCACAGGTCTTTTCCCAGTATCTTACCTGACTCTTCTAATTATTACAGAGCTATTCCCAAATTCTTTTCGAAGTGTGACGTAAGAATGGATTCCATCAGTCAAATGCCTTTTCCAAGATCAATTTCAAATAATTTTCATTGTTGACTCTACCTCTTCGCTTTTCATTCTCCCGGAGTATCTCAGTAAATTTTGGTGGTGTTTCTCGTCGTCATTGGAAGACCGAAGAAGAGTGCGTCCTCTAAATCTTGTCCGTTCTCCCGGAGATTCGTGGTGCTAATTTCATGTTATCCTCCAAATTATTCCGTTTGTCACAGATTCTTTTCATCCATCTGGTGCATTTCGGTAGTTGCTTTCTCTATCGTTCATCCGGAGGCCATCTTTTTGGAATATTTCTTCCTTCTAACTTTTCAAATTAGTTCCCCAATTAATCTACATCCATGCCCGTTCGTTCGTCTCTATATTCTTACGGTGGTTCATTCAAGATTCTTTCCTTGATTACCATATTAATTAATTCATTCTTTCCAATCCTCCCGGTGGTTCATGAAGACTCTCTCAAGTTTTGTGCCACATTCCCCTTAATCTTTTTCAAGAAGAATAAGTAGTATGAAAAATCCATTGCTTGTCATCAATTTAATTTGATGAAGGATAAGCATACAATAAATCTTATTCTTATTTCATCCAAGTGAGTAATCCCTTCCTTCGGAGTTTGTTCTTGATGAATAAATTCTAGTTCCCAGTGTTTTCATCTTTTCTTTTCCGGAGTTCAAATTTCCTCGGCCATTTCGTCGGAACCCCCATCTAAATCATCGGATGGCTCATCTTATTATTTCTTCCTTCATTTCTATCTCACCATCCTTTTGTCACCGGAGTTCTTCATGGTGGTTCGTCATGATTTAATTCATTCTTCAAGTGTTCATCAAGATTCTTGTGGGTGGAGTTCAAGTATTATTCTTCTTGCATCTCGAAGTGCAATTAATTCTTCGTATTCTTTTGGAGTGGAGTTTTGCATTTCTTCGTTCTTCTCAGCTATCCAGTCATTTCCGTTTGTGGCCGGTTATCACCTTATGATCATGAGATGTTATTTATAAGCCCACGACAAGCTTATTCTTTTTGTTGTTGATTTTCTCAACAACTCCGTTCAACCCTTCCTTCTAAATTCTTTTCATTCTATTTCAATTCTTCCGGAGTCATTGTGTTGTTCATCTCATCGAGTGCCATACCATCTTGTGAAGTTCATGTTCTATTCCTTCCATTTTCAGTCGGAGCGCTGCCTAAATCCTTCCATTCATATTCCATTCCTATCTTATTCTAACCGGAGTGGTTTCAGAGTATACCTTGTTCCTTGAGCCTTTCGATTCTCGTCATTCTCGTCATTCCTCTCTTCTTCTCGAGTGATTTCGATTCTTTGCTTCCTCTCTTTTGTTCTTATTTCACCTCATCCCTTTTCCCTTCCATATCGGTCCTAAGATCTTGGGACGAGATCTATTGTTAGTGGAGGAGTGTTGTAACGCCCCGGATTCAATGCGCTAGGTGTCTTCCAGCTATTCGTCGTTGTTGCCATGTCATTTGCTTGGGTGTTGCACTTTGCCATGTCATCTTGTTTTGCTTTGTTCCTTTATGTGTTGCATATGCCATGCTCATCATTGTTATATTGCATCGCCTCTTGTCATTTTGCATGCTAGTCATATACCTTTTGGTAATCATCATGTTGTTGCCATGTTCATCTTGTGCATTGCCCTTTATATATGTTGCGTGTTGCTCTAGTTGATGTGTGTGCATCACCCCTTTGCTATCTCTCTCAAACCAAGCCATGCACCATCACCTTCTCCTTCCTCTTCTTTTACTCCCTTATGCAAGTGCCATTTCTCCCTTATCCATTAATGTTCAATCTTTGCCAATAAATCATGCACCATGCCTTATACCTCTCTGTCAAGTATCAGCCATTTTGGAGTTGTTTTGGTTGGGTTCAAAAATGGCTCAAGTTTGAATTTAATTCAAACTTGAATTATTTTTATATCCTTAAAAATGACCAAAGCAATTTATTCAAATAGTTCATATCTCCAGGGGATCATATTAATTTTCTTCCTAGCTTCAAACCCCTCCAATCCCTCTGTGCTTTTTTGCCCTTTTATTTCTGTTTGAAGAAATAGAAAAGAGGCAGAAGCAGCACCCCCAGCGTAGCCCAGTCCAGCCGAGCCACGGCCTATCTAGCCCAGCCCCGGCAGCTTCGCCGATTGCCTCGCGTCGCCGTCGCCCGAGCCGAGCCATGCTCGTGCTCGAGAAGGTTTCTGCTGCTGCTTGCCCTGCTCCGTCTTGCCGCCGCCATGGCCAAGGCGACCTCGAGTCTTCCCGCGCACCTGAGCCTTTTGCATGATATCACCTCACAGCGCACCCTGGCACGTTTCCGCACCCCCGTCGGTCCTCTTCAACCACAGCAAGGTTTGCTGCTGGCTCCCGTCGCCGGCGAGTCCCCGTGCGCATGCTTTAGTTTTGGTCCTGGTCACGATGCGCACATGTGTTATGTTCTGTCGATCTCTATTTGCATCAGGAACACATATCTAGCTGAGTGGCTACCGCAGCCAGTATCCATCCAAGGGGTCTGGGGTTCGATTTGCAAGCGCCCCAATTTTTGCCCTATTTTCCTTTACTATTGCACACCCACATCCGCTTCGGGCCCTGTCTACTCCTGGGCCGCTGCACAGTGCTGCTTCGGGCCCGTGCATATTTTTTTCAAGTCTGTGTATTTTAGCATTTTCCAATGCATTCTTATTTACTGAAATGCCATCATCCTGCATTGCTCATATTTAAATAACCATGCTTTGGATTTAAACAAACTATATATGTAAAATGCTCATCTAGTTTCACATTATGCCACTTTCAACAATGTTTGAAATGTTTAAAATGTTGTTTGATTAAATTTGCTCAAATGCCATGTTAAAATGATTTATTTCATAACTAAATAACCGTAGCTCGGTTTTAAATAAACTTTATATGTAAATGGGGTGGAAAAATGCCTAGTTTAACATGGTGGACTTTATTTTCCTGTTTAACAACTCTAAAATATGGTTTAGGGCAGAACAGTACCAAATTCATAATTTGCATATGGAGATTTTCCGGAATTGTTGTTTGTTGTTCCGGCCTCATTTAAACTTGCCTAGATAGGTAGTTTTCTTGTGCTTCACCCCTTGCCATGTTTAATAACATTTAATATTGTTGGGTACATAACCGAGAGAGAACTAAATAATTGATGTGGTGTTTCGTCAATATGCAACTCGTTGCATATTGAGCTCCAATTAAATTGTAGTATTTTTTGTTGCACTTTGCCTCATTAAACCGGACATGCATCATACTTGATTGTGCATCATGCCATGATTATGCTTGTGTGTTTACCTTGTTTTTTGCTTCTTTCCGGTTGTGCTCTTCTTGATAGTTCCTGTTTCGTTGCGATTGTGAGGATTCGTTCGACTACGTCTGTTCATCTTATTCATGGACTCATTCTTCTTCCTAGCGGATTTCAGGCAAGATGACCGCTACCCTGGATCTCACTACTATCATTGCTATGCTAGTTGCTTCGTTCTATCGCTATGCTGTGATACCTATCACTTGTTCTTCAAGCCTCCCAATTTGCCATGTCAGCCTCTAACCTTTTCACCCTTCCCTGCAAACCATTGCTTGGCTATGGTACCGCTTTTGCTCAGCCCCTCTTATAGCGTTGTTAGTTGCAGGTGAAGTTGAAGATTGCTCCATGATGGACAGGATTATGTTGGGATATCACAATATCTTGTATTTAATTAATGCGTCTATATAATTGGTAAAGGGTGGAAGACTCGGCCTTATGCCTGGTGTTTTGTTCCACTCTTGTCTCCCTAGTTTCCATCATATCAGTATTATGTTCCCGGATTTTGCGTTCCTTACGCAGTTGGGTGATTTATGGGACCCCCTTGATAGTTCGCTTTGAATAAAACTCCTCCAGCAAGGCCCAACCTTGGTTTTACCATTTTCCTCACCACCACATACTTTTCCCTTGGGAGTCGCTCTCTCGAGGGTCATCTTTATTCAGCCCCCCCGGGCCAATGCTTCTCTAAGTGTTGGTCCGAACTAGAGCCACTTGCAGCGCCACCTCAGGGAAACTTGAGGGGTGGTTTTAGTTGTACGTAGTGTTCATCCGGTGTTGCCCTGAGAACGAGATATGTGCAGCTCCTACCGGGATGTCGGTGCATCAGGCGGTTTTGTTGGTCTTGTTTTACCATTGTCGAAATGTCTTGTAAACCGGGATTCCGAGTCAGATCGAGTCTTCCTGGGAGAAGGAATATCCTTCGTTGATCGCGAGAGCTTATCATGGGCTAAGTTGGGACACCCCTGCAGGGTATAAACTTTCGAGAGCCGTGCCCGCGGTTATGTGGAAGATGGGAATTCGTTAATGTCCGGTTGTAGATAACTTGACACCAGATCCGAATTAAAACGCATCAACCGCGTGTGTAGCCGTGATGGTCTCTTTTCGGTGGAGTCCAGGAAGTGAACACGGTTTTTGAGTTATGTTTGACGTAAGTAGGAGTTCAGGATCACCTCTTGATCATTGCTAGCTTCACGACCATTCCGTTTGCTCTCTTCTCTCTCTTATTTGCGTATGTTAGCCAGCATATATTCTTAGTCACTGCTGCAACTTCACCACTTATCCTTTCCATAACCATTAAGCTTTGCTAGTCTTGATACCCATGGTAATGGGATTGCTGAGTCCTCGTGGCTCATAGGTTACTACAACAATAGTTGCAGGTACAGGTTTTGCGACGATCATGACGCGAGAGCGATGTTACGTGTTTTGGAGTTCTTCTTCTTCTTCTTCTTCGATCAGGGGATAGGTTCCAGGTCGGCAGCTTGGGCTAGCAGGGTGGATGTCGTTTGAGTTTCTGTTTGTGTTTCATCCGTAGTTGGATGGTTCTCTTATGTAAGACGATGTTGTATTCGTGTGGCATTGTATGCCTTTTGTATGTATCCCCATCTATTATGTAATGTTGATGTAATGATATCCACCTTGCAAAAGTGTTTCAATATGCGGTTCTATCCTTGGTGGGACCTTCGAGTCTCTTTAGGATAGTATCACATATTGGGCGTAACATGGAGAAGACAAAAAGGAGAAGATAGTCTCACATCAACTAGGCGTAAGAACGGGCTATGGAGATGCCCATTAATAGATATCAATGTGAGTGAGTAGGGATTGCCATGCAACGGATGCACTACAGCTATAAATGTATGAAATCTCAACAAAAGAAACTAAGTGGGTGTGCATCCAACTTGCTTGCTCACGAAGACCTAGGGCACTTTGAGGAAGCCCATCATTGGATTATACAAGCCAAGTTCTATAATGAAAAATTCCCACTAGTATATGGAAGTGGCAACATAGGAGACTCTCTATCATGAAGATCATGGTGCTACTTTGAAGCACAAGTGTGGTAAAGAGGATAGTAGCATTGTCCCTTCTCTCTTTTTCTCTTTTTTTTCTTTTTTTTTCTTTTTCTTTTCCTTTTTTTCTTTTTGGGCCTCTTTTTTTGGCCTTTCTTTTATTCTTTCTTTCTTTATTTTTTTCTCTTTTTTTATAAAGTCCGAAGTCTCATCCCGACTTGTGGGGGAATCATAGTCTCCATCATCCTTTCCTCACTGGGACAATGCTCTAATAATGAATATCATCACACTTTTATTTACTTACAACTCAAGATTACAAATCAAAAACTTAGAACAAGATATGACTCTATATGAATGCCTCCGGCGGTGTACTGGGATATGCAATGAATCAAGAGTGACATGTATGAAAATTATGAAGGTGGCCTTGCCACAAATACGATGTCAACTACATGTTCATGCAAAGAGCAATATGACAATGATGATGCGTGTCATATGAACGGAACGGTGGAAAGTTGCATGGCAATATATCTCGGAATGTCTATGGAAATGCCATAATAGGCAGGTATGGTGGCTGTTTTGAGGAAGGTATATGGTGGGTGTATGGTACCGGCGAAAGTTGCACAGCACAAGAGAGGCTAGCAATGGTGGAAGGGTGAGAGTGCGTATAATCCATGGACTCAACATTAGTCATGAAGAACTCATATACTTATTGCAAAAATCTACAAGTCATCAAAAACAAAGTACTACGCGCATGCTCCTAGAGTGATAGATTAGTAGGAAAAGACCATCGCTCTTCCCCGACCGCCACTCATAAGGAAGACAATCAATAAATAAAATTGTGCTCCAAATTCATCACAAAGCGGTTCACCATACGTGCATGTGTCGGCGTTCTAGGAACGGGGGTACCCAGACTTGCCTGCCTGCGGCCTGCAGCGTGGCTCAAGGAGTGGCCTAGTATGGCCCATCTTCATCAACACAAACTCAAGACCCTCGCGAGTGGGCAAGCCTCGCGGGGCGGACAATAGGAAGCTTCCTCGGGCGCAGCCTCGTCAGGATGGCTCGCGAGGAGGCGGAGAGATCAAGCCGGGGTACCTCACGAGGTGCCCGTGACGCAAGCCATGACGATCGAAGCCAGGCGGGCGCCGGCCTGTGCAACGTCCTTGTTTCCTCTTTGGTGCAAAGGGGGCAAGCACAGGCCAAGGTACCAAGCAAAGGCTACCATTTCGGTGCAATGAGACCGAGACCAGCAGAACGACAGGATGGAGGTCATCGTGGAGCCCAGGAAGGCGTCATCGTCAGAGTCTTTGGCAGGCGAGGACCAACTTTAGTCAGGATAAGTGTACTAGATGTTCCCCTTCAAAATGGCCAATTGTTGGCGCCCTTCCCGCTCAATATTTGGGAAGAGGACCAGGGCCTCACTCTATAAATAGGGCTAGCCACCACAGTAGAAAGGGATCCGGATCTAATCCTTCCCAAGAGGCATCACCTCCGCAAGAACATCCCTCGCGAGGCTGTTCTTCCTTTGTATTGTTCATCATCAGCCCCTGAGGCAATCCACACACCACACACTAGAGTAGGGTATTAAACCACAATGGTGGCCTGAACCAGTATAATCCTTGCGTCCCTTGTGTTGTTCTTAGCGTAGCCTAGATCCTTTGCGAGGCGACGAGACGTGAGTTGGTAGAAGGGTGATCTCCGCGTGCACCCCGGAGTTCGAACCTTGAGGGTCTGTCGGAACCCGAAATCCGACATTTGGCGCGCCAGGTCGGGGTGCGCCGGAATCTTTCTTCCGCCGCCTCGTGTTCCGTCGTATCGTCATCATCGTGTCTGGCGACCCAACGGGCAACCCCGACCCCTGGGCGGTCTGGCCCGCCCGCACCGAGCCGCCCGCCCAGGGCGACCTCAACCTTGTGCCCCAGGCAGCCCGCGCTCCGCAGGGTGCTGCGGGCTGCGGGCGGCGTGGCCAGGCGTCGCCTACTCTCACGCCGCGGCAGGTGCGGTCAGCAGCAAGGGCTTCAAGCCGCGCCGCAGCCACAATGTCGTACACCCGACGGGAACAGGCGAATTCAAGGGCCGCGCTCATGGTGGCCCGAGAACTACTATGATGCAGGCTGCTGGAGGGCGGCCACGACATGCTACTAGAGCGGGTGGCAGAGCTCCTGGGCTCTGCCGCCTCGGGGGCTCATCCCTTCTGCGCCCAGCTGCCACCCCAGGCCCAGGGCGGAGCGCACGGAGGCCCCATACGCACCCGCGCAGCTCCGAGCGGATTCCAAGGCCTTCCCAGCGCTAGCCTGGCCATCAGCCTCAGGCGACCAGCAGTGCCGGCTCCGCCTCCAAACAGCGAAGGGACATTCACTACAGCCCACGGCCCCGGCGGGCCGCCACGCTACCACCCCAAGGCAGCACTTCAAGCAGGACTGCGTGGCACGTGGGGCACTATGACGAGGCATTCGGGGCGGCAGCCCCGGAAGCTTATGTGTCCCACATGGTAGATCAAGGGAGCGCGCTGGAAGAAGACCATGGCTTGTTCCTTGGCCCAGGCTGGGGGGAAGAGACGCCGAAAGCTGAGCTCTTTTGGGAACCCCAGGAGAGCCTCGACGACCGCGCTGGTGGCAGCGAGTATCAGGTACCGCTAATTCCTCAGGAGCAAGCTTACGCTAACCATGGGTCACATGAGGTACAGGTCGCCGCGGCAGATGGCTGCCCCAATCCGGCAGTTTCCTACCCCTCAGGAGGAGGGCACCAGGGGCTGCCGGAGAGGGGACGAGATCCGGCCTCACCCCCGCGGCGCTCGGAGCAAGGCGTCCTCAGGAGGTAGGCCCTCTGCCAGGGAGGTTCCCCAGGTCTTGCCCCCGGCAGAGGATCCGTGGTCGTCGGGGGAACATCTGGCGACCGCTCTATCCCATCGGCGGTGTCCTCGGTCTCCGGCCGTCATCGATGGCAATGGAGTGTGACACAAGGCGGGGCCCTCGTCTGGCGATATGAAGAAAGGCTGGTACCTGTGAAGAAGGCCCGGTTCCTATGAAGCTCGCCGCCCCGTGACACTCTCACGTAATAATGAGTGGGGCTGTACACGCCCCGGAGTCTCCGGAGAGCCGCCCTCGGGCCTCGGGGGCTCCCGCCCACGCCCAGGGGCAGCACTTAGCTCCGCGTTGGTGAGAAGACGTCGAAGACTAGACTAGGTGCCGGACACGGCATTTTTGCTTTTTTGCCTTTCTCTTGGTTGTCGAGTTTCCTCGGTTTGAATTTAAGTTGGATTTGAGCTTGATACTTGTGTGTGTTCGGGGAAGGGGTGTTTCGTCTCGTTCGAGCAATCTCTCACGTTCTGGTTGCCGCTTTGCATCTAGTCAGCATTAGCTGCCTCTCCTCGCGAGCCCCTCGCGAGTCGGGCCAGGCTAGGCACGTATGCAGCCCGAACTGCTGTCACTGCACCCTCTCAGGAGGTTCTCGCTACAGGATCAGTGGGTCCACTCAGGTGGCACTCGAGGCACTACAACCCCCGCAGGATCGCTCGGGGCCCGTCCGGGCCAAAGGTAAACAAATCAACTGTCCCATCGTGGGGCCAATGGCTCAGCATAAGCGTGCATGCGGCATTATGTCTACAAGAATGTCAACCGCAAACCTTCACACGAGGGGCTCCCCCTCCCAAAATGCTCTTACAATCTTCAGGGCCAAGCCTGACTGTTTTCACGCAGGGTAAATAGCGGAGGAGACGTGCGGTCAATCAAACAAATCTCCCAATGCATATTCAGGGGCACCTCCAGAGTCATCACTGCCGTCGTTGGCCTCACCATCACCCACGCCGTCGCTGTCATCGGCGTCCGGATCGTTCACCACGCCGCCTTCATCGGCAGCCACGACCATGGCGTCGTCATAAGTGGTGAAGGCCCTAACAAGGGCGTCCACGTTGTCTTCCACCCAATGCGCCAGATCGCCCCGGATGGCCACGGGTACCGGTGCGATGGTGGCATCGAAGTCAAAGTGGGGGTCCCTGTCCTGAAGATAACTGAAGACGCGAGAGAAAGCACGTCCAAGCAGGGCACGACTCTTCTCCTCCACCAGCCTGTCGGCCCTGCCCGACCAAGTCTCCAGCTGCGTCACCACAACTATGAAGAACTGAAGGTTGCCGGCATAGTTTATCACACGGGCCTCCCCAACGGACGCCTCATATATGTTGCCCAAGGCCGCATTAGCCCTTTCCCGGAATGCACGGAGCATGGGGCCATGCACGTGCTCCCAGGTCTGCCGCTGACGTATCTCATCCTTGTTCCGCCGCGCAACGGCCTCAGCCTCATCAACCCTCTGATGAAGAAGGAGCACCTCAGCGCGGGAAGAAGCCAGCTCCGTCTGTGCTACGCCAAGGGCGGCCCCGGAGGCGTCCGCGTGCCGCATCACTTCATCCAGCTTGGCCTTAAGGGCAGCGGTCCTGCCCTCCACTTCGGCCCATGTCAGCTCCAGCCTTCCTCCGTACTCGTGTTCAAGATTCGAGCGAGCCTCCACCACGCGACGGTTAACCTCCTCTTGGACTCGGGCTTCCCACGCGGTGACATCATCCTCTGCCATTGCCACCAGGCGCTCCCTCATCTCCAACTGCTCGAGATCAAGGGTGCGCTCAGCGGCCTCCAGCGCCAGCGCCTCCTCACGTCTCTGGAGCTCCGCTTGGTCGAAGGAAGCCCACTTCAGAGACACAAGAGCCGCCTGATGCAGCTCCACTTGCTGCTCCGGGGAGTTGCTCCAGGCCTGGAGCTCCCACGCACGCTCCTCTGTAGCTTTGTGCCGTCGGTCTGCCTCCCGAGCCTCCTCGACGGCTTGGGAGCAGGCCTCCCGCGAAGCCGCCAGCGATGCTTCGGCCTTCGCATTGTCAAGGTCACGCTGATGATGCGCAAGGGCGACGGCTACCTTCAGCTTGTGCCTCTCCTCAGCAAGGTGCAAGCCTTCGGCCTCAAGGAGCGCGTCCTCGCTGGCAAGCTCCGCATCGAGCTGGCTCACTGCATCAGCCGCCCTTTGAAGAAACTCTTGGCGAAGGGCGCGGCGCTCCCGAGCACGCCCGAGCACGTCTTCCGCCTCATCCTCCCCCCTGGCGCATGCGGAGGGCCATGAACCGGCACGCCCCCTCCGGGCAGGGGGCTGGGGGCTTGTGCCCTCATGATGGTTGGGCACGCTCCCCCAGAAGCCTGGCCCGGAGCTGGCTTGTCCCCCAAGGAAAAATGCAAGATCGACCTTAGCCAGTCGTCGTCCACGACCAAAGGAGGAGCTCAGGGCCGGCTGGCTGTGCCCCAGGAAAGCTCCCGAAGGAGGGGCATGAGGCGCGCAGGATCAAGGTGCCCCGCTGGACGGCTCACTTCTCCGACCAGCCCCACGGCAAGAGCGGTACCCGAGCTCGGGGCGCTCAAAATCGATGGAGAGGGCGAAGCTTGAGGGGATGGCTCCTCAGCCTCCTCCACAAACTCGGCAGGAAGGGCCCTGCAAGGCAATGGTCAGCTGAAGCAACGGGAAAGTAAGGGACCAAGAAGGGAGAAGACTTACTCGTCAATGGCAAAGTACTTCCTGCGCTTCAACAGGCGGCAGGGGTAATCATCACCACCCAAGGCTTCCTTTCTCTTTCGAAGGGCCTTGAAGTCTATGCGGAAGCAGCCTAGGAGCTCGGTGCAAGGGTCTATTTGCGGCGAGGAAGAGGCGTCAAGGTGATCAGCGTCGGAGGCATTGGCCTGGAGCACACCGCCAGGCGCCGCCTCGTGCAGGATGGTCAGAGCCTCGGGAGCCTCGGCCACAGGAGCCGCAGGCCGCAACTCCACGCCTGCCGCTGCCCCAAGGCGGGCTTCGGGAGATACCACGTCAAGGGCTCCGCGCGGCGTCAGTATCTCGGCAGTGGCCCCCTCAGCCCCCGGCAGCCCTCACCTCCCGGTCCACCGCTTGGGGAAGGACCGCCATGGCCAACCGGAAGGGTAACCGCAACAACCAGGTTCTCGCGAGGCCCGGTGAGGCCGGCCGGGCGCGGCCCCCATTCGTCGAAGCTGGGCATCTGCTTCACAAAGTCGACCCTGCCCGAGCAAAGGTACAATAGGGCATCCCCTTGCCGAAGGCTGCCTGGGGAAGGATCGTTAGTCAGGACCATAAGGACCTTCCTCAGCACTTTGGGCGCAAGATCTTCCTCCTGGAGCCTCATGCGGTCTTCATGCCCCGCAAAGGCCCGCATCTGACGGGAGTGACGCTGGAGAGGAGCAATGCAGCGCTGAAGGAACTCCTGCACCACCTTGGGCGCTGTCACGTCGAGCACCCTCAAGTTCCCAAAGTGACGCCAGACGAAGGCGAGCCGGGGGCTCGTGAGCATCTCATGGCCCCAGCCCGAGTTGGGGACAGCGGGCAGGGTTGGCTCCGAGAGCAGGGGCTGGGCACACCGACATCCACGTACAGCCACCGCTCTCGGAACCCAGCCGCGGGAGGAGGAAGGCTGAAGTCGATCCCCGAGGCAGCCGCCTCTCGCACGGCAAGGAAGCTCACGCACCCCGCGCATTGAGTGGGGTCGCTCAAGCGCAAGGAGAAGAAGTGGCGCAGAAGGGCAACGGAAGGAGGAATACCCACCATGGCCTCGCAAACAAAGGCGAAAACAGCCAGGAGAGTAATGGATTCGGGACCCAAGTGCATCATGTGGATCTGATAATGGGAGACTACAACGTTGAAGAAATCAGAAATGGGGGGACCAGACCCGCCCACAGGGCATCAGCGAAAAATCGAACCTCGGTGACTACTCTGTCGAAGGAGGAGTGAGATGCGGGCCAGACCGTCGTCCTCCCGCACTCGTTGAAGGTGGTGGCGAGGGCAGAGCTGACCTTGTCCAAGGCTTCTGGATTAAGTATGATCGACCGATCAACAGCAGGAGCCGCCGAAGGTGGCGAGCGGGGTGAAGGCGCGGGATTCTTCCTCTTCTCCTTCTTTGTTGGCGCCATGGCAACATGAAGGGGGAGAGTTCGATATTGGATTGGAAGCAGAGGCTGGAGCTTAAGGGGGAGGAAGAACAGGAGACGCACGAACGGTGAAAAGGGGAATGACTGTGTGCAACCACGGGTCCGCCTAGACGGGCGCGTAATAAGGGGCGTGGGGAAGCAGGGACGCCCACGTCCAATCAACCGCCAAGCGGCTCCCAAGGTCGCAGGCTGTTGGGGCCCGTGGCGCTTCGCACTTGCCCCTTCGCTTCTCTGCTAAGCCAAGTTTGGGCACACCTTGGGACCAGGGGCTACTGTCAGCGTTCTGGGAACGGGGGTACCCAGACTTGCCTGCCTGCGGCCTGCAGCGTGGCTCAAGGAGTGGCCCGGTACAGCCAATCTTCGTCAACACAAACTCAAGACCCTCACAAGGGGCCAAGCCTCGCGGGACGGACAACAGGAAGCTTCCTCAGGCACAGCCTCGTCAGGCTGGCTCGCGAGGAGGCGGAGAGATCAAGGCGCGGTACCTCACAAGGTGCCCGTGACGCAAGCCATGAAAACCAAAGCCAGGCGGGCGCCGGCCTGCGCAGCGTCCTTGTTTCCTCTTTGGTGCAAATGGGGAAAGCGCAGGCCAAGGTACCAAGCAAAGGCTACCATTTCGGTGCAACGAGACTAAGACCAGCAGAACGATAGGATTGAGGTCATCGTGGAGCCCAGGAAGGAGTCATCGTCAGAGTCTTTGGCAGGCGTGGACCAACTTTAGTCAGGATAAGTGTACTAGATGTTCCCCTTCAAAATGGCCAATTGTTGGCGCCCTTCCCACTCAATATTTGGGAAGAGGACCAGGGCCTCACTCTATAAATAGGGCTAGCCACCACAGTATAAAGGGATCTGGATCTAATCCTTCCCAAGAGGCATCACCTCCACAAGAACATCCCTCGCGAGGTTGTTCTTCCTTTGTATTGTTCATCATCAGCCCCTGATGCAATCCACACACCACACACTGGAGTAGGGTATTACACCACAATGGTGGCCTGAACCAGTATAAACCTTGCGTCCCTTGTGTTGTTCTTAGGGTAGCCTAGATCCTTTGCGAGGCGACGAGATGTGAGTTGGTAGAAGGGTGTTCTTCACGTGCACCCCAGAGTTCGAACCTTGAGGGTCTGTCGGAACCCGAAATCCGACAGCAAGCTACGGGAATCACAAACTTCAACACAATTCTTCTTTCAATTCATAATCACCCAACTAGCATGACACTAATATCACCATCCTAATATCTCCAAACAATTATCAAGCATCAAATTGATCATAGCATCCAATTCACTTTCTATGATAGTTTTTATTACACCCAACTTGGATGCCCATCATTCTAGGACAAATTTTATAACCATAGCAAATACCATGCTGTTCTAAGAGACTCTCAAAATAATATAAGTGAAGCAGGAGAGATCAACAATTTCTTCAAAATTAAGCCACCGTCGTTCTCTAAAAGATATAAGTGAAGCACTAGAGCAAAAACTATCTAGCTCAAAAGATATAATTGAAGCACATAGAGTATTCTAATAAATTATAATCAAGTGGGCTTATTCGAAAAGGTGTGTACAGCAATGATGATTGTGGTAAACTAAAAAGCAAAGACTAATATCACACAAGACGCTCCAAGAAAAACACATATCATGTGGCGAATAAAAATATAGCTCAAGTAAAGTTACCGATAGACGAAGACGAAAGAGGGGATGCCTTCCGGGGCATCCCCAAGCTTAGGCTTTTGGTTATCCTTGAATATCTTGGGGTGCCATGGGCATCCCCAAGCTTAGGCTCTTGCCACTCCTTATTCCATAATCCATCAAATCTTTACACAAAACTTGAAAACTTCACAACACAAAACTCAACAGGAAACGTCATAAGCTCCGTTAGTGCAAGAAAGAAAAACCACAACATAAGGTACTGTAATGAACTCATTCTTTATTTATATTGGTGTTAAACCTAATGTATTCCAACTTCCCTATGGTTCATATCCTTACATACTAGCCATAGATGCATTAAAATAAGCAAACAACATGCGAAAAGCAGAATCTGTCAAAAACAGAACAGTCTGTAGCAATCTGTAACTCCAGAATACTTATGGAACTCTAAAAATCCTACCAAAATAGGAAGTTCTAGGAAATTTGTCTATTGATCTACATCAAAAGAATCAATGCAAAATCACGTTTCTGTGAATCACTAAAATTATATTCATGCGCGCAAAGTTTCTGTTTTTCATCAGAATCAAATTAACTATTACCATAGGTTATCCTATAGGTTCTACTTGGTATAAACACTAATTAAAACATAAAAACACATATAAACAGAAGGTATAAGATAAATTTATTACTAAACAGAAGCAAAAACAAAAAAAAAAGAAAATTGGGTTGCCTCCCAACTAGCGCTATCGTTTAACGCCCCAAGCTAGGCATAGAAGCGAGGATAGATCTAAGTGGTGCCATCTTTGGCACTCAATTCATAAGTAGCTCGCATGATAGATTCATAATGTAATTTGACTTTCTTTCTTGGAAAGTGTTCCATGCCTTTCTTTAATGGAAATTGGAATCTAATATTCCCTTCCTTCATATCAATAATTGCATCAATCATTCTAAGGAAAGGTCTACCAAGAATAATAGGACAAGAAAGGTTGCAATGTATGTCAAGAACGATAAAATCTACGGGCACATAGTTCCTATTTCCAACAATAAGAACATCATTGATCCTTCCCATAGGCTTTTTAATGGTGGAATCCGCAAGGTGCAAATTTAAAGAGCAATCATCAAGATCATGGAAACCTAGAATATCACATAAAGTTTTCGGTATTGTGGAAACACTAGCACCCAAATCACACAAAGCATAACACTCATGATCTTTTATTTTAATCTTTATAGTAGGTTCCCACTCATCATTAAGTTTTCTAGGTATAGAAACTTCCAAATTAAGTATTTCATCATAAGATTGCATCAAGGCATCAACAATATGTTTGGTAAAAGCTTTATTTTGACTATAAGAATGAGGAGAATTCACAACGGATTGCAACAAGGAAATACAATCTTCTAAAGAAAAATTATCATAATTAAATTCCTTGAAATCCAAGATAGTGGGTTCAATGCTATTTAAAGTATTGACCTCTCCAATCCCACTTTTACCAAATTTAGCATCAAGATCTAAGAACTCCGAATCATTGGGACGCCTTTTAACGAAAGTTGACTCATCTCCAGTCCCATCATTATTAAGATTCATATTGCAAAACAAAGATTTAATAGGGGACACATCAATAAATTTTAGATCTTCATTATTATTTTCATGGAAACTAGAAGAACACGCCTTTACAAAGCAATCTTTCTTAGCACGCAATCTAGCGGTTCTTTCTTTGCACTCATCAATGGAAATTATCATAGCTTTGAGAGACTCATTGATATCATGCTTAGGAGGAGTAGATGTAAGTTTCAAATAATCAACATCAAGCGAAAGTCTATCAATGTTCCTAGCCAAATCATCAACTTTAAGCAATTTTGCTTCAAGCATGGCATTAAAATTCTTTTGAGAGATCATAAATTCTTTCACACTATTCTCAAAATCAGAGGGCATCTTATTAAAATTTCCATAAGAATTATTGTAGGAATTCCCATAATTATTAGAGGAATTACTAGGGAACGGTCTAGGATTAAAGTTTCCTCTATAAGCATTGTTACCAAAATTATTCCTACCAACAAAGTTCACATCCATAGATTCATTATTATTCTCAATCAAAGTAGACAAAGGCATATGATTGGGGTCAATAGAAGCACTCTTAGTAGCAAACAATTTCATAAGTTCATCCATCTTTCCACTCAAAACATTAGTTTCTTCTACAACATGCACTTTCTTACTAGTAGATCTTTCGGTGTGCCATTGAGAATAATTAGCCACAATATTATCAAGGAGTTTGGTAGCTTATCCTAAGGTGATTTCCATAAACGTGCCTCCCGCGGCCGAATCTAAAAGATTTTTCTAGAAAAAAAATTCAATCCGTCATAAATTTTTTGTATGATCATCCATAAATTCAGACCATGAGTAGGGCAATTGCGAATCATCAATTTCATTCTTTACCAAGATTGGGCAACATGCTCATGATCAAGTTGTTTAAAATTCATAATATCGTTCCTAAGAGAGATGATCTTAGCGGGAGGAAAATACTTAGAGATAAAAGCATCTTTGCACTTATTCCATGAATCGATACTATTCTTAGGCAAAGACAAAAACCAAACTTTAGCATGATCTCTGAGTGAAAACGGAAATAATTTCAATTTAACAATATCATTATCCGTATCTTTCTTCTTTTGCATCTCACACAAATCAACAATGTTGTTTAGATGGGTAGCGGCATCTTCACTGGGAAGGCCAGAGAATTGATCTTTCATAACAAGATTCAGCAAAGCAGCATTTATTTCGCAAGACTCAACATCATTAAGAGGAGCAATCGGAGTACTAAGAAAATCATTATTATTGGTATTGGAAACGTCACACAATTTGGTATTATCCTGCGCCATAGCGACAAGCAATCCAAAACACAAGCAAACAAAAAGGCAAGCGAAAGAGAGAGGAGATTGGGAAAGAGAGGGCGAATAAAACGGCAAGGCTGAAGTGGGGGAGAGGAAAACGAGAGGCAAATGGCAAATAATGTAAGTGCAAGGGAGATGAGTTTGTGATGGGTACTTGGTATGTCTTGACTTGAGCGAAGACCTCCCCAGCAACAGCGCCAGAAATCCTTCTTGCTACGTCTTGAGCTTGCATTGGTTTTCCTTGAAGAGGAAAGGGTGATGCAGCCACTACTAGGAAAAGGGCTATAGATAGGATTGATACTAATGGAGCACCTGGTAAGCAGTACGCCACTACTATATACTAATGGCGCACCGGTCGGAGGTGCGCCATTAGTGTGGAAGACACTAATGGCGCACCAGGCACACGGTGCGCCACTAGTATTGAATTTTTTTTTCATTTTTCCATACACTCTAATGGCGCATGGTGCCAAAGTGCGCCATTACTAGTTCTACCAAGTAATGGAACACCTTGTAAGCAGTGCGCCATTAGTATATAATTTTTTTTTACTTTTTTGCAAAATTGCTAATGGCGCACCGTGTATATTTTCGTGGACACTTTTTGATCTCGATCTCGATCCCACCCGCACCCTCCCCCGCTAGCTCCACCGCCGACAACGACCCACCGCAACCCTCCCCCGCTCCACTGTCGCCGACGA
>NC_041393.1:235871311-235889560 GCF_002162155.2 Triticum dicoccoides
ACCCTCCCCCGCTCCACCGCCGCCGCCGATGATATTTCCAAGTAACAAATTTGAACATATTTTTTAAAATATTATTACTTTTTTTATAAAAAAATATTACTGTTATGATTTAAACAAGTTTGAACATATTTAAACACAAATAAATATAAAAACAGCATTTAAAATGCATAAAAAATATTGGGGAGCCTGGGAATCGAACCCAAGACCTCCTGGTGTGTGTGCTGCGTGCTGACCAATCGGGCTAGTGGGTGGGTTCTATTGTAGATAGGGTTAGGTTGTAGATAGGGCTAGTGGGCTAGATTAAAACAAAATTCTAATGGGGTGCTGGTGTGCCATTAGAATAGTCGTACTTATGGCGCACGGGATGGTGGTGCGCCATTAGAATAGTCGTACACTAATTAAATCCCCAATCTCTCTAATCTCTCCCCTGCCTCATAGATCTCACCCGCTGCCCCCCGTGTTCGCCGTCCCCCTCGCCGCCCCCCTCGCCTCCTTCGCTGTCCCCGAGCCGAGCCCCGAAGCTGCGCCCCCGCCCGCCTCCTCCTCTCTTCTCCCACGACCTCCCCCCTACCCCCTCTCAACCGCCCCGTCCCCTCAGCGCCGCCCGCCGTCTCCCTGAACCCTAGCTCTGTCGGCGTCGGGGACGACCACCTCGTCGGCCTCACCAGGCCGCAGGCCCTCAAGCCCCACGCCGTCCTCGGCCTCGCCCTCTCCACCGGCGGCACCCCTTCCTCCGCCCCTGCAGCGCAGCAGCAGCAGTAAACAGCCTGCAGGTAAGATGATGATGGTTTTCCATGAGGTTATCGAGGAGCTGCCGGCCTGTGTTCATTCTAGTGGGGAGAATGCAGTAGATGATCTTTTTTCGGCCTGCATTGCGCTCCGCTGCTATGAACTTTTGAAAGGACCGCGCGATGGATGCCACTGCAAGCTATTGTGTGTTTCTCTGAATGTTGTGTTTCTTCAGTTCTTTATCCATTCTTCATTCCTGCTGAATGTCATGCTAATTTAGTTTGTTTTTGTTTTGCACATCGGTAGGCAAAGCCTAGTGTTTGTTTCAAACATTTACTGAAACTGAACCAAGGAAATTTGGATTTCATAGTTAAAGTTGCAGGAAAAGGTCATATTATGAGTGAAATATATTTAAAATGTCTATTTAGTTCTATTTTCAGATATAACCTTGTAAGTAGAAACATGTATAACTCAAGTAAACCATACATCTAGTTAATATTGCACAGGCAGCAATGTTAAGTCTTACTATGAACCTAGCAATAAAAATGATGAAGCTCCTGTCAATTTTTGACATATCTTAAGTTCTTAACAAGACATGTTTGTCGTCTTTTAGCTAGTGTGATGAGATTTTGGTACCTGTACATTCCTTGTACCAACTTAGGAAAATAATAATTTATTTGTTTTTGTGACAGTTGGTTGAGCACATCTTCTAGCCTCTTGTGAATACATCTCGGACAATGCTTCACATCAGTCAGGTATATACTGCTTCAGTTTTGAGCAAAATCCTCTGCCATAGCCCCTGCCCCAGATGAAGTGAGCTATATATGTGTATGATGATCCTTCTTTCCTAAAAGTGAGATTGCCATATGTAGTTCAGAACTGACCTACCTAAGGTTATTTTCCTACTGAATGATGATATTATTATGATGATATTTTCCTACTGATTATAATTTGTACCTGTGTACTAGCACTGTGTCATATTCTTCCATTACAAGTAGTACAAGGCTAGTACTAGTAGTGCTACTCTCTTACTGCCAGTGACAGTCTATCGAGGTCATTAACTCCAACTCAAGTGGGCATAATTCTCTGTAGTAGTATAGCACTTGCAGTAGTATGGCACTTGCAGTAGTGCGGGACAACAGTAGTTTAGTGCAAGTTTCAGTTAATTAGCTGGATTAAAAAAGATGCTTGGTGATCTGCAGGAGTAGGACAAGCAAATCTGCTTGAATATTTGTTTAAACCTTTGACTGTCAGATAGTGCTAATGTTTACTCTATGAAATAAACTACTCCATGTCAAATAAACCTTGCTAGGTGAATCTTGCTTGCATTAGGAGTAGTTGCTGGAAATTTACTGAATTTTGTTATGTGCTTTGTGGTGCTAGTTTGCTAGGTTTTGTCTCCGACCATTGTGTCGTGATGAATTTGCAGGTACCCCGAGAGGCCCTTGAGTTTGCCGGAATGTCGATTAACTTCCGTTCTGGCAAATTCGGGTACTTCATATGTCCTATTTTCAGCAAAGGTAATGCTGAAATTTTTCGTGAATTTTAGCATTACTTTGCTAAAAATAGGACATATGGGGTACTTGCGACTAATGCATGTTATCATGCATGGGTACTAATTGGTCTCTTCTGCTGCTTATCAGAGATGGCGGGAAGCAGCCACCGCCGATCTGCCACACCGTAGTACGAGTTGGATGCTTCTGAGTTCTTCACTATCATACTTGAGGCTTCAGTATCATCCATGACGCAGGTATATAAAATGAGAGATCTCCCCTTCACCCATCTCATTGTGATATCTGTTTTTTGCTACATCACTCATTGTCCCAAACTGCAGAGGCTGCCTGATAGTTTTATGAACATGCTGATGGGTGAAGATCCACCAAATAATGTGAAGCTGCGACAGGCCGGCAGTGGGTTTCGCAGGCAGTGGGATGTGCAGTTGGTGATCAAGAAGGGCCACATGTACTTGTCTCGTGGGTGGGAGAAGTTCTACCGTTCCTATGACCTACAGCTGGGGTACTTCCTTCTCTTCAGGTATGACGACGACGCCAACATGATCATCGTGAAGGTGTTCAACAAGACTATGTGTCGCATGCGCTACGCTGCCAATGATGATGCTGGTACGTTCTGCCTCTTCTTATTCCTCTACATTTGGCTTTGTCTCACATCGATTGTTAACGGTCATTGTTGCATTTTGGATAGGTAATGGGAGCAGCAGCAGCGACACTCGCTACAGCCAAAGCAGCAGCGACTATGGCTGTAGCGAAAGTAGCAGCGATTCTGGCTGTAGCGAAAGCAACAGCGATTCTGGCTGTAGCGAAAGTAGCAGTGATTCTGGCAGCAGCATATATAACAAGAAGGATGATCCGGACTGGAGTGCGGGAGAAGAGGAGCAGAGTGAGGATGAGGAGCTGCAGGATGACGATGGGCATCAGGCTGAGGATGACCTAGCGCTGGTGGTGGCTGACCAAGGGCAAGAGATGGTGGTGGCTGACCATGGGCAAGAGATGGAGGTGGCTGAGGATGACCTAGCGATGGTCGTGCCTGAAGGTGGCCTCGCGATGGTGGTGGTACCTGACAATGACCACGCACCGGTGGTGGCGCCGGCGATCCCACAGCTGGGCGACATGACCACGTCAATTGTGGTAGAACACTACATCCCACTGCCTCCACTGCCTCCACCGCCTCGCCGCTCTAGGCGCATCAGGGAGAGGAAGGAGAAGAAGGAGAAGAACAATGCATGAGAACTGAACTTTGTCAGGTATGTCAGATCTCCTATAGGTTAGCTATCCAAAATGATATATATATACTTAGTTACCTATGTTATCTCTAATATGCTTAGTTTCCTATAGATTAGCTTCATTTTTACCTAAGTTGGCTCTAATATACTAACTTAGAGCTTATATGCTTAGTTTCCTATAGGTTAGCTCCAAAATAACTTATGTTATCACAAAATGATCAAGTTTACATAATAAGCTTATAGTCTTTTTCTTATTCTTCTTCTTTTCCAAAATGACATAGGTTAGCTTCATTTTACCTAAGTTGGCTCTAATATACTAACTAAGAGCTCATATGCTTAGTTTCCTATAGGTTAGCTCCAAAATAACTTATGTTAGCACAAAATGATCAAGTTTACATAATAAGCTTATAGTCTTTTTCTTATTCTTCTTCTTTTCCAAAATGACATAGGTTAGCTTCATTTTACCTAAGTTGGCTCTAATATACTAACTTAGAGCTTATATGCTTAGTTTCCTATAGGTTAGCTCCAAAATAACTTATGTTAGCACAAAATGATCAAGTTTACATAATAAGCTTACAGTCTTCTTCTTATTCTTCTTCTTTTACAAAACTCTTCTTATTCTTCTTCTAGTGTTCTTCTTCTTCTAGTATTCTTCTAGTCTTCTTCTTTTTCTTCTTCTAACTTCTTGTTTATCATTTTGCAGATTTGATTTAATTGACGGAAGCTTGCATGGATGGATTGCTTCTTTTCCATTTGTGTTTTTATTTTGTATCAATGTGAAACTTTTTTGAATTGATGGATAACGGTGTTGGATGAACAATGTGAAACTTTTGTAATATGTAACGACGGAACTATGTGTTGGCTATGTATGTATATATGATGAAACTTGTGTGTTGGATATGATTGTTATATGGATGCTTGTTGTATATATATGTGTTGAATATCTCATATGTGAAATAGTGACCTGAGATTAAGAAAAAACAAAAAAGAATTAAAAAAATTGTTACTAATGGCGCACTACCATGTGGTGCGCTATAAGTATAGCAGATAATAGTGGCGCACTGTGGGCAATACTAATGGCGCACTACATGGTGCGCCATTAGAATACCAGATTCTAATGGCGCACCAGTGGTGTGCCATTAGTAAAAATTTCTAGTGGCGTGATACTAATGGCGCACTGGTAATGCGCCATTAGTAGGCAAAACCAGTGCGCCATTAGTAGGCCTTTTCCTAGTAGTGAGCACAGTAGCGTAAGTATTTCCCTAAGTTTTTGAGAACCAAGGTATCAATCCAGTAGGAGGCTCCTCAGAAGTCCCACGCACCTACACAAACAAACAAGAACTCGCAACCAACGCAATAAAGGGGTTGTCAATCCCTTCAAGGTTACTTGCGAAAGTGAGATCTCATAGAGATAATATGATAAGATTAATATATTTTTGGTATTTTATGATATAGATTGGAAAAATAAAGATGCAAATAAAACTAGATTGAAAGCTTATAAGATGATAAGAGATAGACCTGGGGGGCATAGGTTTCACTAGTGGCTTCTCTCAAGATAGCATAAGTATTACAGTGGGTGAACAAATTACTATCGAGCAATTGATAGAAAAGTGAATAATTATGAGATTATCTGGGCATGATCATGTATATAGGCATCACGTCCATGATAAGTAGACCGACTCCTGCCTGCATCTACTACTATAACTCCACACATTGACCGCTATCCAGCATGCATCTAGAGTATTAAGTTCATAAAGAATAGAGTAACGCATTAAGAAAGATGACATGATGTAAAGGCATAAACTCATGCAATATGATATAAACCCCATTTTTTATCCTCGATGGCAACAATACAATACGTGCCTTGCTACCCCTGCTGTCACTGGGAAAGGACACCGCAAGATTGAACCCAAAGCTAAGCACTTCTCCCATTGCAAGAAAGATCAATCTAGTAGGCCAAACCAAACTGATAATTCGAAGAGACTTGCAAAGATAACTTAATCACACATAAAAGAATTCAGAGGAGATTCAAATATTTCTCATAGATAAACTTGATCATAAAGCCACAATTCATCGGATCTCGACAAACACACTGCAAAAAGAGTTACATCGAATAGATCTCCAAGATGATCGAGGAGAACTTTGTATTGAGATTCAAAGAGAGAGAAGAAGCCATCTAGCTAATAAGTATGGACCTGAAGGTCTATTGTAAACTACTCACAACTCATCGGAGAGGCTATGGTGTTGATGTAGAAGCCTTCCGTGGCCGATTCCCCCTCCGGCGGAGCGCCGACGAAGGCTCCAAGATGGGATCTCGTGGATACAGAAGGTTACGGCGGTGGAAATAGTTTTTCATGGTCACTTCTGATGTTTTCGGGGTACATGGGTATATATAGGATGAAGAAGTAGGTTGGTGGACGCCTGAGGGGCCCACGAGGGTGGGGGGGCCCAGCCCTAGGGGGCGCGCCAAGCACTCTCGTGGCTGCGTTGGTTGTTTCTTGACTTCCACTCCAAGTCCTCTGGATCACATTTGTTCCAAAAAGATCGCTCCCGAAGATGGGATCACGTTTGTTCGGAACACTAAAATATGCAAAAAAAACAGCAATTCGGGTTGGGCCTCCAGTTAGTAGGTTAGTCCCAAAAATGATATAGAAGTGTAAAGTAAAGCCCATAAACATCCAAACGGGTAATATAATAGCATGGAACAATAACAAAATATAGATACGTTGGAGACGTATCAGGGTCCTATTGGGAATATAACTCGCAGGTATGACCCGCCCAGGAGGGGCCGGGTCATACCATTGGCGACATAAGATGAGAAGGCCCGATGAGGTCCAAGAATATAGATGGCGATTTGTAGCGCAAGATTATTGGAGGCCCAAGACCCGAAGAAGGATCGAGTCCCAAGGGCGTGAGCTGCCATGTGTTAAACTTGTTTTGTAAGGTAGGTTTGGTTATAAACCAAGCCGGTCACATTTGTGTGAGCCGGCCAGGACTCTATAAGTTGTTGAGGACATCAACCTGTATATAAAGGGGTGACCCAGCAGCGGTTTAACTCAGGAAACAAGCAATCAAAAGCTAGGTCAAGCGTATTCGCTCCCTGGTAATCGAAACTCAAGCAATACAACGAAAAGCAGGAGTAGGCTTTTACCTCCACTGTGAGGGGCCGAAGCTGGGTAACTCTTTGTGTCCTTCGACCCATTCAATCCCCTCAATCTAACCTAGTCGCAATGGCTCCACACCTAAGTCCTTCCACTAGGACATCTGTCGTGACAAAACAACGACAGTTGGCGCCCACCATGGGGACAGAGCATGGTGGTTTCGAGTTCTTGAAGGGCAGCTTCTCAGAGATCAAGGGATACGCCATGGGACGAATGACCAAGAGCCGCCGCGGTAGGATCTACATCAACGACTCTGGCTGGGGTCCCGAGGCCGATTCAATCGAGTACGGATATCAGGTCCCCTTTGGCGGAATTCAAGTCTTCATCGGCAAGATCGGCCAATCAGATCCCGAGCCGGTCATCAGCTCAGACGCTATTGAGATGGCTCGACGTGCAGACCCTCCAAGGTTCAACCCGCCCAGAAACATGCTTTCGTTGGTTTCATCCATGGGGCGGATCTTGCGGAAGAATCTGTGTCTGGTGGAGAGACAGCCGTCTATTCAGGTGATGAGTCCTCGACCGGGAAGAACAATTCAATCTACGAACTGCAAGACGGCAGGCTTGGGGGCTGTTCCAATGGGGATAGTATTCCGGACTACTATGAGCCACCGAGTAGGGCAGCTGTCTTCATGGCTGTTACGCAATAGGTTTTGAATTCATCAACCGCCACAACTATGACCTCTAGTGCAACGGATGCTGCGACAGCCGGTGCAAGTGGCCATGTGCGCTCGTCGGCTCAGGTTTTATCCAAGCTCTTAGAGGCTTTGACAACTTTGTTGACGGTGGAAGTAACCCCGGCGACTCAGGCACAACATAAGGTGGACGTTGCAAAATTGTGGGATGAGATAGCTCAGGCTAAGGAGGAGCTCAATGCTTAGAATGCTAGGATGGCAATGGAGTGAGTCGCTTTGGAAGCCGAGTCTCAGCGAGTTCGTGCTGAGGCCTTTCGTTTGGGTCTCGATCAAAATGCATCTAGCGTCGTCTTGCGGAGCAGGCACCAGAGTCATTTGCCTCAGCAGTTTGAAGCAAGGAACCTCTTTATTACACCTGGTGCAGGGCCAAGTACGCCTCCCGGCATGACCCGGGCCCCTGAGGCGCCTGGGACTGGAGTGGCGGCTCAGCCCCACGCAGTAGACCTGCCCCATGTAGATTTAACCCCACCACAAGGAGTCTCAACACCTCTGGGTCATTTCTCTAACCTGTTGGACAACACGATTGTTGCGGCCTCACGACTGGCGGCTCTCCTGGTGGAGGGTGAGTCTCCTATGGCGAATGAGGCCCAAAAGGCGGTGGAGCTTCTTCTTACGGCGGTAGCTCAGCAGGCGGCTTACTCCCACAGCTGCGATCGAATCCACTCAACTCTGTGCTAGAGTCGAAGTTATAGCCGGCACATTAAATTGTCGGCGGTTTCCAGTAGTGGACGGCACCGAGGCCCACCCCGTGGTAATCAAGATGCTCAGAACCAAGCGGATTGAACTCGTGCACGCCAGGAGGCAGAGCTCACGGCTCAGCTGGCGGCTCTTTGACAACCTCAAATGAACCCTTCAGCATCTATAGAAGCCGGGATGACTTCTAGGACAGTGGGTGTGCCGTGCTTAGTGCCGGCTCTACACAATGAGCGCTTTCCCAAGGATTTCAAGGGACCTCGAAAGGTACCCAATTACACTGTGGATCAGCCTCCGGATGCTTGGATCGAGAGCTACAAGCTGTCCATGGAGATGTTGGATGTTAACGATGTTGTGCGTGCCAAATATTTCACCATGATGTTAGATGGACTGGCTCGTACCTGGCTAAAGGTATTGCCTCCTAATTCGATCAACTCATGGACTGAATTGAAGACGCGGTTCATTCAGAATTTTAAAGATACATGTAAGCAGCCTCTGTCGATTATCGACCTAGACACTTGCATCCAGCGTGAGGATGAGTCAACCACCCATTGGGTTCGCCAGGTCTCAGCTATTATCCACTCGTCAGAAAGCACCAATGCTGGTTCTACTATTTTAATTCTGGAGAAAAAATTTCGGTTTATCCCCCTCAAACAGAATCTAGGGTGGCTTAAACATCATTGCAATGACATGGGAGAGCTCATGTCGGCTCTTATTAAATACGCCGACTTAGACAATACCAAAGATCCTGATTCAGATGAGAAAAATTCTGGTAAGGGGAAGAAAAATGCCAAGGGGCAGCAGCAGAATACAACAGGTCAGGGTCAAGGTAAAAATGGTAAGCGCAAGCACGCCGACAATGGATCAGACTTTGTGGCCAACACTAATGCACAGATGGGTAACCTCCGTCGCAAGGGAAAATTTCAGCCCCAGTTTGGAGGGCCAAAGTTCAATTTAGAGGCGATATTAAACCAACCTTGTCCAAAACATAGTCGTCCCGATAGGCCGTCAACTCACATGTGGAAAGATTGTAATATCATGAGGGAGTGTAAGAATTCCAGCCTTCACCATGACCACAATAATGGTAACAGCCTGCACGGCAGGTCAGGCTCCGGTTCACACGGGTCAGGCTTTGGAGGTGGCGGTTTAAATTCTGGTTTTCAAGGTCAGGGCAATCAAGGCGGCGTTAACCAACAGCCCACTCAGGGCAATCAGCAGCCAAAATCAGGGTATCGGAGCAATCCGAAGCAGCTAAGTAGCGACCAGTATCATGTTTTTACTACTAGCTTATGCAAGCAAGACCAGAAGGGTCATAAGCGAACGGTGGGTGCGGTTGAGCCGGTCATACCTTGATACTTATGATGGTCAGAGCAGCCTGTCGTATGGTGCCGTGAGGATCACCCGCTCCGGGTTGATAATCCAGGTTAGCTAGCTCTGGTGTGGCTCCTCAGGTTGGAGGTTACAAGTTCACTAAGGTGCTCATGGATGAAGCCGCAGCATCAATATACTTTATTATGATACTTTTCGCCGGATGAGTTTGACTAACAAAGATCTTAAGACGTCTTCTACAGTCTTTCATGGAGTGGTGCCTGGTAAGTCAGCCTACCCAGTTGGTAAGATTGCTTTGGAAGTAGCTTTTGGCAATGAGCATAATTACAGGGCAGCGACATTAACCTTTGAAGTGGTCAAAATCAAAAGCCCCTATCACGCTCTGTTTGGACGGCCGGCTTATGCCAAATTTATGGCACGACCTCGTTATGTGTATCTGCAGCTTAAAATGCTGGGTCGCAAGGGTACCATCACAGTACATGGTGACAGGAAAATAACTCTGGAATGTGAAGAAGGCGATGATGCTTATGCTGAGTCTATCTGTGCAATGGAGGAGCTGAAGTTTTATAAAGACAATGTTGACCCGGTGGATATGACCCCTTTGAAGAAGCGAACAACAGAGCATGACCCTTTGTTGAAGTTTAAGTCGGCAGACGACACCAAACACTATGACTTTGTCCCTGGCGATTCATCCAAATAGTTCACCGTTGGTGGTAATATGGATCATAAATAGGAAAGTGCGCTCATCGAGTTCATCCGTGAGAACCGAGACATCTTCGCATGGAAATCTTCAGACATGCCACATGTACTATGGGAACTCGTGAGCACACACTCAATAGTGATCCCAAGTTTAAACCGGTAAAGCAATTCCTTCGTCGTTTTAATGAAGAGAGGTGCAAGGCCATTGGAGAAGAAGCGGCACAGCTCTTAGCAGCTGGGTTCATCGTTGAAGTTTTCCATCCTGAGTGGTTGGCTAACCCGGTGCTGGTACTTAAGAAAAATGGCACTTGGCGCATGTGTGTGGATTACACATACCTTAATAAAGCTTGCTCAGATGATCCCTTTGCCCTCCCCCGTATTGATAAGATTATAGATGCTACAGCAGGTTGTGAGCGTTTGTGTTTTTTGGATGCTTATTCTGGATACCATTAGATCAAGATGGCAGTCAAAGACCAAGAGAAGACGGCTTTCATCACACCTTTTGGAGCTTTCTGCTATGTCTCTATGCCTTTTGGGCTTAAGAGTGCCCATGCGACTTATCAGCATTGTGTGCAGAACTGCTTTCACAGTCAGATTGGGAGCAATGTTCATGCCTATGTGGATGATATTGTTGAAATCCAGAAAGAAGGAGACTCTGTTGGAAGATTTGAAAGAGGCCTTTGATAATCTCCAGGTCTACAAGATGATGCTTAACCCGGCCAAGTGCATTTTTGGTGTGCCTGCAGGCAAGGTCTTGGGTTTTTTGGTCTCTAAGAGAGGCATCGAGGCTAACCCGGAGAAAATCAAGGCTATCACCTCACTAGCTAAGCCGGCGTGTGTTAATGATGTTCAATGACTGGCTGGTCGCACTATAGCTTAAGCCAGTTCATAAGCCGTCTGGGAGAGAAGGCTATTCCTCTGTACCACATGATGAAGAAAACAAATCATGTTGTTAGGAGTGATGCTGCCAATGAGGCGTTTGAAGCGCTTAAGAAGCAACTAGTTGAGCTGCCAGTTCTCGCAGCTCCTATTGAGAAGGAACCTTTACTCTTATATGTGGCAGCAAATAGCAGAGCCGTCAGCGTAGCAGTTGTGGTGGAAAGGAAAGAGCCGGTTAAGGAGTATCCAGTCCAAAGGCCGGTTTATTATGTTAGTGAGGTTTTGATTGAGTCAAAACAGAGATACCCGCATTGGCAGAAGCTAGTATATGGGGTGTTCATGGCCAGTCACAAATCGAAGCAGTATTTTCTTGGTCATACCATTACGGTGGTCTCTGCTCCCTTAGGTGATATTATTCAAAACAGAGAAGCCATGGGTAGAGTGGCCAAGTGGGATATTGAGCTAGGACCCCATGGTTTGGAATATACGCCAAGGACAGCCATCGAGTCTCAAGCTCTTGTAGATTTCATTAATGACTGGACAGAGTTGTAGATGCCTGAGGACAAGCCGGACAATACTTATTGGACAATCCACTTTGACGGGTCTAGGCAGCTTGAGGGCTCGGGGCTGGAGTTATTTTGACATCCCCACGCGGTGACAAGTTTTGTTATGCTCTAAGGTTAATGTTTCCTTGTACTAATAATGCAGATGAGTATGAGGCCCTTCTCCATGGCCTACGAGTGGACAAGGAGATGAATTTAAGCCGGGTCATGTGCTTTGGTGACTCAGATTTGGTGGCTCAGCAAGTTTCGGGTACTTGGGACTCTAAAGACTCGCTCATGGCGGCTTATCGTCGGGCGGTCGATACCATCGCTGGTCACTTCAAGGGTTACCCAGTGGAGCACATTGATCGCAGAAAGAACGAGGGAGGTAACACCTTAAGCCAGCTAGGATCTCAACGTAAGCCGGTGCCCCCCCCCCCCAATTTCTCTTGACATATTGCATAATCCTTTAGTTAAGTTGCCGTCCGAGAAGACCTTGCAGTTCCTGATTCGGAGGCACATTTAGTGACGGCTCTTCACGCCACCCCTGATTGGACAGTTCCTTATTTGGCTTATATGACCCGAGGAGAGTTGCCTGAGGATGAAGCTCTGGCCAGGCAAGTAACCCAACGGTCTAAGTCCATGACTATTATCAATGGTGAATTGCACCGATGTAGTATCACAAACGTGTTCCAGCGCTGTGTTTCTCCTGAAGAGGGCCGTGAAATTCTATGGGAGATCCATGAAGGAGACTATGGGCATCATGCTGGCTCTAAATCCCTCATGGCCAAAGCTTTTCGTCATGGGTTTTATTGGTTGATGGCTCATGCTGATGCAGAGGATGTGGTTAACAAATGTGATGGTTGTCAGAAGTTTTCTTGTCGGAATCATGTACCAGCTCAGGAATTGAGGATGATTCCAATTACTTTGCCATTTGTGGCCTGGGGGCTTGACATGGTTCGACCTTTCAAAAGGTCTAAGGGTAAGAAGACCCACCTCTTGGTGGTAGTTGATAAATGCACTAAGTGGGTTGAAGCAGAACCAGTCAGCAAATGTGATGCAGCCACCGCGGTTCAATTTATGAAAAAAGTAATCTTTCGTTTTGGTTATCCTCACATCATCATAACTGATAATGGCACTAATCTGTCCAAAGGTGCTATGAAAGAGTTTTGTCAATGAGAACATATTCATCTTGGCATTTCCTCTGTAGCTCATCCACAGTGCAATGGTCAAGCTGAACAAGCCAAACAAGAAATCTTGAGAGGAATCAAACCCCGACTTATGGTCCCTTTACAAAGGACGCCTGGTTGTTGGGTTGAGGAGTTTCCCTCATTGTTGTGGAGTATAAACACAACCCCCAACAGATCGGCGGGTTACACACCTTTCTTCATGGTTTACGGGGCTGAGGCGGTTCTTCCAAGTGATATCTGTCATGACTCGCCCCGTGTAGCGGCTTATGTTGAAGCTGATGATGAAAAAGCATGTCGGGATGCCCTTGATTTGTTGGATGAAGAGTGTGACCTGGCAGCGGCTCGTTCGGTGATATACCAGCAAGATCTGCGTTATTATCATAGCCGCTGGGTTAAAACTCGAACCTTTCAAGAAGGCGACTTGGTGCTCCAGCTCATCCAAGATCAAACAGATATGCACAAATTATCCCTGCCTTGGGAAGGGCCTTTTGTGGTCAGCAAGAATCTGAACAACGGGTCATATTACCTCATTGATATTCAAGAAAATAAGGACTTGCGCACATCAGAGGAGGAGACCGTCGGCCATGGAACATTGCTCATCTGCGACCATATTACACTTCAGCCGCCGGCTCTTGTGCTATACATACCTTCATCAAATGTATGTATTTTGATCAGTATAATAAAGTTGGCATCCCTGAAAGTTCGGGGCCTCTGTCATTTCATTTCAAAGTATTTGAGTCTTTATTGTCTGTTCATTGGTCACTTGGGGGGCTTCCTGCTCATTGAGCATAGCTGTTCACACCCTCTTGATCTGGTTTTCAAGCCGTCTCATTGGTCACTTGGGGGCTTCCTGCTCAATGAGCATAGTTGTTCACACCCTCTTGATCCGATCTTCAAGCCAACTCATTGGTCACTTGGGGGCTTCCTGCTCAATGAGCATAGCTATTCACACCCTCTTGATACGATTTTAATGTCGACTCATTGGTCACTTGGGGGCTTCCTCCTCAATGAGCATAGCTGTTCACACCCTCTTGATCGAGTTTTCAAGTCGTCTCATTGGTCACTTGGGGGATCCTTGCTTAACGAGCATAGCTATTCACACCCCTTGATCCGGTTTTCAAGCCTAATTTGAGTTAAACCTGCCTGTTTGCAAGATGCTACTCCGCCAGGTGATCCGACGAACTCTTGACATCAGTCTTTTCAAAAAGACCCTGAGCTAGTCAAGGTTAAAATAGCGGCCATTGTCACGAGACAGCCGGCTTACAGAGAGCTAGTATAAACTCACCTGCTGTCGTAGTCTCTCCGCCAAGTGGCCCGTTTGTACTCTTAACAATCAATCTTTTCAACAAGACCCTAAACTAGTTAAGGTTAAAACAACGGATTTGTGTCATGTGAGAGCCGGCTTACGGGATAAAAACTGAATATTTTCAAAAATAGAGCTACACTCTTCTGGACCTGTAAAGCTTCTGTCTTATAGAATTACATATTTACAGCATCATTATGATATTGGTCTATAGGTATGACTTCATATTTGAATAAATATTTGGGTTTTTTAACCTGCCCTTGTTATAGACTTTAAGTCGCCATAATATATTATATTGGACATTATGACCTGCCCTGGCGCAAACCGCCAGGGTATATGTTGTTCACTGTGTATGCAGGAACCTTGCAACAAATATGACATTCCTTGCAAGCTCATCAATGGTGTATCGCAAGTTCATCGGCAGTTTATAAAGCTAAAACATGCACGATGGCATAACGGATCATTGTTTTCATTATCCTATTACATGGCTTTCCAAGCCCAAATGATTAAGAGTTTTTCAAAAAGAGACGTTGTCTTGCAGTCGGAAGAGCCGCCCCGTTGATCAGCTATCCTGGACTTGGCGAGTTGAAGCTTCCGGGTCATCCTGCACCGGTCCTTCATCTTCTTCTTCTTCCATCATCTAGAAGTTAGGCGATGAACAATTGATGCCAGTCAAGGCTTGAAATTCAGCTTCATCATCGATAAGTTCGGGCGGATCAATTTCAGGCGCAAAAGTGTGCTTACGCATTGGAGGGATGAGATCCACAACATCGTAAGCTGGCGCCCTCACTTTTGAATTTTCTGCTGTATAAGCCGCCTGATATCTGGATAGGTCAGTTTCTTTGGCGAGCTGGCTTGCTAGTGGCCGCATTTCCTTCACACAAGCAGCAAAGTCCTCTTGATCAAAGGGAGACCCGTCTCCTTTAAAACTTGGGCAGCCAGTGGCCAGCTCGGCCGGGTCTAGTTCTGCCTGCCATGCTTTTGCCCGGCTCAAGGCAGTAATAGCACCGGCTCTAGCAGATGATCACTTTATCTCTTCAATTCTTGCGGGCAGGACAAAGAGTTTGTTAAAAACCTCCCTAAGAAGTGAAGGTGCTTGCTTGGTGTGAGAGATGGCGACTATTGTGCACTGAGAGCCTATGTATAAGTGCTCCACCGGAGTGTAAACCGCCTTTAGCTTTACAAGCATATCCTGGCCAAGGTTGGTACTCTTGGGGCCTATTAAATAAACACGCAGTTAAGTCGCCAGGCGGGTTTAGAGTTGAGCATTGGAAATGATTAAAATATCCAGCATTACTTACGAAAGATAGCGTTGTCATCTGGGAAATATGGCATTTTAAGCCGGTCAGCTCTGTGGTGGTATCTTTCAATGCAGATTCAGCAGCCTCTGCTCTTTGGATTAACTCGGCCTTTTCATTCTCCCAGGCGGTTCTCTTTGAAGAAAATCCAGTTTTGAGTTTTTCTTGTTCACCCAGGCTGAATTTAAATTTCGCATCAATTTTGCATGTTTCAGTTTCCTGCTGTTCCAGCCGGTTCTTCAGTTCTGACAGTTGGGATTCAGTTTCAGCCAAAGTATCCTGCAAATCAGAGTTATAACAAATTATAAACATACTGGCCAGACATTTTACAGATAAGTGTCAAGCATGTTGCACTCAGTGTTAATAAGATGATTAAAAAAGGAGCCAAGGGAGTCAAGGTCTACCTCTGACTCATCATCATTCAAAGCAAACAACTCTGAGGTGTTTGTTTTTTTCTTGGCAGGTTTCCAGACAGCTTTGTTCTTTCCCCTACCCTTTTTGGTCGGCTTGTCTTGAAGTTTTCTGTTCCAAAAGGGGGAGTCAACCTGCAGAAATCAAGCGATAGTGAGAAGACAATTTATGTAAAGAAGGATTGAGTTAGAAATTTCTCAAAATACTTACAGTTAGAGGCTTGTTAAGGGTGCAGAAGGGATTCAACCCCGTCTTACTGCAAGTTTCCAAGCTCTCGTTAAGCAGCATTTTGGTCATCCTGTTGATATCATCATAGTTCAGTCGCACTTGGCAGTGGCGCTGTGGATCTTTGGCATCGCCGGTATATTCACACATTAAGCCGGGCCAGCGGCTTAATGGTAAAATTCTCCAAGTGACCCAGCATCGGACTAAGTCAACTTTGGTTAATCCGTTGGCCATTAAGACTCTCGTCTTTGAAAAAATGGGCATATAATTAGCCTGTTCTTCGGCGCTGATACCGTCTGGGATGGGAGGTCTTGAGCTAAGCCGGTTTTCACGAAAACTCAGGAGAGGATTTTCACCAGCTGGAGAGGTATCTTGGAAATGAAACCAAGTTTGGTTCCAGTCCTTCGGGTGGCTAGGAAGTGCGGCTACAGGAAAGACAGCTTCTTTTCGTCTTTGAATAGAAATCCCGCCAAGTTCTAAGCTAGTTCTTTCTATGAACTCAGTCTGGCGGTTCAAGTAATAAAATTCTCTGAACAAATCCACAGTGGGTTCTTATTGAAGATACACTTTGCAAAAAACTTGGAAGTTGCAGATATTGGAAACGGAATTGGGTCCGATGTCTTGAGGGTGGAGTTGAAAGAAATGCAACACATCATGAAAAAAATTGAGCCGGGTGGCGAGAAAACCTGGAGCATATGATCAGCAAAGACTATGACCTCGCCTTCCTTTGGGGCAGGTGTAGCCTCATTTCTCGGAGCTCTCCAGAGGATAACATCTTTGGGTGCTAAGACGCCTACTCGAACATGTTCATTGAGAGATTGCTCCATAACAGTGGAGACGACCCAGTTGCATGAAGTGACGGCTTTGGTCATTTTTGTTGATGAAAAAACTAGAAAGAGAAGTGTTGACGGGGCAAGGTTATGATGTTAAGCTGTTTAGGGATCAGAAAGCAAGTGCATCAGGCAAAGTCAATTCGTATGCAGAGAATACATGCTAAAGGTTGTCATGATTAAACTAGCAAGACACAGCCGGGTTATACGGATACTGGATATACACTGGCAGTTTAAACCTATCATGTAAGCCGCCTGTGCGGCTGGAGTGCACAGGTATCTGTAGATCTAGAAGTGAAGTTTTGCTAAGTACTGAACAAACAAGTTCCACGGATTAGTTCTACGATTTTGGATCTACTGCATTTCAAAAATAGAAGGAAATTGCTTAACCTAGCGTGTCGCGGATGAACTACTGCATTGAAGTTTAATCTGAAACAGACGGGAGGCATCGACGAGTACATGTGGGTGTTACAAACAAGAATCATGTAGTTCCTGTGCTATTGAGAGATTGAATAAGGCATGAACAGAAATATTGCAAAGAATTCCATGGAATAACCGACGAACACAGATGAACTTGGCAAACCCTAATGCTGATTTATAATGGAAGGGGGATGCGTACCTAACAATGGATATGGAGAGCGAAAGTGCGTCGCATTTCTCTGGTCCGTTCATGTCGAGGCATCGGACGGTGCTGACATTGCTGAGGCCAGACGGCGGCGACGGAGCTCGGGTTGCGGTGGCGTCGCGAGGAAGGAGATGAAGAGGAAGAGGCAGGGGTAAAAAATGAAGACGAGGGCCCCCTGTCCCTATTTATAAGGAAGTAAAAAGATGGCATGCGCAAGAATTGAGAAGGAAAAATGATTATGCTGGTAATGTGTGCGCCTCGATTTTTGGAATATTCACTAAGATAAAGATCCTTTGAGATATCCGGAGTCTTGTGCGGAATTAATGCATATGATACCATAGCGGGTTATGATGGTTCTGCCATGTGATGTCGTGGCGGGTTATGTCAGACTGGTGGAAATCAAGAAGCGTATATTCTGCTAAGTGAAATGGTGTCGATTGATGTGAACAAGTTCAAATCAAGCTGGGGCCTAATGTTGAGAATATAACTCCCAGGTATGACCCACCCAGGAGGGGCTGGGTCATACCATTGGCGACTTAAGATGAGAAGGCCCAATGAGGTCCAAGAATACAGATGGCGGTTTGTAGCGCAAGCTTATTGGAGGCCCAAGACCCGGACAAGGCTCGAGGCCCAAGGGCGTGAGCCGCCATGTGTTAAACTTGTTCTGTAAGGTAGGTTTGGTTAGAAACCGAGCCGGTCATGTTTGTGTGAGCCAGTCGGGACTCTATAAGCCCCCGAGGAAATCAACCTGTATATAAAGGGGTGACCTGGTGGTGGGTTAACTCAGGAAACAAGCAACCGAAAGCTAGGTCAAGCGTATTCGCTCCCTGGTGATTGAAACTCAAGCAGTACAACGAAAAGCAGGAGTAGGATTTTACCTCCACCGTGTGTCTCCCCTGCCTA
>NC_041393.1:235889916-235903802 GCF_002162155.2 Triticum dicoccoides
TAGGTGTGGGAGGGGAGGCAGCCTTGGGTGCGCCCCAAGGTGGCCGGCCGGCCCCCTTGAGTGCCTGCCCTTTGGCGCCCCCTTCCCTTGTTTCACAAGGGGGGAAGGAAAAGGGGGAGGAGAGGAAGGCAGGGGGAGGCCGACTCCCCCCTTTCCTTTTCTCCCCCAAGGCATGCGGCTAGGGAGGGGCATGCAAGCCCCTAGTGGGCTGGTTTTCTCCTATCTTTTGGCCCATATGGCCCATTAACCTCCCGGGGCTTCCCGGAACCTCTTCTGGTGATTCGATGATTACCCAGTACACTCTGAAACCTTTCCAGTGACCAAATAGCATCGTCCTATATATCAATCTTCACCTCCTGACCATTCAGTAGGTCCTCGTCATATCTGTGATCTCATTCGGGACTATGAAACAACATTCGGTCACCAAATCACATAACTCATATAATATGATATCGTCAAGGAACGTTAAGCGTGCGGACCCTACGAGTTCGAGAACGATGTAGACATGACCGAGACGCTTCGCCGGTCAATAACTGGTAGCAGAACCTGGATGCCCATATTGGTTCCTACAGATTCTACGAAGATCTTTATCGGTGGAACCTTGTGACAACATACGTAATTCCCTTTGTCTGTCGGTATGTTACTTGCCCGAGATTCGATCGTCGGTATCTTCATAACTAGTTCAATCTCATTACCGGCAAGTCTCTTTACTTGTTACGTAATACATCATCTCGTAACTAACTCCTTAGTTACTTTGCTTGCAAGCTTCTTATGATGTGTATTACCGAGAGGGCTCAGAGATACCTCTCCAATACACGGAGTGACAAATCCTAATCTTGATCCATGCCAACTCAATAGACACCTTCGGAGATGCCTGTAGAGCATCTTTATGATCACCCAGTTATGTTGTGACATTTGATAGCACACAAGGTATTCCTCCGCTATCCGGGAGTTGCATGATCTCATAGTCGAAGGAATATGTATTTCACAATAAGAAAGCAATAGCAATAAACTGAACGATCATATGCTAAGCTAACGGACGGGTCTTTTCCATCACACCATTCTCCTAATGATGTGATCCCGTTATCAAGTGACAACACATGTCTATGGTTGGGAAACCTTTAACCACCTCTTGATCAATGAGCTAGTCTAGTAGAGGCTTACTAGGGACACGGTATTTGTTTATGTATCGACACATGTATTTAAGTTTCCTGTCAATACAATTCTAGCATGAATAATAAACATTTATCATGATTATGGAAATATAATAATAACCATTTTATTATCGCCTCTAGGGCATATTTCCATCAGTCTCCCACTTGCACTAGAGTCAATAATCTAGTTCACATCGCCATGTGATTAACACCCAAAGAGTTTACTAGAGTCAATAATCTAGTTCACATCGCCATGTGATTAACACCAAAAAAGGTGTGATCATGTTTTGCTTGTGAGAGAGGTTTTAGTCAACGAGTCTGCAACATTCAGATCCATGTGTACTTTGCAAATTTCTATATATACAATGCTCTGCGTGGAGCTACTCTAGCTTATTGCTCCCACTTTCAATACATATCTAGACTGAGACTCAAGGTCACCCGAATCGGTGTCAAAGCTTGCATCAACGTAACCCTTTACGAGAACTCTTTATCACCTCCATAATCGAGAAATATTTCCTTAGTCCTCTTACGTTCCTAAGGATAATTTTGACCGATGTCCAGTGATCCACTCCTGGATTACTATTGTACCCCCTTACCAAACTCATGGCAAGGCACGCCTAGTACACAACATGGCATACATAATAGAACCTAGGGCTGAGGCATAGGGAATGACTTTCATTTTCTCTCTATCTTCTGTCATGGTCGGGCTTTGAGTCTGACTCAGTTTCACACCTTGCAACACAGGCAAGAACACTTTCTTTGACTGATCCATTTTGAACTCCTTCAAAACTTTGTCAAGGTATGTGCTTCGTGAAAGTCCTACTAAATGTCTCCATCTATCCCTATAGATCTTGATGCCCAATATATAAGCAGCTTCCTCGAGGTCTTTCATTGAAAAATTCTTATTCAAGTATCCTTTTATGCTATCCATAAATTCTATATCATTTCCAATCAACAATATGTCATCCACATATAATATCAGAGATGCTACAAAGCTCCCACTCACTTTCAAGTAAATACAAGCTTCACCGTAAGTCTGTATAAAACCATATGCTTTGATCACCTCATCAACGCGTATATTCCAACTCCGAGATGCTTGCACCAGTCCATAGATGGATCACTGGAGCTTGCACACTTTGTTAGCACCTTTAGGATCGACAAAATCATCTGGTTGCATCACATACAACTCTTGATGCGGAGCATCCCGCGTCTACCCGCACCGACACTCCATCGCCACCGCAAGCACCGAGTGGACCAATGACAAGAGCATGTGTACGCGCCATCGAGAACAAGGTTGACTCTCTCCTCTTTGAGTTTCGTTCGGATTCACATGAGAATTGGGTTCTACCTCACAAAGACATGTTATGCATTCTAGGATACCAAGGAGAGATCGTGAGAAGGAGAAGGTGAGGGTTCGAGCACCCATGGAGCAAGAGGAGGAAGGAGAGGACAAGAAGAGCGAAGAAGAAAGCATGGAGGAGAAACCCCCTGGACACCCCGGGTGCCCGGTCTCCCCAACCCTGGGTGCCCGGCGTCACCACCTAGGAGCTGCCCCGGCCTGCCCCAGGTGCCCGGTGTCACGCCCAATATGCGATACTATCCTAAAGAGACTCGAAGGTCCCACCAAGGATAGAACCGCATATTGAAATGCTTTTGCAAGGTGGATATCATTACATCAACATTACATAATAGATGGGGATACATACAAGAGGCATACTGAGGAAGTCCTGGATTAGGGGGTGTCCGGATAGCCGGACTATCATCATCGACCGGACTCCAAGACTATGAAGATACAAGATTGAAGACTTCGTCCCGTGTCCGGATGGGACTTTCCTTGGCATGGAAGGCAAGCTTGGCGATACGGATACGTAGATCTCCTACCATTGTAACCGACTCTATGTAACCCTAGCCCTCTCCGATGTCTTTATAAACCGGATGGCTCTAGTCCGTAGGACCGAACAGCAACAACCATTACAATCATACCATAGGCTAGCTTCTAGGGTTTAGCCTCCTTGATCTCGTGGTAGATCCACTCTTGTAAACATCCACAATATCAATATTAATCAAGAAGGATGTATGGTTTTACCTCCATCAAGAGGACCCGAACCTGGGTAAAACATCGTGTCCCTTGTCTCCTGTTACCATCCGCCTAGACGCACAGTTCGGGACCCCCTACCCGAGATCCGCCGGTTTTGACACCGACATTGGTGCTTTCATTGAGAGTTCCTCTGTGTCGTCACCGATAGGCTTGATGGCCTCTTCAATCGACAACGACGTAGTCCTGGGTGAGACTTTTCTCCCCGGACAGATCTTCGTATTCGGCGGCTTCGCACTGCGGGCCAACTCACTTGGCCATCTGGAGCAGATCAAAAGCTACGCCCCTGACCGTCAGGTCAGGTTTGGAAGCCTAAACTTCACTGCCGATATCCGCGGGGACTTGATCTTCGATGGTCTGAGCCACAGCCGAGCGTGCCGCGCTGTCACGACGGGCATGACCTAACTCTGCCGCCGGATAGCACCTTGGAGGCCGCACACGAATCCGCTCCGACCCATAGTCCGGAGCCGATTGCTCAGATCGAGGACGGATGGCTGGACACCGCCTCGGGAGCTGCAACTTCTACGGCGATGGAGCCGAACACTTACCTTGTCCCGCATAAAGCTCATGACTCCGAGGTGCCGGACTCTTTGCCGGACTCCGAACCTCCTGCGCCCCTGCCAGTCGAATCCGATGGGGCGCCGACCATGGAATTCACCGCTGCGGACATCTTTCAGCACTCACCCTTCGGCGATATCTTAAATTCGCTGAAGCATCTCTTGCTATCCGGAGAGCCCTGGCCGAACTACGGCCAGGATGGTTGGGACGCGGACGACGAAGAAATTCAGAGCCCACCCACCACCCACTTCGTAGCCACCGTCGAGGATCTAACCGACGTACTCGAGTACGACTCCGAAGACATCGACGGTATGGATGACGATGCCGGAGACTATCAAGAACCAGTGCCTACAGGACACTGGAAGACCACCTCGTCATACGACATATACATGGTGGACACCCAAAAGAGGGGGACGGCGAAGAAGCAACAGAGGCCGATTCCTTAAAGAAAGATCCCAAGCGCCGACGTCAGCGGTGCCGCTCTAAATCCCGCCACAGCAAGAATGGAGATTCCGGCACAGGAGATAATAACACCCCAGAAAGTGCCGAAGACAACCCCTTCCAGCACGATCCAGCGCAGGAGGAGCCAGAAGCAAGCCCTCATGAGAGGGCGGCAGACGAAGAGGTCGAGGATGATAATTACTTACCTCCCTCCGGAGACGAGGCAAGCCTCGACGACGACGAATTCGTCGTGCCAGAGGATCCCGTCGAACAAGAGCGTTTCAGACGCAGGCTAATGGCCACGGCAAACAGCCTAAAGAAAAAGCAGCAACAACTTCAAGCTGATCAAGACCTACTGGCCGACAGATGGACCGAGGTCCTCGCGGCCGAAGAGTATGAACTCGAACGCCCCTCCAAAAGTTACCCAAAACGCAAGTTGCTCCCCCGACTAGAGGAGGAAGCGTACAAACCTGCATCACCAGCGCACAATACGGCAGACCGACCACCTCGTGGACGCGACAGAGAGGCATGCAAGCCCTCCACCAAAACCGTACCCCGGCATCGCTCAAAAAGCATGAAGCCACGGGGGAACGCGCCGGACTTGCGGGATATATTGGAGGACAAGGCAAGACAATCCCGATCTATCTATGGATCACGTGGGCGCCCCAAGACCCACGACGAATACCGTCGCGCCGGATACAACTACTCCGGCCGGGCCGAACACAGCAGACAACGCTCTATCGAGCTATGTCGCGATATTGCTCAATACAGAGGCGCCGCGCACCCACTATGCTTCACTGACGAAGTATTGGATCATCAAATCCCTAAAGGGTTTAAACCCGTTAATATCGAATCCTACGATGGCACAACAGACCCCGCGGTTTGGATTGAGGATTATCTCCTCTATATACATATGGCCCGCGGCGACGATCTTCACGCCATCAAATATCTCCCGCCCAAGCTTAAAGGACCAGCTCGGCATTGGCTTAACAGCCTGCCCGCAGAGTCAATTGGATGCTGGGAAGACCTGGAAGCCGCATTCCTCGACAACTTCCAGGGCACGTATGTGTGACCACCAGACGCAGATGACCTAAGCCACATAATCCAGCAGCCAGACGAATCGGCCAGGCAATTCTGCACTCGATTCTTAACAAAGAAAAATCAAATCGTCGACTGTCCGGATGCAGAGGCCCTCGCTGCCTTCAAACATAACATCCGCGATGAGTGGCTGGCCCGGCACCTAGGACAGGAAAAGTCGAAATCCATGGCAGCCCTCACATCACTCATGACCTGCTTTTGTGCGGGAGAGGATAGCTGGCTAGCTCACAGCAACAACGTCAGCAAAAACGCTGGCAGTCCGGATACCAAGGACCGCAATGGCAGGTTGCGTCGAAACAAAAACAAACGCCGCATTAACGGCGACAGCAATGAGGATACGGCAGTCAACGCCGGATTCCGAGCTCCAAGCCCGGTCAACGGAAGAAGCCATTCAAAAGAACCACTCCGGGCCCGTCCAATTTGGACCGAATACTCTACCGCTCCTGTCAAATACATGGAACCCCCGAAAAGCCAGGTAACCACACCAATAGAGATTGTTGGGTATTCAACCAGGCAGGCAAATTAATCGCCGAAAACAATGACAAGGGGCTACACAGTGATGACGAGGAAGAGACCCGGCCGCCGAACAACAGAGGACAAAAGGGATTCCCCCCTCAAGTTCGGACGGTAAACATGATATACGCAACGCATATTCCCAAGAGGGAGCGGAAGCGTGCACTAAGGGACGTATACGCGATGGAGCCAGTCGCCCCAAAATTCAACCCATGGTCCTCTTGCCCGATCACTTTCAATCGAAGAGACCATACGACCAGTATCCGCCATGGCGGATTCACCGCATTGGTTTTAGACCCAATCGTCGATGCATTTCATCTCTCGAGAGTCCTGATGGACGGCGGCAGTAGCCTGAACCTGCTTTATCAGGATACAGTGCGCAAGATGGGCATAGACCCTTCAAGGATTAAACCTACAAAGACAACCTTCAAAGGCGTCATACCAGGTGTCGAGGCCAGTTGTACAGGCTCAGTTACACTGGAAGTGGTCTTCGGATCCCCGGATAATTTCCGAAGCAAAGAGTTAATCTTCGACATAGTCCCATTCCGCAGTGGCTATCACGCTCTGCTCGAACGAACCGCGTTCACAAAATTCAACGCGGTGCCGCATTATGCATACCTTAAGCTCAAGATGCCAGGCCCTCGTGGAGTCATCACGGTCAACGGAAACACGGAACGCACCCTCCGAACGGAGGAACATCCAGCGGCTCTCGCGGCAGAAGTACAGAGCAGCCTTTTAAGGCAATTTTCGAGTCCGGCTGTTAAACGACCGGACACGGCCAAACACGCCCGGAGCAACATCAACCAAGACCACCTGGCACGTTCCGAGCACGCGTAGCAATACGGCCTCAACCCCAGCCCTCGCAAAATTGTAAGACAAACTCTCCGCGTACATAATTACGCCCTGGAAATACCATGGGCATAGGGGGAGAGGCACAACCACAACAGACCCAGAGTGCGGTTCGACCACACTAGGGGCTCCCAAGTGTGTCGCTCTTTTTATCTTTTATTTCTCTCTTTTTTATACAGAACTCTGCCCGGCGGCGAACCTGCCGAACTCATGATGCAACAGCCAGGGAGCGACAAAGGATGCGACGAACACTCAGGTGGTCTCCATTACGAGCATTAAATTTGTTAAATACACCATTCCGCGGCCTACCCCTGGAGGGAGACGCCTTTAATTCGTCCAATCCCTTGCTTTCCGCACTATTTGTATCATTCCGCACTCATAGCAGATCTTCTCGAATAAAATGCAGCACTTTTTGCCCATAATTGCATTACCTTATATATATATGTTCATTTACGACATGTTGCATCCGTACATTTTGGTACGGCCAAATACACCAGGGGCTTATGTTCCCCGCATTATGGTGTGAAAAGTCCGAACACTTTCACAAGTGCGGCACCCCGAACTTATAGCATTATATGAATCGGCTCCGAATCATGTCTTGGGTCAATAGTTGGGTTTGCCCGGCTCCCATGTTTGGCACCTTACGTTCCGTTCTATCGGCTAAGGTAGCACTGGGAGAACCACTGTGATTGCGCCCCGGTTGAGCCGGGTTAACGCCTTAGTGGAGAAAGTTAAAACTGACTGTCATGATAAGGCCAGAGACTGGTCGCTGTTCGAGAGGTCTTTTTGGGTCCTTAAAGACCTACGCCGCTTCGAGCGAAGTTCCGGATAATGTCCGACGAAGGCGTGGATAGCGCCCTGAATTCGGTCCTCCGAATACTAGGGGCTTCGTCGAAATTTAAAATTATAGAATTCTATGGCTAAGTGAGAGTGTTCAAGCACTATAAGTCCGGTTGCCTTGTTCGTTGTGTTGAGCGCCTCCCTAGATGGACCCAAAATGGGAACAAGAGTGCTCAAGTTTATCCCGAACACCCCAGCACTCGTGGCATGGGGGCTGAAGCCGACGACTTGCCATCTCTCAGATTTAATAAACGGCCGCACAGAAGGTAATATTTTAAATTAACAAGCGTTGCTTAGCGCATATGAACAAAGTTTTCAGCGCACAGGATAACACATTGCGAATTTACTCAATAATTACATCCCTGGGGCACTCATCCGCAATCTTGCGGGCACCCTTCAGGACAGTCTTATAGTACATCTCAGGCGTACGATATTCCTTGCCCGCTGGTGGCGCGTCAGTGATTAGCTTCTCCGCATCCAGCTTGCCCCAATGCACCTTTGCGCGGGCAAGGGCCCGACGAGCACCTTCAATACAGGCGGAGCGCTTGATAACCTCCACCCAGGGGCACGCATCCACCAACCGTCGCACGAGGCCGAAGTAGCTCCCAGGCATGGCCTCTCCAGGCCACAGCCGGACTATGAGGCCCTTCATGGCCTGCTCGGCCACCTTGTGGAGCTCGACCAGCTGCTTCAGCTGGTCTCTAGGGGGCACCAGATGGCCGGCCTCAGCATACTGAGACCAGAAGACCTTCTCCATTGAGCTCCCCTCCTCGGCTCGGTAGAATGCGGCGGCATTAGACACGCTGCGAGGCAGATCTGCAAACGCCCGTGGAGAGCTCCGAATTTGGGTAAGTAACACGTAATTTACATTCACATGCTTGCTTTGCATGAAAAATGCCTTACCCGCCGCTATCTTCCTCACCAACTCAATCTCCTGAAGGGACTTATGGGCATCGGCCTTGGCAGTTTTGGCACTTTCGAGAGCCGAGGCAAGCTCGGACTCTCTAGTCTTTGAGTCACGCTCCAATCTCTCATGCTTTTCCATGAGAGCCTGGAGCTCTTGCCCAACCACCGCCACCCGCGGCTCCTGCTTTTCTCGCTCTGCCCGTTCCGCGGCCGCATTGCGTTCGGCCGCGGACACGGCCTCCTTCAGGGTCGCCACCTCGTTCGTGGCCCCTGCAGTACCCATGTTATCCTTGTTATTTTTTGTTGCAACCTAAATCCTTTTCTGTAAGGTACAAGTTCAAAGTGGTGTTACTCACCTTCTTTGTCCTGGAGCTGCTTCTTGGCGCGGCCGAGCTCTTGCTCGGACCGCTCGAGCTCCTGCTTCAAAGCACCGACCTCCGCAGTCAGTGCGGCAGAGGTCAGCAGCGCAGCCTGCAACCCATATTGACATAATTTTTTAGCAACCCTGCGTATATCTTTTTTTTTCAGATCCTCAGTCCGGCTTTTCTTTCCGAACACCGAACTGAGCATCAGGGGCTACTATCTATGCGGTATTACATTGCATATTTTTAACTTCTTACCTCAAAGCCTGATAGAAGGCTACTGCAGGCTTCGGTCAGCCCGCTCTTAGCAAGCTGTACCTTCTGAATCACCGCACTCATAATAGTGCGGTGTTCTTCCTCGATGGAAGCGCTCTGGAGCGCCTCCAACAAATTGTCTGGCGCCTCCGGTTGGACGGAAGCCGCCGGCATCACGGTCTTGCCTTCGTGCGAAGGGGCCGCCGGCCGGACTCCGGAACCACTGCGGGTTCTGATGTGGAGTCCGGCGCAAAGTCCGGGAGGCTGCCTTCTGGCACCTCTGGAGCCTCCCCATGATGGGTCCCTTCTAGGGATCCCACCTCGGCGTCCTCGGTATCGCGAGGGGTGGAGGCGGTCGGGATGGAGTCTACATCCGACGAAGCCAACGACCCGCTCGATGAAGCGGGGAGATCATCATTGGCCGGACTACAGGCAGCATGCGGCATCAGAATGACACTATGTGACGCAAAAAAAGAAATTATAAATCATTCAGGAATCCGGATACTTACGATCTCGCCGGAGGCCTGGCCCTTGAAGGCCATTCTTCCTCGCCAACGTTGATGTTGGCGGAGCTGTCCGGGGGAATAGTCCTTCCCCTCTTGGACCCTTCGGCCTCCCCTGTTGGGGAAGCCTTCCTCTTCCTCTCTCCCTCCTCTGGGAGGGAGTCCTCTTTCTCCTCCTCGTTTTCGGGGGAGGAGTCCGCCCCGGAGTCGTCGGACACCTGAAAACGGGAACTCTTTCGAGCACCCGTGGCATCCTTCTTGGCCTTCTTCTCCGGCACCACGTGCGGTGCCGGAACCAGCAGCCTCGTTAGACAGGCGTCTACTGGGTTTTCTGGCATAGGAGCTGGGCAGATAATCTGCTCCGCCTTCCTCATCCAGTCCTGTCAAAGGAAAAGGGGAAATTAAAACCCGCATAGAGTCAAACTATGAAAAGCAAGTGTCCCGTCAAGTGGTAGAATCACTTACCTCGTCGGCTTGGCGCTGCGAGCGAAATCCGCGATCTTCAGTCGCGGATGCGGGGGCTTCGGCGCCCTTAAACAGCACCCTCCAGGCGCCTTCGTACATCGTATCGAAGAGCCCGCTCAGCGCCTGGTGCTGTTCCGGATTGAACTCCCACAGATTGAATGCCCGCTCTTGGCATGGGAGAATCCGGCGGACGGGCATGACTTGGACCACGTTAACCAGCCTGAGCTTCTTCACCAGCTTCTGGATACAGGCTTGGAGTCCCGTCAGCTCCTCCGAACTACCCCACAGTAAGCCCTTCTCTTTCCAGGAGGTGAGCTGCGTGGGGATACCAGATCTGAACTCAGGGGCCGCCTCCCACGTAGGGTCGCGCGGCTCGGTGATATAGAACCACCCCGATTGCCACCCCTTGACGGATTCCATGAAGGCCCCTTCGAACCAAAGGACGTTGGGCATCTTGCCCAACATGGTGCCTCCGCACTCCGCTTGAGTGCCCTTCACTACCTTCGGCTTGACATTGAAGGTCTTGAGCCACAAGCCGAAGTGGGGTTGGATGCAGAGGAAGGCCTCGCACACGACGATAAACGCCGAGATGTTGAGGATGAAGTTCGGCGCCAGATCATGGAAATCCAGGCCGTAGTAGAACATGAGCCCCCGGACAAAGGGGTGAAGTGGAAAGCCCAGTCCGCGGAGGAAGTGGGGAAGAAAAACAACCCTCTCATGGGGCCTGGGGTTGGGGATGAGCTGCCCCTCATCGGGCAGCCGGTGCGCGATGTCGCCGGACAGGTAGCCAGCGCTGCACAGTCTTTCGATGTGCTCCTCCGTAACGGAGGAGGTCATCCACTTGCCTCTCGCTCCGGACATAACTGGGGAAGGTTGAGACGAGATGTGCGGGCTTGGGCGCTGGAGCTCGAGTGCGCGGAGATGGATAAGCAAAGGAGGAAGAAGGCGTAGGTGAAAAGGTGAATCGGTATCCCTTATATGGGCGGGTGAAGTCTACGCGTCCCCCGCCGGCCTGGTAAAACTCGCTTATCCCCCAAGCGTCACCATCAATGGCGCGGTTGGGTTACCCACGTCCGTATTGATGAGAATCCCGGATTAAGGGGGAACACGATCTCTGCTTCGACAAGACGTGCCGAGGAAACCGCTTCGCTAAATGCGCTGAGGTGGTAGAGAAAAAAAAACGATTCAAGTAATGGCTTGGAAGTGGCGTGACGTCATGCCGCAAAAAACGTCAGCAGATTGAACTTGTGTATATATTATTCTCTCTACGGTGAAATGTGGAATTTATTTTGCAGAGCCGGACACTATCCTGGTGTTCACAATCTTCTATCATTCGGAGGAGGAACCCGCCTTGCAATGCCAAGCAATATACGCGCCAGACTTATCGTCATTGAAGCCTGGTTCAGGGGCTACTGAGGGAGTCCTGGATTAGGGGGTGTCCGGATAGCCGGACTATCATCATCGACCGGACTCCAAGACTATGAAGATACAAGATTGAAGACTTCGTCCCGTGTCCGGATGGGACTTTCCTTGGCGTGGAAGGCAAGCTTGGCGATACGGATACGTAGTTCTCCTACCATTGTAACTGACTCTATGTAACCCTAGCCCTCTCCGGTGTCTTTATAAACCGGATGGCTCTAGTCCGTAGGACCGAACAACAACAACCATTACAATCATACCATAGGCTACCTTCTAGGGTTTAGCCTCCTTGATCTCGTGGTAGATCCACTCTTGTAAACATCCACAATATCAATATCAATCAAGCAGGACGTAGGGTTTTACCTCCATCAAGAGGGCCCGAACCTGGGTAAAACATCGTGTCCCTTGTCTCCTGTTACCATCCGCCTAGACGCACAGTTCGGGACCCCCTACCCGAGATCCGCCGGTTTTGACACCGACACATACGATGCCACACGAATACAACATCACAATACATAAGAGCATCATCTGACTACGGATGAAACACAAACAGAAACTCAAACGACATCCACCCTGCTAGCCCAGGCTGCCGACCTGGAACCTATCCCCTGATCGAAGAAGAAGCGGAAGAAGAACTCCAAAACAAGCAACATCGCTCTCGCGCCAAGATCATCGCATAACCTGTACCTGCAACTGTTGTTGTAGTAATCTGTGAGCCACGAGGACTCAGCAATCCCATTACCATGGGTATCAAGACTAGCAAAGCTTAATAGGAAAGGAAGGGGTAAAGTGGTGAGGTTCCAACAACGACTAAGCATGATATGGTGGCTAACATACGCAAATAAGAGCGAGAAGAGAAGCAAAGGAACAGTCGTGAACTAGTAATGATCAAGAAGTGATCCTGAACTCCTGCTTACGTCAAACATAACCCAAAACTATGTTCAATTCTTGGACTCCGCCGAAAAGAGACCATTACGGCTACACACGCGGTTGATGCGTTTTAATTCGGATCTAGTGTCAAGTTATATACAACCGGACATTAACAAATTCCCATCTGCCACATAACCACGGGCACGACTTTCGAAAGATAATACCCTGCAGGGGTGTCCCAACTTAGCCCATGATAAGCTCTCGCGATCAACGAAGGATATACCTTCTCCCAGGAAGACCCGATCAGACTCGGAATCCCGGTTTATAAGACGTTTCGACAATGGTAAAACAAGACCAGCAAAGCCGCCCGGATGTGCCGACAAATCCTGATAGGAGCTGCACATATCTCGTTCTCAGAGCACACCGCATGAGCAAGACGACGGGTTGGCATAGACCCTGGTTTCCCAGGGGGCGCCGGACATCGCTCGGTTTGGACCAACACTTAGACAAGCATTGGCCCAGGGGGGCTAAAATAAAGATGACCCTCGGGCTCCGGAAACCCAAGGGAAAAAAGGGGTAGGTGAGGCAAATGGTAAAACCAATGTTGGGCCTTGCTGGAGGAGTTTTATTCAAAGCAAACTGTCAAGGGGGTCCCATAAATCACCCAACCGCGTAAGGAACGCAAAATCCGGGAACATAACACCGGTATGACGGAAACTAGGGCGGCAAGAGTGGAACAAAACACCAGGCATAAGGTCGAGTCTTCCACCCTTTACCAAGTATATAGATGCATTAATTAAATAAGAGATATTGTGATAACCCAACATAATCCTGTCCACCATGGAGCAATCTTCAACTTCACCTGCAATTAACAACGCTATAAGAGGGGCTGAGTGTAACGCCCTGGATCCGATGCGCTAGGTGTCTGCCAGTTATTCGCCTTCGTTGCCATGTCATTTGCTTGCGTGTTGCATTTTATCATGTCATCATGTGCATTGCATTGCATACATGTTCGTCTCATGCATCCGAGCCTTTTCCCCGTTGTCCGTTTTGCAATCCGGCGCTCCTATGTCCTCCGGCGTACCCCTTTTGTCTCTCGTTGTGAGCGGGTGTTAAACTTTCTCGGAATGGCCCGAGGCTTGCCAAGTGGCCTTGGTATAGCACCAGTAGACCACCTGTCAAGTTTCGTGCCATTTGGAGGTCGTTTGGTACTCCAACGGTTAACCGGGTAACCGTAAAGCCTCCTTCTCCTTGCAGCCCAACACCCCTTCCAAAGTGGCCCAAAACCCATCTAACTCCCCTCCATGCTCTCGGTCGTTCGATCACGATCACGTGGCCGAAAACCGTGCCTCATTTGGACTCTCCTAGCTCCCTCTACCTATAAAACTAGCCCCTCCCCCGAAATTCGCACATCAAACCCTAGCCTAACTCCTCCGCGCCGCCGGACATGTCCATCCGCGCCGGACATGTCCGCCGGACACGTCATTTTGCCCAATCAGGGCGTGACAAGTCACCTTCCCCGCCGCCGCGCCCAATCCCCCGCCGCCACATCGCCCGC
>NC_041393.1:235904213-235910437 GCF_002162155.2 Triticum dicoccoides
CGCCTCCCCAGCCCGCGCAGCCCCGGATCCGCCACCTCGTCGCCGCCCGGAGCTCCCCTCGCCACCGGCCGTCTCCCCGACCGGATCCGGCCTGGCCGCGGCCGGATCCGCGGCCTCCCCGTCGCCCTCGCTCTCCTTCGGGCCTCCCCATCGCCGGCGCCGCCTCTGCCTCGCCATGGCCTCCTCTGCCTCCGTTCAGCCGCCGGACATGTCCGGTTGGGCCCGGACATGTCCGCCCGATTTTCCGCCCAAGGGTAAAATTTCGTCCAAGTCCCCGAAATTCATCATTCTGGTGCATACTTTGACCTACTGTATCTCCGTGCATGTAGCTCCATTTCGTGCTTGTAATATGTCAAATTGTTCGTCTCAATGAGTACATCATTTCATTCCATTGCATTATATTCATTTGAGGTCATCTTGATGCCTGAATCATCGTTGTAAGAGTGCCTCATAATGTTTTCTGATGTCTGTTATCAGAACGAGCTCATTTGTCATTTTTGCCATGATTGATGTGTGCATCCTATGAGGTTGATGTCTTCATGTGTTTTCATCTATGATATGTCTTCTTTACAGAGGTGCTTACCATGTATTTTTGTGATCAATGTGGTGACTAGCACAAGCATGCAAACTAGGCATCGTGATGTTGCTGATTTTAGTCCCTGTTCTGCTGTTATTTTGCTGCCATGTAAACTTGATGCTACAGAGAGATCCATGCATATTTTGAGATACTTCAGTAAGGGTGTTTTGAACATGTGGTTATTTTCTATCCATTCATGCCCTTTGTTGCAATTATGGAGTAGTCTAGCATGTCATTTTCATGCTCTACTTTTGCTTCAAAATGTTTCCTAGCAGATTGTTTACATGTTATTCAATTTGGCCAAGGTTGCTATAGTTGATCCTTGCATGCTGTGGACTTGTTCTTTCCTTGGTTGGTTACACAAACATGTCTTCTTGATGATGCTATTCTTATCTTGTCATGCAATGACTTGTGGTGAGTGAATCGAGCTTGTTAAGTAGGGTTCGTGATGTTGCTGTTTTGCTAGGCTGTATCTGTTATTTTGTGATGCTATATAAACATATTGCTACTAATCATTCTATGCATAATCTGGAGGTGATCATTAAATATGTTTTGATCTACATGTCATCCTCTAACCATTCATGCCCCTGGTTGTATTTATAGGTTGCTGTAGCTTGTTCATATCTTGCTCCAAAGTTGCTTCATAATGTTGCTGTCAGCCTGTTAACATTAAGTTCAATTGTTTCCATGTGTTTTCCTAGTGTTCCATGCATCCTATGACCTTGCTATTGCCATGCTTAGCTTCACAAACATGTCTTCTTACTGTTGGTTGCCTTTCCATGCCATGTATTGCTCTGTAGTGAGTTACACAAGCTCATCTACATGCCTTCATAATTATGTTTCTGCCATGTTTGAATCTGTATTATAATTTGCTATGTTTACGTGGGTGCCATCATATTTTCTGATCCTTTTTGGCTTATGGTCAGTAAGGGACTTTTGATCTACGCAATTAGTAGATTCATTCCATGCCTTTGTTTGCCATTATAAGTTCCTGTAACATGTTGTTTGATAGCTCTAAACATTGCATCGTGATGTTATTTTCTGCAAAGTCTGAAATTGTTATAACTTGCAATCTTACCACGTGTGTTTGAGCATGTTCTAGTGATTTCTAGAGATAGCTCAGTGTTCATGTTTTGTAATGCTTTATCTGTACATCATTCCCATGTCTTCTTTTTTCATGTTGAGATGATGTAGCTTATTGTTTTGATGCTTGCAATATGCCTAGTTGCTGTTTTGGACAGATTGTTGTTATAACTTGTTTCATGTGTGTGTGTTGAACCGTTGCTCCGTTTTGAGTGTGTTCTATATGTAACTTGCTTAGAATTGCATGTAGTTTCATATTATAATGTTGCAACCTTGTTTTGAGGTGTTTGCTTGATGTTTGGATGCATTTTGCATCAATGCCATGTTTAGCTTGTGTTGCTCATATCTTCTAGGCCGTAGCTCCGAACTAAATGAACTTTATATGTAACTTGACTAGAATCTCGTGTAGATCATCTTTGTGCATCTTAACTTGCTGTTTTAACAACTTGAACATAAGGTTTATTCATATCTGGACCAATTTCGAAATATGCATATGAGGACTTACCGGAATTGTTATATGTTGTTCCCGGCCTCATTTAAACTTGCCTTGATGTGTTGCTCTTGTCTACATCATCCCTTTCCATGAGTAGCTTCATGTAACTTTGTCATGCATCATGCTTGTTGTGCATCATGCCTTGTTCATGTGTGGTGTGTTTACTATGTTATGTGCTTCTTTCGATAGTTATTGTTTCGTTGCGATTGTGAGGATTCGTTTGTCTACGGTTGGTTCGGCTTCATCCGTTCGACTTCTTCATGGACTCGTTCTTCTTCCTAGCGGGATTTCAGGCAAGATGACCGCTACCCTAGATCTCACTACTATCATTGCTATACTAGTTGCTTCGTGCTATCGCTATGCTGCGTTACCTATCTTTTGCTCATCAAGCCATCCCATATTGCCATGAACCTCTAACCTTTGACACCTTTCCTATGCAAACCATTGTTTGTCTATGTTACCGCTTTTGCTTAGCCCCTCTTATAGCGTTGTTAGCTGCAAGTGAAGTTGAAGATTTCCCATGGTGGACAGGATTTTGGTTGGGATATCACAATATCTCTTGTATTATTAATGCATCTATATACTTGGTAAAGGGTGGAAGACTCAGCCTTTTACCTGGTGTTTTGTTCCACTCTTGCCGCCCTAGTTTCCGTCATACCGGTGTTATGTTCCCGGATTTTGCGTTCCTTACACGGTCGGGTGATTTATGAGCCCCCCTTGACAGTTCGCTTTGAATAAAACTCCTCCAGCAAGGCCCAACCTTGGTTTTACCATTTGCCTCACCACCACCTATCCCTTTCCCTTGGGTCGGCCAACCCGAGGGTCATCTTTATTTTAGCCCCCCCGGGCCAGTGCTTGTCTAAGTGTTGGTCCAAAACGGGCAGACTGCGGGGCCACCTCGGGGCAACTCGAGGGCTGGTTTTACTCGTAGGCTAACCTATCCGGTGTTGCCCTGAGAACGATATATGAGCAGCTCCTATCGGGATTGTCGGCGCATCGAGCGGCTTTGCTGGTCTTGTTTTACCATTGTCGAAATGTCTTGTAAACCGGGATTCCGAGTCTGATCGGGTCTTCCTGGGAGAAGGTCTATTCCTTCGTTGATCGCGAGAGCTTGTCATGGGCTAAGTTGGGACACCCCTGCAGGGTATAATCTTTCAAAAGCCGTGCGTGCGGTTATAGGCAGATGGGAATTTGTTAATGTCTGGTTGTATATAACTTGACACCAGATCCGAATTAAAACGCATCAACCGTGTGTGTAGCCATGATGGTCTCTTCTCGGCGGAGTCCGGGAAGTGAAAACGGTTTCTGTGTTATGTTTGACGTAAATAGGAGTTTAGGATCACTTCTTGATCATTACTAGTTGACGACCGTTCCGCTTGTTCTCTTCTCGCTCTTATTTGCGTATGTTAGGCACCATATATGCTTAGTCGCTGCTGCAACCTCACCACTTTACCCCTTCCTTTCCCTTTAAGCTTTGCTAGTCTTGATACCCATGGTAATGGGATTGCTGAGTCCTCATGGCTCACAGATTACTACAACAACAGTTGCAGGTACAGGTTGTGCGATGATCTTGATGCGAGAGCGATGTTTGCTTGTCGTGGAGTTTCTTCTTCTGCTTCTTCTTTGATCAGGGGATAGGTTCCAGGTCGGCAGCCTGGGCTAGCAGGGTGGATGTTGTTTGAGTTGCTATTTGTGTTTCATCCGTAGTCGGATGATGCTCTGATGTATTGTGATGTTGTATTCGTGTGGCATTGTATGCCTTATGTATGTATCCCCATCTATTATGTAATGGTGATGTAATGATATCCACCTTGCAAAAGCGTTTCAATATGCGGGTCTATCCTTGGTGGGACCTTCGAGTTCCTTTTGGATAGGGTCGCATATTGGGCATGACACTGAGCAAAAGCGGTAACATAGCCAAGCAATGGTTTGCTAGGAAGGGTGAAAAAGATTAGGGGCTGACATGGCAATTAGGGAGGCTTGAAGAGCAATTGATAGGTAGCACAGCAAAGCGATAGAACGAAGCAACTAGCATAGCAATGATAGTAGTGAGATCTAGGGCAGCGGTCATCTTGCCTGAAATCCCGCTAGGAAGAAGAACGAGTCCATGAAGAAGATGAAGCCACGAAGATGAACCAAGCGTAGACGAACGAATCCTCACGATCGCAACGAAACGGGAACTATCGAGAAGAAGCACACAACATGGTAAACACACCACACATATACAAGACATGATGCACAAACAAGCATGACAAAGCTACATGAAGCTACTCATGGCAAGAGATGATGCATACCAGATCAACTCATCAAAGCAAGTTTAAATGAGGCCGGGAACAACATATAATAAATCCGGTAAGTCATCATATGCAAATTTCGAAATTGGTAAAGATCTGAATAAATCTTATGTTCAAGTTGTTAAACCACAAGTTAAGATACACCAAGATGATCTACACGAAATTCTAGTCAAGTTACATATAAAGTTCATTTAATTCGGACCTACGGCCTAGAAGATATGAGCAAAACAAGTCAAACATGGCATTGATGCAAAATGCATACAAACATCAAGAAAACACCTCCAAACATGGATGCAACAAGGTAATATGAAACTACATGCAAAATCAAGCAAGCTTCATATAGAGCACGCTCAAAACGGAGCAACGGTTCAACACACACATGAAACAAGTTATAGCAACAATCTGTCCAAAACAGCAACTAGGCATATTGCAAGCATCAAAACAACATGCTAAAGCACCCCAACATGAGAACAAAAGGCATGTACATGATGTACAGGTAAATTAACAAAACATGAACACTGAGCTATCTCCAGAAATCACTAGAACATGCTCAAACACACATGGCAAGATTGCAAATAATAACAGTTTCAGACTTTGCAGAAATAACATCAGGTTGCAATGTTTTTAGCTATCAAATAACATGCTACAGGAACTTATCATAGAAACTTAAGGCATGGCATGAATCTACTAATTACATAGAATAAAAGTCCTTTACTAACCATTAGCCAAAAAGAATCAGAAAATATGATGGCACCCATGTAAACATGGCAAGTTATATGACAGATTCATACATGGCAGGAACAACAATAAGTAGGCATGTTGGTGAGCTTGTACCACTCACCACAGAGCAATACATGGCATGACAAGGTAACCAACAGTAAGAAGACATGTTTATGAAGCTAAGAATGGAAAGAGCAATTTCATAGGGTGAATGGATCACTAGCAAAGCTCATGGAAAAACTGAACTTAATGTCAACAGGCTGACAGCAACATTATTTAGCAACTTTGGAGCATGATAACAACAAGCTACAGCAAGCTATAAATGCAACCAGGGGCATGGATGGATAGAGCAAGACATGTATAATAAAACATCCTTAGTGAACATCTCCAGATTATGCATAGAATGACTTGTAGAAGCAGGTTTACATAGCAACAAAATATAACAGAATCAGTCTAGCAAAACAGCAACAGCAAGTACCCTACTTAACAAGCTTGATGCACTCACTAAAAGACTCACAAAAATATATGGATTGCAACCCTGTAAATATGGCATGATGTATCACAAAACACATGTAGACATCAAGCTCATAGGATGCACACACCAAATGCAACAAAAATAACAAATCACCAAGTTATAACAGTTTCAGCAGATTAACATCATATAGCACTCTTGCAACGATGATTCGGGCATCAAGATGATCTCAAACAAGCATGGCACAATGGAACAAAATGAAGAGCATATCTTAATGAACATTTCGATATATTATATGCACGAAACGGAGCAGTATGCAGCAAGTTATGATGCGATGAACATGGGCACAAAATGTCAACATATCAGGGACTGGCAAAAAAACGAAGTCAACCTCGTTTTGGATCTGGATCTGGGGGCTGCGGGCATGGACTTCGAGGCGGCTGGAGTCTCGCCAGAGTTGGTGGGGACGGTGGCCGGAGCCGAGGGAGAGGCGCCTGCGGGAGGAGCCGGCCAGATCTGGTGGACCTCGCCGGATCCGGCGCCGGCGGGGCGGCGACGGGGCCGGGCCGCGCGGGGCGCACCAGC
>NC_041393.1:235910946-235912665 GCF_002162155.2 Triticum dicoccoides
GGGCTCGCGGGCCCGCTGTGGGCTCACGGGCCGGCGGCAGCGGACGGCGGCGGATCGCCACGTGGCGGCTCCGGATAGGCGCGGGGAGCAGCGGTGGACATGTCCGGACCAGTTCGGACGTGTCCGGCGGGCGAGAGGAGCGGGGCTAGGGTTTCGGGGGGATTCATCCGCGAATTTCGGGGGGAGGGGCTAATTTATAGATTCTGGAAGCTAGGGGAGTCCAAATGGGGCACGGTTTTTGCCCACACGATCGTGATCGAACGACCGAGAGCATGGAGGGGGTTAGGATGGGTTTTGGGCCACTATGGAGGGGTGTTGGGCTGCAAGATAAAAGAAGCTTTTACGGTTACCCGCTTAACCGTTGGAGTATCAAACGACCTCCAAATGGCACGAAACTTGACAGGCGGTCTACCGGTGCTATACCAAGGCCGCTTGGCAAACCTCGGTCCATTAAGAGAATGTTTTTACACTCGCTCACAACAGGAGACCAAAGGGGAACGCCGGAGGACATCGGATGCAAGAAACAAACACGTATGCAAAATGAAATGCACATGATGACATGGTAATATGCAACACGCAAGCAAAAGACATGGCAACGACGGCGAATAACTGGCAGACACCTAGCGCATCGAATCTGGGGCGTTACACTCGGGCCCTTGGCCCCCGAGTGCCCGGTCCCTCCTCTCCCAGCCGCTGGCCGCCCCACCGAGTGCCCGGCCCCTCCCAGCCGCCCGCCTGGCGCCACCCCGGGTGCCCGGCCTTGGGACCCCGGGTGCCCGGGCCACCTCCAACTGAGCCCCTGTACGGGCTGGGTGCCTGGATCCCTCGCCACCGGGTGCCCGGCGAACCTGATGTTGGCCCCTGGCCGGTCCGGGTGCCCGGCCCCCATGACCCCGAGTGCCCGGACGACACCGAGAGCCTGCGTGCCTCCTCAGGGCTTTGCCCTTGTATCCCCCTCCTCTCTTATTTCGTCCCTAAACTATATAAGGGCATCTCCTAGCTCATTTGTAGGGTTAGCAAAGTATTTAGAACACAAAAGAGGGCTTTGCTCATCTTCCTCCACTAGGAGATCTAGACCTCCTCTTGGATAAGCTCCTCTTGGAGATCAAGCCCTCCTCTTGGAGAAGATCCTCTTTGGATGCAAGACCTCACCTAGTGGGAAGAACCTTACCCTAGTACTATTTTCCTTGAACTGATCTTGTAATCTTGTGGATCTCATGTATGCTACTCTAGTGGATGTGATATTTGGGTTTGTTTGAGAGTTTTGTTCCTTGTGTTCTTGAGTGTTCTTCCTCCTTTTCCCCTTCCAAGTGTGAAACGATCCTCTCTAGGGTTTGAACCTACAACATCTTGGTATCATGAGCCAGGTTTATTCACATCTTGGAGTACCATCCCCCCATTTGCTAGCTTGATTTTGTTGTTTTTCGTCCAAATTCGAAAATCCCCACAAAAATAGCCCCCAAATTTTTTCTTCCAATTTGTTGGATCTTGTGAGATTTGGTTCTTTTGGTCCATGGATTTGATGTTTGGCAAGTGGATCTAGCCCCTCCCCAACAATCCCCACCCTTCCCACCACGAAATCCATGGAATTTTACATTTCCCCCAAAATTTCCGCCCAACCCGAAGACCACCGGGTGCCCGCACCTCGAACCACCGGGCACCTGCACCCCCGGGCCATTTCACCCAGCCGACACCGGGCACCCGCACCTTCCACCCCCA
>NC_041393.1:235912955-235922850 GCF_002162155.2 Triticum dicoccoides
CCTCCACCAATTTGGCCATAACTTCCACATCCCAAGCCCGTTTTTCGTGTTCTTTAGCTCATTTGGAAGCTCTTGACATCCCCCATCCACTCATCCCACTACCACCACCATTAGGCCCATCCAAAAAAATCATCACAAAAACACCCACCTTCCGCATTTGACCGATTTTGTGTTTCCATTTCCGTTTCCTAAGGTGTTTCGGCTACTTAGGAGCGTGTGACATCGTCATCACCATCATCGACTCGGAGCCATCTTCACCGCTAACCGTAAGAAAGGACGGTAACCTCGACGACACTTACTTCTTACCTTGCTTTTGCATTGATAGACCGAGCCACTTTGCGTTGCTTACCCATCGAGACTGGCAAGTTGAGAATTGCCGGGCCACGCCATTGTGCACCGTAGTGATCGTGTTACCATCTTTGTGCCATAAGTCTCTCCCGTGCACATCATTTATACTTGCCTCATATCATACTCGGCTCGAGCATCAAGCATAGGGAAAAAAGCTTTTAAGCAAAAGAGGAGCAACAAAGAGCTTGTAATCAATAGAGTTGAGCCATTTGCATAGTTATATCATCTTGGTCATTGCATATATAGCATAGTTGGGATTGAAGACGGCACAGTTCTCTCATAGGTAGGTGCACAAGCGTATCTTTCCCATTTGAGGAATCGAGCTAGTGTCTCTCGAGCATTCGCACAACAAGAGCATTTTCCGTGGTTGCACATTTTGATCTCACTCCTTGGTTGTGCGGATCCCATCTATCTTTCGTGCGTGTGTACCTAGTGATATCTTTGGGTTTGATCTATTTTCTTTACTTGCATTTTTGTGAACCTTCTCAACCTTATAGATATCTTGACTAACATTTGCTTGAAATTTCTGCCACCATCCTAACCGAGCTACTCCATAAGCCTCTTATTTGTAGGTGTGAGAAACAAACCCGGTTACAATTCTCCTATTGTGGCATTACATTGAGTGACACTTGTTACATCCTCAATCCTTGGAGAATGTAACTTTGGTATTGTTCTCTCATTTTTCCTACTCACCCCGCTTGGTTATGATGTATAGGCCAAACTCATCGTCGAACCCACTTTTTGAGGAGCAAGGTGATGATTCCGGCTTTGTCTCCAAGAACCACTTCTTCATCGCACAACGAGCGCTTCATCAAGAAAGTGTAGCATTGGGTGAACGCTTGGAGCAACTCGCCTCCGACCTTCGTCAATCGGAAACAAGGAACCGCGACTACATCGACAAAAGGTTCAACACACAAATGGAAGAGCTCCGCAACATGATCGTGCGATGCCCGTCTTCCTCAACCACTTCTTCAAGATGGCGCCACTCAAGTCACTGTACAAGTCAGCAATCTTCGGACTACTCCTCTTATGATGCAAGTCCTCCACGAGCTCGCCTTCCTTGACGTGATCATCCTCAAGATCACCAAGCTCAAGAAAATCCATTCCATGGCGATGGCTTACAAGACCGAGTTTGAGCACGTGAATGGATGTGACACCAAGTACCTCAAGAAGCAATGGAGCAAGAGCAAATACCTCCACAAGTACCATGTCAAGTCCCTCAAGACGGTGATGCAATTCGACAAGCACAAGAGCGTCGTGGAGCTCAAGCCCTCGAACGTGAAGCTCAAGCACTCGAAGCACAACACACACTGAACGAGGCCACTAGAGTCATCGAAGACCGCAACCGCCAAGTGCGAGACAAGAGGAAGCTCTTCGTCGTGAGATACAAGAAGAAGAAGCCCGATGCGAATAGTAACAAGAAAGGCGGAACCAAGCGCACATTCCTCGCCCTCCTCCAAGACAAGAGTGTCACCAAGTGGAACAAGTGCTTCAAGACCCTCCTCCACGCCAAGAGCGTCATCACGAGGAACGAGCATTTGAGGACTTTCCAAGGCAAGAGCGATATCAAAACCGCTATCAAGATGAAGAACTCCACTACGGCAAGCTCAAGTTCACCATGCCAAAGTTCTCCGGAAGCAATGATCCCGAAGAATATCTCTCTTGGGAATTGAAGGTGGACAAGATTTTTCGCCTTCACAACTACGATGAAGAAAGAAGATCTCCATGGCCTCCCTCGAGTTCCAAGACTACGGCCTCATTTGGTGGGAACAAGTGATCGAGCAACGACATACAAGAGGCGAACCACCAATAACAACTTGGGAAGAAATGAAGGAAGTCATGAGAGCCCGCTTCATGCCTACTCACTACACTCGAGATCTCTTCAAGAAGTTGCAACTCCTCAAGCAAGGCACAAAGACGGTGGAAGAATACTACCAAGAAATGGATATTGCCATGATACGAGCCAATGTCAAGGAAGACGACAAGCAAAGAATGGCACGCTTCTTGAACGGCCTCAACCATCAAGCGGATCGCCGACTTCCAACCATACTCAAACCTTCTCGAGCTAGTTCATCAAGCGACCAAGGCCGAGCGACAAGTGCAAGATGACTTCAAATACGCCAAGTACTCGTCCAAGACCTACGGCTCCTACTCTCAAGCTCCCGCGACTTCGGCACCTCCTACCTCAACTCGAGCATCATCAAGTACCGGCGACAAGTCAAGTTCCAAGCAAGTTGCGCCTTCCCCGACTCGTACTCCGGCAAGCACCTACAAATCCAAGACTCCTTCATCTTCGGCGCCTCCCAATGATCCAGTTAAGACATGTTCATTCAAGTGCTTCACGTGTGGCGGCCGAGGACACAAGTCCTTCCAATGCACCAACAATTGAACAATGATCTTCAACGATGACGGCACATACGACTCGATGAGTGAAGAAGAAATGGAAGCCATTGAGCATGTGGCCATGCATCGGCGCATGAACGAAGATGAAGATGATCAAGTCTTTGTGACAACAATTCGAGTCCCTCTCTCGTTGTCGGTGTCAAAACCGGCGGATCTCGGGTAGGGGGTCCCGATCTGTGCGTCTTAGGCTGATGGTAATAGGAAGCAAGGGACACAATGTTTACCCAGGTTCGGGCCCTCTCGATGGAGGTAAAACCCTACTTCTTGCTTGATTAATATTGAAGATATGTGTAGTACAAGAGTAGATCTACCATGAGATCATAGAGGCTAAACCCTAAGAGCTAGCCTATGATGGTATGATTGTAATTGTGATCGGCCTTCTAAGGACCATCCTCTCCGGTTTATATAGACACCGGAGAGCTAGGGTTTACATGGAGTTGGTTACAAGGAAGGAAATATAACATCCGGATCGCCAAGCTTGTCTTCCACGCAAAGGAGAGTCCCATCCGGACACGAGCTCAAGTCTTGAGTCTTGTATCTTGACGCTTCTATAGTCCGGATGATGAATATAGTCCGGCTGTCCGGATACCCCCTTATCTAGGACTCCCTCAGTAGCCCCTGAACCAGGCTTCAATGACGATGAGTCCGGCGCGTAGTCTTGTCTTTGGCATTGCAAGGAGGGTTCCTCCTCCGAATACTCCAAGGTTATTATAGAACATGTAGGTCGTGTCCGGATCTGCAAGATGATCTTCACACACCATAGTAGGGAACATATCATAATCCGTTCTGCTGGCAATTTTTATACGTCATGCCCTTGCATCGTGGCCTGGTCCAACATGGACCGGCGTCTCCTGCTCCATCTCGACTCGCATTGCGAGGCGGTTTTATTGGCACGTCCTGCCAAAGCAGAGATCATGTTCCCCTTAATATGGGATTTTCATCAATGTGGGCATATGTGACCCCACGGTGACCGTTGGTATGATTCCGTGTATTTTATATAAGTCTCAAGCGGTCACGCTGAGGACTCTTCGTATTCATCCCTTTTATAAAGGGGTCAAGGCCTACGCCTCTTCTCCACCTCTCCTGCCCCTTCTCGCACCTCGAGCTCCAGCACTCAAGACCTAAGCTCCATCACCCCAGATCCCCAATATGTCCAGATCCGACGCATAAGGCCGGTGGGCGGCCTCCTTGATTCAAGAGGAGGACATTGCGAAGCTTAGGGAGGTCGAATACCTGACCGCCGATATCCAGCACAGGCTTCCTGCTCCAGGGCAAGTTATCCCCATGCCGGAGCCCAACGAGAGCGTCGTGTTTGTCCCACACTTCCTCCGAGGCCTAGGCCTCACCCTCGACCCCTTCGTGAGGGGGCTCATGTTCTACTATGGCTTGGATTTCATTGATCTGGCTCAAGACGCCGTCCTCCATATCTCGTCGTTCATTATTGTGTGCGAGGCTTTTCTCCACGTCAACCCACACTTTGGCGTATGGCTCAAGACCTTCAATGTGAAGTCGAAGATGATCGAGGGGCGACATGCGGAGTGTGGAGGCGCCGTAATAAGCAAGAACGTCGATGCCCCATGGCCAGGGGGTTCTTTTCCGGAAGTATCCGATGTGTGGCAACGGAGGTGGTTTTATGTCACAGTTCCCAGAGGCACAAAGTGGGTAGCTGCCCCTGAGTTCTGCTCCGGCCCTCCGTCCCAGTTAGCATCTTGGACTGACGTAGGACGGAATTATGGGCCCGCTGGCGATGTACCAGAACTGCAGTATCATATCCGGGAGCTTATCCAGAGGGACATAAATCCTGTCAGCATAATGCAAGTGATGCTAGTCCGGCGGATGTTGTCGTGCAAACGTCGACCTCTCCGGATGTGGGAGTTCAATCCGGAGGGTCCGCGGACTATTAAGCACTTCTTAGGCCTGAAGCTCGAAGGAATGTGTAAATTATTCTTCGGACCACAAGTAAAGTGTCCGGACAGCATCGAGGATGCGGGCCTAAGCTGCAATTGCCTAGATGCCCAAGTAAGTAACCTTAAAGTCGGACACTTCATTTATATTTATCATAACTATTATTCTAACAATCCCTCCGCAGCCAGGAATGGCTCGACAAGGCGAAGAGAAACAGGTGTCCGGCGCCACTTCCTGAAGGCTCGCCTGATCCAACCATTGCAAAGATGCTGGACCGGGCCTCAGCAAAATCCCTTCAGGGAAAGGCGAAGGAAATGGCAGTGAAGCCGAACTTCACGCGCTGCGCATCCAGCCCGGGGAAATCGCTCACCCTCCTATGGAGGATAGCCTGGAAGGGGAGGTCAAAGCCTCCTCCCCACGCGGGAAGAAGAGGCCCGCCTCCGAAGATTTGGAGGTGGAGACGCCCAAGCAAGGGAAGAAAACATCACCAAGGGGCTCTGCCGCGACGGGCGCCCTCACCACGTCGTGCCCACCAACGGGCCAGCCCTCCACCGAGCCGTAAGTTATTCATTAATTGAAAGGTGTGATGTTACTCCGAGATCCATAACCAGGACTTCGTCTTTTGTAGTCCGGCGAGCAGTTCTTCTCAACAGAGTTCGTCTTCGGGGGACCTTCGTCCGGAGATGATGGAGAGTGAGACTCCACCCACCTCCCCGCCTCATGAAGCGGGCGACACGGAGGTGTCGTCACGGAGGAGTCCGGATCTGCCGAAGCCGGCAGCGAACACGTCAGTCACCCTGAGCCCGGAGTGTTTGGCTCCCACGGGGGTGATGAGAAGGGTCCGACATAGTTCATTGTCCGGACAGACGTACTGAAAGGCCTTCTGGAGCGAGCCGCGCTCTCGGAGGAGCACCACTCTTTAATGAGCATGGTGCTCACGAAGATTTCATCCGCTACCAGCGGTTTTAATGAGGCATTTACAAGCCTGCTCAAAGGCTTTGAGGTATGTAGTTAAAAATGCACAACTTTTTGGTTATGAAGCACGTGCTAGGTGTGCTCCCTATAGATAGTAGCCCCTGAGACTCTGGATGCCTGCCATAGGCGGCAAATGGGGGATCATGTACTAATGGTTGCGCCGTACATGTGCACAGGTATGCAAGGATCCGGCAGCCGACCAGTCTGTTGAAGTTGCTAAACTAAGGAGGCAGATCGGATCCATCGATGCCAATATCACGCTGGTGAATAAACGGCTTGAGGAGTCACAGGGTATGTTCTTGGTTTTCCTTATTATTATGTATAGGAAAATGCAAAAGGGGCATAATATTAATGCAATATGTTTGCACTGCAGATGGTGCTGCTACCGTGGAGGCCCTGAGGGCGGAACTTGCTCAAGCCAAGGAACAAGCTCGGGCGGCTGCCCTAAAGGCGGCCGAAGAATTGAGAGCCGAACAGGCTGCTCATCGCCTAAGCGAGGAAAAGATAGCCGAAATGGCTGGAGAGTTAAAAAATGCCGCTGACCGGTACGCACTGCTCGATAAGGAGAATAAGGCTAGTTCGGCCAAGCTGGACAAGGCACTTAATGCTGCCAAGGAGATGCGGACCGAGATCTGCAGTATGCAGGAGGAGCTCCAACAAGCCGACAAAATCGTGGGTGGGGGCTCATACATACTGCGGACGAAGTTCTTGGACGAAGTATGCTTCCCTGGCTGGACGCATGAGTCCCACAGACGCATATGCGGACTTGGCGAATAGTACAGCTGACGCTGTCAAGTTCTTCGAGGGTCAAGCCGATGAAGAAGTCGAGAAGCTTTTCTGGTCGCAGTTCAATGCTCCCACTCACCCGCTGCCGCTGAATGAGAAGGTGGCTACTATGACGGAGCTAGGGGTGGACTAACGAGCAGCTCGGCTCGTTAAGCTCGTGCTCATTAAGGCTCGGCTTGTTAAGCTCGTTAAGGTTAACGAGCAGAAAACCCTGCTCGGCTCGGCTCGTTTGAAGCTCGTTAAGCTCGTGAGCGCTCGCGAGCGCTCGTTAACAGATTATAATGTGTTATGCTATACAGGATGAATGTGTAGGTGTGGTTTTCAAGATGAAATATGGCGACTACAAAAAGAAATACACTAGTTTGTTGCCTCATATGTCAATTAGATTGAATTGATGGGCTCAGGTGCTACAAAAAGTTTGTCCGTAAGATAAAAATATGTGTTATGTTGTTACCAACGAGCTTAACGAGCTACTCGTGAAACTCGTTACCTCGTTTGTTAAGCTCGTTAAACTTAACAAGCTGAAATCAATGTTTGGCTCTGTTCATTAAAAAGCGAGCTCCGGTCTTAACGAGCAGAACTATCGAGCGCTCGTTAAGCTCGCGAGCTACGAGCTTTTGGTCCAGCCCTAGACGGAGCTCCACAGGCTGTCCGGGCTTGCAATACGGTCTGTAATAGACCATATTTGGCCGAAGGGGCCTAAGCCGGACAACTATTTTGGTTTGGTGCAGCAATTCCTTGGAGTCTTGTCTCGGATTGACGCCATGAGGAGGTCGGCGTGCATAGAGGGTGCATGGATGGCTCTAGCCCGTGTTAAATCCTATTGGATGGATATGGAGGCCATTATAATAGCGACCCAGGATCCGGCGGGAGGCCAATATCCGGCCGAGCACTACTTAGCGCAAGTCACAGAAGGTGCCCGCCTAATAGAGACGCAGTGCTCGAAGAATGTCTTGCTCGAGTGATTAGTCGAATCATTGTAAAAAACAATGTTTATTTTGAATACAAGGCTATATTTATACTTTTTGCCTGAAAATATGATTGTGTCCCCTGTGCGGCCGTTTTTATATGTATAGGTAGTCCGAAAGATAGCAGTCGTTGGCTTCAGCCCCCACGCATACAATGTGGGGGTGTTCGCAAAAAATATGGTTAATCACACTTGACCCAATGTCTTGATCCATTAAGGAGGTGATTGCACGTCGAACTAGGCAACCGGACTATATAGCTGTAACACTTTCGCTTAGCCATGGGAGTATAATGGTGGGGCTACTATGTAGCCCCTGGTACCTTCGCGTGCATCCGAATACGGGTGTGTGTGTACATGGCCGGTAAACAGCCCTTGGTTAATGCGGAGGAATCTTTAAGGATTCCGGTGAGTCTTCGAGTGGTTGAACAATCTCTCGCTGTATCATGACAGTCAGTTTTCGGCTTTCTCTACTGAGGCGCTCATCCGAAATAACCAGGGCACAATCGCAGTAGTTCTCCTTTGGCCTGCCTTAGCCGGTGATAATGCAACGTAAGGCGGCAAACCCAGGAGCCGGGCAAACCCAACATTTGACCAAAGACATGATTCGGAGCTGATGCATATACGGCCAAACCCGTGACGCCGAACACTCTCGAGGGTATTTGATCTTTGTAAAGGAAAATAGGCTGACAAGAGCCTACTATAAGCCCTTAATTTCTAGGTACGTGCAATTCAGTCTGCCGTGGCCAAATGCCAATAACGGCAGTATCCTCTGTGGGTATAGAACCCATGGGATGGTTAAACAACAAGAGGAAGTAGAAAAGGTTTACACAGGGGCTTAATCTAAAAAGAAACCTGTTGAACGGGGCCCTGCTGCATGTCTGCGCCTTTGTCTCTGTTGTGCCGTATCCTAGAAGGGTATCGCGCGAACGTTGTCTGTAAAAAAGGAAAACTCGTAGGAGAGTGCAACATAAGTATGCGATTGATAATAAAAGTGTAAGATGATGGCCTGCCAATAAGGTTGAGCCAAATGTGGGGTTGTATTAAATATTTATAGCCCCTGTTTTCCACTATGGGGGTACATATACGGTGCCCTGGTTGAATTTTATCCGGGCTACCGGACTCGTCTAACTGTGTCTGTGGTCTTAATGACCAGTCATGCATATGATATTTGGAGGCCGCTTACAGTCCGGCCGCAAGGGCTGTCGCGTGTTCCTCTGCGCGTGAAAAGCGTTCTTTGATTCCGCTAACGGTGATGACACCACGTGGACCGGGCATCTTGAGTGTAAGGTAGCCATAATGCGGCAATGCGTTGAAGAGGGCAAAGGCCGTTCTTCCAAGCAATGCATGATAGCCGCTTTGGAAGGGTGCGATGGTGAAGAGCAGTTCTTCGCTTCTGGAGTTGCCTGGGGAGCCGAATGTTACTTCCAGCACGACAGAGCCCCTGCTGTAGGCTTCAACGCCTGGTATCACCCCTTCAAAGGTGGTGTTGCTTTGTCTAATTCTGGATGGGTTTATCCCCATTCTGTGGACAGTGTCCTCGTATATTAAATTGAGACTACTGCCGCCGTCCATGAGGACACGGGTGAGATGGTATCCGTTGATTATTGGGTCAAGCACCAAGGCCTGTGATCCACCATGCCGAATACAAGTTCGGCCGTCCATGTGATCGAAAGTGATTGGACGAGACATCCAGTAATGAGATGTAGGTACGATGGGCTCTACATCGTGCGCGTCTATGGGCGCATGTCCATGCCTTCTCATGGATGTGTGAGTCGCGTGGATCATGTTTACTGTTTTAACCTCTGGCGGGAATTTTTTCTATCCCCCAGTGTCCGGCTGGCGAGGTTCATCCTCGTCTTCACTTGGTGTGTCCCTCCCCTTGTGTTCGGCATTTAATTTGCCGGCCTGCTTGAAGACCCAACACTCTCTATGGGTGTGGTTCGCAGGTTTCTCAGGGGTGCCATGAATTTGGCATAGTCTGTCCAGGACTCTGTTCAGACCGGATGGTCCCTCTTTACTGCCTTTCAATGGCTTCTTTTGCTGATCAGGTCGAGAGCCCCTGAATCCGGCGCTGACCGTCGTGTTATCCGGGATCTCTTCCTTATTTTGGCATTTGTTTTTATTACGCCGTGGCTTCCCGTTGCCAGCCCTTATTTCGGATGTGCTGGGGTTGCTAGTGCCTTTACGGTCCAGCCAGCTATCTTCACCCACGCAAAAGCGGGTCATAAGGCTTGTTAAGGCTGCCATTATCCTTGGCTTTTCTTGGCCGAGGTGTCGGGCGAGCCATTCATCACGGATGTTGTGTTTGAATGCCGCTAAGGCTTCGGCGTCCGGAAAATCGACAATTTGATTCTTCTTAGTGAGGAATCTGTTCCAAAGCTTGCGGGCGGACTCTCCGTGCTGTTGGATTATGTGACTTAGGTCGCCTGCATCCGGAGGTCGGACATAAGTCGCTTGGAAATTGGCCCTGAAAGCATGTTCGAGTGCCTCCCAACTCCCAATTGAGTTTTC
>NC_041393.1:235923131-235985949 GCF_002162155.2 Triticum dicoccoides
GGGGCTTTTCAACCAGTGTCGAGCTGGTCCCTTCAACTTGAGGGTAAGGTATTTGATGGCGTGGAGGTCATCCCCACGAGCCATGTGAATATGCAGGATAAAATCCTCGATCCAGACCCCTGGGTCTGTGGTGCCATCGTATGCTTCTATGTTCACAGGTTTGAAGCCTTGTGGGAATTCACGGTCAAGTACTTCTTTGGTGAAGCACAGGGGTTGAGCAGCCCCTCTGTATCTGGACGCGCTGTGGCATGTAGTCGGCTATTGTTGTGTCCGGAGTTTATTCCGGACTGGTACCTGGCTTGTATGAGCATTTGGGTGACCATATTCCTTCGCCGGGGTGTGTCTTTTAGATCCACAGATGGACCTGGTTGCACCGGCCTTCTTATCCAGTTGCTCACGTAGATCGTGTGCAGTGTCCGCAGCCGCTCTGTTATGGTTGTGAAGCGGTACGTCTAGTTTCTTGGTCGAATTTTCTTTTGGTGGAACGGCCGCGTCGTCGAATTCTGGCAGTAGCTTGCGCTTCGGATAGCTTTTTGTATGGCGGTCATCACCATATCTTTCTTCAGTGTCTAGAACCTTATTCCATCTGTGACTTAGCTTTTCCTGTGCGGCCTTGAGCCGTTGCTTCTGCTTTTTTAGACTTCTTGCGGTGGCCATAAGCTTTCTGTGGAGGTTGCCTCGTTCCACTTGTTTGTCCGGGATGATGAATGCATCATCGTCTAGACTGTCTTCCTGTTCTGGGGCGGCTTCATGAGCTCGTCCCTCCGGATCATTGTGATCGGGTATTTGCTCCAAACTTGATTTGGCGTGACCTGGCTCATCCTCCTCCATCGTTGGGTCCATGTGGTCATTGTTGCTTTCAGAGTTTTCGGGTATATCGACCCTTCTTGCGCTCTTGTCGCTATTTTTGCAATTGCTGGATTTTGAGCGGCGTCTGTGCCGCCTTTTTGGCTTTTGCCTGGGTGTTTTATCTTCCAGATTATTGATGTCATCCTTCTTGGTTGTATCTACCATGTATATGTCGTATGACAAGGTAGTAGTCCTACGCCCCAGAGATTCTAAAGCTTCTCCTCCATCATCGTCCATACCGTCGATCTCTTCGGAGTCGAAATTAAGAACGTCGGTTAAATCATCGATCATAGCAATGAAGTGGGTGGTGGGTGGGCAGCGAATTTCTTCATCGCCTGCTTCCCACTCAAGCTGAACATAGTTCGACCCAGAGCCTCCTGACAAAGAGAGAGACTTCAATGAGTTCAGCATGTTGCCAAAGGGCGAGTGCTGAAAGATGTCCGCAGCGGTAAATTCCATTACCGGAGCCCAACCTGGCTTGGCTGGCTCGAGGGTATGCGGACCGGAACCAACAGCCGGATATGAGTCCGGGGGTCCGGGGTTACAGGCCTCCACAAATATGAGACATGTGTTCGGCTCCACCGCCGATGAGTGTGCGGCCTGCGGCACGGGGTCCACCCCTCCGTCCTTGGGCAACGCAATCTGCTTCGGATTTAGATCCGGGGTTGCTGCAGGGATGATGTCCTGAGCATTGTCCGGCAGCAGGTCTAGGCCGTGCTCGCCGTGACTGTCCGGCGCTCCTGGCACAGGCTCGAACCCGTTGAAGATCAAGTCTCCGCGGATATCTTCCGTGTAGTTCGAGTTTCCGAACCTGATCTGGTGGCCAGGGGCGAAGCTATCGATCTGCTCCAACTGGCCAAGCGAATTGGCCCGAAGTGCAAAGCCGCCGAACACAAAGATCTGTCTGGGGAGAAAAGTCTCACCCTGGACCGTGTTGTTGACGATTGAAGACGCCATCAAGCCTCGAAGCGACGACACATAGGAACTCTCAATGAAAGCACCAATGTCGGTGTCAAAACCGGCGGATCTCGGGTAGGGGGTCCTGATCTGTGAGTCTTAGGCTGATGGTAACAGGAAGCAAGGGACACAATGTTTACCCAGGTTCGGGCCCTCTCGATGGAGGTAAAACCCTACTTCCTGCTTGATTAATATTGAAGATATGTGTAGTACAAGAGTAGATCTACCACGAGATCGTAGAGGCTAAACCCTAAGAGCTAGCCTATGATGGTATGATTGTAATTGTGATCGGCCTTCTAAGGACCATCCTCTCTGGTTTATATAGACACCGGAGAGCTAGGGTTTACATGGAGTCGGTTACAAGGAAGGAAATATAACATCCGGATCGCCAAGCTTGTCTTCCACGCAAAGGAGAGTCCCATTCAGACACGAGCTGAAGTCTTGAGTCTTGTATCTTGACGCTTCTATAGTCCGGATGATGAATATAGTCCGACTATCTGGATACCCCCTTATCCAGGACTCCCTCACTCGTGGTCTCCAAGGTCTTGACACTCCAACACCACCAAGACGAAGAACAACGGTGCCACATCTTCCACAGCAAGGTCGGCATCAATGGGCGCTCCATCAAGGTCATCATCGACGGAGGTAGTTGTCACAACTTGGCAAGTGAAGAGCTATGTCCCAAGCTGCAATTGGTCAAGAAGAAGCACCCCCATCCCTACAAGGTGCAATGGCTAAGCGACTCCGGCACTATTCAAGTGGAGCACATGGTGTAAGTGTCTTTCAAGATCGGCGCATACAAGGACACCCTAGAGTGTGATGTGGTTCCTATGTCTTTGTGCCACCTTCTTTTGGGAAGACCTTGGCAATTCGACCGCGGTGTCATCCACAACGGACGAACCAACCACTATAGCTTCAAGATGAAAGGCAAGGAGTACGTGCTTCGACCGATGTCACCAAGCCAAGTGATCACCGACAAGCAAGCTTCCACCCATCATGGAGAATCTAGTGAGAGAGTGCACCACCAAAAAGAAAGTGAGAGCCAAAAGCAAAAATTGAGCGCCTCTTCGCCAAGAGAGAAAAACTTAGTCCTTCTAGCGACAAAACGAGATATGAGAGAAGTGTGTGAGAACCCATCGAGTGTCATCCACTTTGTCCTCTTATGCAAAGATGAGGTGACCAAAACTAGCAATCATAATCCTCTTCCTCTAGGTTTTTCCAACTTGTTGCAGGAATTCGAGGATGTGTTTCCCGATGAGCTACCTCCCGGTCTCCCTCCTCTACGTGGCATTGAACATAGGATCGACCTCATCCCCGGCACACCTCTTCCAAACAAGGCTCCCTACCACGTCAACCCCGAAGAAACTAAGGAGATCCAACAACAAGTCCAACAACTAATCGACAACGGACATGTACGTGAAAGCTTAATCCCTTGTGTCATTCCCGTTATTCTTGTGCCCAAGCAAGATGGTAGTTTTCGCATGTGCTCAGATTGTAGACCCATCAATGCTATTACCGTTTGTTACAGGCATCCCATTCCTCGCCTAGATGATATGCTTGATGAACTTAGCAGTGCCACCATTTTCTCAAAAAATGATCTTAAAAGTGGCTATTATCAAATCTTCATACAAGAAGGTGATGAATGGAAAACAGCTTTCAAAACCAAATTTGGCTTGTACGAGTGGTTGGTTATGCCTATGGGTTTATCGGAAGCTCCTGGTACTTTCATGCGTCTTATGCATTTTGTGCTTCGGCCTTACATTGGAGTGTTGTTGTGGTTTACTTCGATGATATTCTTGTTTTTAGCAAATCCATGAAAGAGCATCTAAGTCATGTTAGGGTTGTTTTACAAACTCTTCGCAAGGAACATATTTATGCCAACATGAAAAAGTGCACGTTTGGTGTTGACAAGCTTGTTTTCTTGGGATTTGTTGTTTCCTCCAAGGGTGTACATGTTGATGAATCTAAAATTGAAGCAATTAAAACTTGGCCCCAACCCACCAATTTGCAACAAGTGCGTAGCTTTCTTGGCCTAGCAAGTTTTTATTGTTGCTTTGTGAAAGATTTTAGCACTATTGCCGCTCCTTTGCATGCTTTGAGTAAGAAAAATGCTCCTTTTTCTTGGGGACCTTTGCAATCAACCACTTTTGATGAGCTCAAATCTTTGCTTTACCCAACTGCTACGTCTTGAGCTTGTGTTGCTTTTCCTTGAAGAGGAAAGGGTGATGCAGCAATAGTAGCGTAAGTATTTCCCTCAGTTTTTGAGAACCAAGGTATCAATCCAGTAGGAGGCTCCTCAAAAGTCCCATGCACCTACAAAACCAAACAAAGAACTCGCAACCAACGCAATAAAGGGGTTGTCAATCCCTTCACGACCACTTGCGAAAGTGAGATCTGATAGAGATAGTATGATAAGATAAATATATTTTTGGTATTTTATAATATAGATGCAAAAAAGTAAAGATGCAAACAAAAGTAGATTGAAAGCTTATATGATAAAAGATAGACCCGGGGGCCATACGTTTCACTAGTGGCTTCTCTCAAGATAGCATAAGTATTACGGTGGGTGAACAAATTACTGTCGAGCAATTGATAGAAAAGAGAATAATTATGAGATTATCTAGGCATGATCATGTATATAGGCATCACGTCCGTGACAAGTAGACCGACTCGTGCCTGCATCTACTACTATTACTCCACACATCGACCGCTATCCAACATGCATCTAGAGTATTAAGTTCATAAGAACAGAGTAACGCATTAAGAAAGATGAAATGATGTAGAGGGATAAACTCAAGCAAAATGATATAAACACCACCTTTTTATCCTCGATGGCAACAATACAATACGTGCCTTGCAACCCCTGTTGTCACTGGGTAAGGACACCACAAGATTGAACCCAAAGCTAAGCACTTCTCCCATGGCAAGAAAGATCAATCTAGTAGGCCAAACCAAACTGATAATTCGAAGAGACTTGCAAAGATAACTCAATCATACATAAAAGAATTCAGAGGAGATTCAAATATTTCTCATAGATAAACTTGATCATAAACCCACAATTCATCGGATCTCGACAAACACACCGCAAAAAGAGTTACATCAAATAGATCTCCACAAGAGAGGGGGAGAACATGGTATTGAGATCCAAAAAGAGAGAAGAAGCCATCTAGCTAATAACTATGGACCCGAAGGTCTGTGGTAAACTACTCACAACTCATCGGAGGGGCTATGGTGTTGATGTAGAAGCCCTCCATGGTCGATTCCCCCTCCGGCGAAGCGCCGGTGAAGGCTGCAAGATGGGATCTCACGGATATAGAAGGTTACGGTAGTGGAAATTGTTTTTTCGTTGGCTCTCTGGATGTTTTCGGGGTACGTGAGTATATATAGGAGGAAGAAGTACGTCGGTGGCTACTCGAGGGGCCCAGGAGATAGGGAGCGCGGAGGGGGGGGGGGGCGTGCCCTCCTATCTCCTGGCCACCTCGATTGCTTCTTGACTTGCACTCCAAGCCCTCTGGTTCACGTTCGTTCCAAAATTCACGCTCCCGAAGGTTTCATTCCGTTTGGACTCCGTTTGATATTCCTTTTCTTTGAAATACTGAAATAGGCAAAAAAAACAGCAATACGGGTTGGGCCTCCGGTTAGTAGGTTAGTCCCAAAAAATGATATAAATGTGTAAAATAAAGCCCATAGACATCCAAAAGGGGTAATATAATAGCATGGAACAATCAAAAATTATAGATACGTTGGAGACGTATCAAGCATCCCCAAGCTTAATTCATGCTCGTCCTCGAGTAGGTAAATGATAAAAACAGAATTTTTGATGTGGAATGCTACCTAGCATATTTCTCAATGTAATTTTATTTATTGTGGCATGAATGTTCAGATCCAAATGATTCAAAATAAAAGTTCATATTGACACAAGAAATAGTAATACTCAAAGCATACTAATCGAAGCAATCATGTCTTCTCAAAATAACATGGCTAAAGAAAGTTCATCCCTACAAAATCATATAGTTAGGCTATGCTTCATTTTCGTCACATAAAAATGTTCCCAAATTCTACACCCCCGATGACAAGCCAAGCAATTGTTTCATACTTAAATAATCTCAAACTTTTTCAAACTTCACGCAATACATGAGCGTGAGCCATGGATATAGCACTATGGGTGGAATAGAATATGATGATGGGGATTGTGTGGAGAAGACAAAAAAGGAGAAAGTCTCACATTGACGAGGATAATCAACGGGCTATGGAGATGCCCATCAATTGATGTCAACATGAGGAGTAGGGATTGCCATGCCACGGATGCACTAGAGTTATAAATGAATGCTCAACAAAAGAAAGTAGTGGGTGTGCATCCAACTTGCTTGCTCACGAAGACCTAGGGCATTTCAGGAAGCCCATCGTAGGAATATACAAGCCAAGTTCTATATTGAAAACTTCCCACTAGTATATGAAAGTGACAACATATGAGACTCACTATATGAAAAACATGGTGCTACTTTGAAGCACCATAAATGAGACTCGCTATATGAAGGACAAGGTGCTACTTTGAAGCACAAGTGTGGAAAAAGAGATAGTAACATTGCCCCTTTTTATTTATTTTTATTTTTTTTCTTTTTTTTCTTTTTTTTCCTTTTTCCTTTTTTTCTTTTTTTTCTTTGGCCTTTCTTTTTTTTATTTTGGCCTTTCTTTTTTTCTTTGGGACAATGCTCTAATAATGATGATCATCACACTTTTATTGATTACAACATATGAATTACAACTCGAAACTAGAACAAGATATGACTCTATATGAATGCCTCTAGCGGTGTACCGGGATGGTGCAATGAATCAAGAGTGACAGGTATGAAAAATTATGCATGGTGGATTTTCCACGAATACGATGTCAACTACATGATCATGCAATAGCAATATGACAAAAGTAATGTATGTCATGATGATAAACGGAACGGTGGAAAGTTGCATGGCAATATCTCGGAACGGCTATGGAAATGCCATAATAGGTAGGTATGGTGGCTGTTTTGAGGAAGATATAAGGAGGTTTATGTGTGATAGAGCGTATCGTATCACGGGGTTTGGATGCACCGGCGAAGTTTGCACCAACTCTTAAGGTGAGAAAGGGCAATGCATGGTACCGAAGAGGCTAGCAATGATGGAAAGGTAAAAGTGTGTATAATCCATGGACTCAACATTAGTCATAAGAAATCATATACTTATTGCAAAAATTTAGAAGTCATCAAAAACCAAGCACTACGCGCATTCTCCTAGAGGGATAGTTTGGTAGGAAAAGACCATCGCTCATCCCCGACCGCCACTCATAAGGATGCACAATCCAGGTACACTTCATTTTTCAAATTTGTTACACAACTTTAACCATACGTGCATGCTACGGGACTTGCTAACTTCAACACAAGCATTCTTTAAATTCATAATCACCCAACTAGCATGACTTTAATATCACTACCTCCATATCTCAAAACACTTATCAAGTATCAAATTGATCATAGCATCCAATTCACTTCCTATGATAGTTTTTATTATACCCAACTTGGATGCCTACCATTCTAGGAACAATTTTATAACCATAGCAAATACCATGCTGTTCTAAAAGACTCTCAAAATAATATAAGTGAAGCATGAGAGACTAGCAATTTCTACAAAATTAAGACACCGCCGTGCTCTAAAAGATATAAGTGAAGCACTAGAGCAAAAACTATCTAGCTCAAAAGATATAAGTGAAGCACATAGCATATTCTAATAAATTCTAATCAAGTAGGCTTCTCCCAAAAGTTGTGTACAGCAAGGATGATTGTGGAAAACTAAAAAGAAAATACTAATATCATACACGACGCTCCAAGCAAAACACATATCATGTGGCGAATAAAAATATAGCTCCAAGTAAAGCTACCAATGAACGAAGACGAAAGAGGGGATGCCTTCCCGGGGCATCCCCAAGCTTAGGCTTTTGGATATTCTTGAATATCTTGGGGTGTCATGGGCATCCTCAAGCTTAGTATTTTGCCACTCCTTATTCCATAGTCCATCAAATCTTTACCCAAAACTTGAAAACTTCACAACACAAAACTCAACAGGAAATCTCATAAGCTCCGTTAGTGAAAGAAAACAAAACCACCACATAAGGTACTGTAATGAACTCACTATTTATTTATATTGGTGTTAAACCTACTGTATTCCAAGTTCTCTATGGTTCATACCACTTAATACTAGCCATAGATGCATCAAAATAAGCAAACAACACACGAAAAACAGAATCTGTCAAAAACAGAATAGTCTGTAGCAATCTGTAACTAACGCAAACTGATGGAACTCTAAAAATCATACCAAAATAGGAAGTCCTGGAAAACTTGTATATTGATCAGAATCAATAAGAATCAAAGCAAAATCACGTTTCTGTGATTTAACAAAACTAAATTCTTTCGTGCAAAGTTTCTGTTTTTCAGCAGGATCAAATTAACTATCACCGTAGGTTATCCTATAGGTTCTACTTGGCACAAACACTAATTAAAACATAAAAACACATCTAAACCGAAGGTAGATGCAAAATTTATTACTAAACAGAAACAAAAACAAAAAACACAAATAAAATTGGGTTGCCTCCCAACTAGCGCTATCGTTTAACGCCCCTAGCTAGGCATTGAGATTTCAATGATGCTCCATTGAAAGACAAGAATTGAAGCACAAAGAGAGCATCATGAAACACATGACAAACACATCTAAGTCTAACATACTTCCTATTCATAGGCATATTATAAGCAAACAAATTTGCAAGGCAAGCAAAAACTAGCATATGCAAGGAACAAGAAAGAGACGATAGCAATCTCAACATGACGAGAGGTAATTTAGTAAGATAAAAATTTCTATGACCATATTTTCCTCTCTCATAATAATTACATGTGGGATCATAAGAAAATTCAACAAAATAGCTATCACATAACATATTCTCAACACGATCCACATGCATGCAAAGTTGACACTCTTCCAAGATAGTGGGATTAACAGTAACTAAAGTCATGACCTCTCCAAACCCACTTTTATAAAAAATATCATAAGATTGAACATTCTCCAAATATGTGGGATCTAAAGTTGAAACTCTTCCAAACCCACTTTTATTGCAAATACTATTATCAATCTCATATTCATCATGGGGCTTAAATAAATTTTCAAGATCACAAGAAGAATCACCCCAATCATGATCATTGCAACAAGTAGTAAACATAGCAAAAGTAGCTTCCCCAAGCTTAGGGTTTTGCATATTATTAGCACAATTGACATCAAGAGAATTTATAATAACATCATTGCAATCATGCTTTTCATCGAAGGAACTATCAAGTATGGGTGCAATAGCAACGATCTCATGCTTAACATAAGGAACTATAGCAAATTCATCTTCATAAATATTGGCATCATGGCCACAAGAATAGCAAGCATCATGTTCATCAAGGGAAATTTCAATCAAGTCATCGGAATCATCATTATCTATAGATTCATGCATATCATTATTCTCTTCCAAACCAACGGTCATTCTCTCAATAAATTCTTTGACATAGACATTATGAGCATAGTTTTCATAGCAATATTTAAGTATGTCAAAATTTTCAGATTCGTAGAGAGTAATATCATATTTCTCAATCAAAGAGGCAACTTCATAAGAACCCTTAAAAGCAACAAATTCTTCAATTTGTTCTATATCATAGTAACTATAAACACCCTTTGCATAAGTAGATAAGATTTCATTATCATTAAACTCACATAGGTAGGGAAGGTGTTTTTAGGGGTTTTAGAGCAACAAGTAAAATCACAAATTTCACAAAGATTCCAAGCATAACACAACAAACGGTTTATTTGATCCCATTAGAGTACCCCTTTTTGAGGCACACGATGATGCACAAAATGATCATACTCATCTAAAGATTTCCCATCAACTAGGCTAGAGCACGAGCGCATAAGGATCGAAGATGATCCAAGTAGAACACTTTAAGTGGGTCCATATCAATAGATTTAGCAAGCAAAGATGCAAGCACATAGAAGGCACATGGAGACACAAGCAAACATAAGATTGAACAGAAGAAGGGCGAATAAAACGGCAAGGGTGAAGTGGGGGAGAGGAAAACGAGAGGCAAATGGCAAATAATGTAAATGTGAGGGAGATGAGTTTGTGATGGGTACTTGGTATGTCTTGACTTGAGCGAAGACCTCCCTGGCAACGGCGCCAGAAATCCTTCTTGCTACATCTTGAGCTTGCATTGGTTTTCCTTGAAGAGGAAAGGGTGATGCAGCAATAGTAGCTTAAGTATTTCCCTTAGTTTTTGAGAACCAAGGTATCAATCCAGTAGGAGGCTCCTCAAAAGTCCCACGCACCTACACAAACAAACAAAGAACTCGCAACCAACACAATAAAGGGGTTGTCAATCCCTTCACGACCACTTGCGAAAGTGAGATATGATAGAGATAGTATGATAAGATACATATTTTTGGTATTTTATAATATAGATGCAAAAAACTAAAGATGCAAATAAAAGTAGATTGAAAGCTTATATGATAAAAGATAGACCCGGGGGCCATAAGTTTCACTAGTGGCTTCTCTCAAGATAGCATAAGTATTACGGTGGGTGAACAAATTACTGTCGAGCAATTGATAGAAAAGCGAATAATTATGAGATTATCTAGGCATGATCATGCATATAGGCATCACGTCCGTGCAAGTAGACTGACTCCTGCCTGCATCTACTACTATTACTCCACACATCGACTGCTATCCGGCATGCATCTAGAGTATTAAGTTCATAAGAACGGAGTAACGCATTATGAAAGATGACATGATGTAGAGGGATAAACTCAAGCAATATGATATAAACCCCACCTTTTTATCCTCGATGGCAACAATACAATACGTGTCTTGCAACCCCTGCTGTCACTGGGTCAGGACACCGCAAGATTGAACCCAAAGCTAAGCACTTCTCCCATGGCAGGAAAGATCAATCTAGTAGGCCAAACCAAACTGATAATTCAAAGAGACTTGCAAAGATAACTCAATCATACATAAAAGAATTCAGATGAGATTCAAATATTTCTCATAGATAAACTTGATCATAACCCCACAATTCATCGGATCTCGACAAACACATCGCAAAAAGAGTTACATCGAATAGATCTCCACAAGAGAGGGGGAGAACATGGTATTGAGATCCAAAAAGAGAGAAGAAGCCATCTAGCTAATAACTATGGACCCGAAGGTCTGTGGTAAACTACTCACAACTCATCAGAGGGGTTATGGTGTTGATGTAGAAGCCCTCCATGGTCGATTCTCCTCCGGCGGAGCGCCGGCGAAGGCTCCAAGATGGGATCTCGCGGATACAAAAGGTTATGGTGGTGGAAATTGTTTTTTGTTGGCTCCCTAGATGTTTTCAGGGTACGTGGGTATTATATAGGAGGAAGAGGTACGTCGGTGGCCGCTCGAGCGGCCCAAGAGACAGGGGCGCGCCCAGGAGGGGTGGGCACGCCCTCCTATCTCCTGGCCGCCTCGATTGCTTCTTGACTTGCACTCCAAGTCCTCTGGATCATGTTCGTTCCAAAAATCACGCTCCCGATGGTTTCATTACGTTTGGACTCCGTTTGATATTCCTTTTCTTCGAAATACTGAAATAGGCAAAAAAAACAGCAATACGGGCTGGGCCTCCGGTTAGTAGGTTAGTCCCAAAAATGATATAAATGTGTAAAATAAAGCCCATAAACATCCAAAAGGGGTAATATAATAGCATGGAACAATCAAAAATTATAGATACGTTGGAGACGTATCACCAACTTTGACAAAACTTTTGAGGTTCATTGCGGTGCGAGTGGTACCGGAATTGTTGGAGTTTTGATGCAAGAAAAGCGAGCTATTGCATATTTTAGTGAAAAACTTTCCGGTGCTCAACTTAACTATCCCATCTATGACAAAGAATTGTATGCTTTAGTGCGTGTGTTACATGTGTGGGAGCATTACCTTAGACCGCATGAGTTTGTCATACATACCGATCATGAAACACTTAAATAGCTAAAAGGTCAAACCAAGTTGAATAAACGGCATGCTAAATGGAGTGAATTAATTTAATCTTTTCCCTAGGTGATAAAGTACATTAAGGGCAAAGAAAACGTGGTGGCGGATGCCCTTTCCCGCAAGTGCATGTTACTTACTCAACTTGAATTGAATGTAGTTGGATTTGATCATATCAAAGATTTGTATGAGGGTGATGTCACTTTTGCTACTCCTTATGCTAAGTGTGTGACGCATACTTCTTGGGAACGATATTATATCAAAGAAGGTTACCTTATGAGAGCTAACAAAATATGCATTCCCGAGTCTTCTCTTCGTTTGCTCCTTTTGCAAGAGGCTCATGGAGGCGGACTCATGGGACACTTTGGACGTGACAAGACATTCGCCACGATCTCCAAGAACTATTATTGGCCCAAGATGTTTCGCGATGTCGCCCGCTTCACCAACCGGTGCTCTACATGTTGCAAAGCTAAGTCACACTCTCAATCCCATGGTTTACATATGCCTTTACCTATTCCACATCAACCTTGGGAAGACATTAGCATGGATTTCGTGCTTGGATTACCTAGGACTCAAAATGGCAAGGACTCCATTTTTGTTGTTGTGGACTGATTCTCTAAAATGGCTCATTTTATCCCATGCAATAAGATAGACGATGCTTCACATGTTGCTAATCTCTTTTGTAGGGAAATCTTGAGGTTGCACGGTGTGCCAAAGACAATTGTGTCAGATCAAGACGTCAAGTTCTTAAGCTACTTTTGGAAGACGCTATGCGCCAAGCTCGGGATCAGGCTACTATTCTCCACGGCATATCATCCTCAAACCGATGGCCAAACGGAAGTCACTAACCGGACACTTTCAACTCTCCTACGCGTGTTGATCAAGAAGAACATCAAGGAGTGGGAGGAGTGCCTACCCATCGCCGAGTATGCCTACAACCGCGCAAGACACTCTACCACCGGCAAGTCCCCCTTCGAGGTCGTCTATGGTTTCAACCCTTTGTCGCCATTGGACATCCTTCCTCTACCGCTTCAAGAACGAGCAAACATGGACGCAAGTGCAAGAGCCGCCTACCTCAAGAATATGCATGAAGAAACACGTTCCACGATCAAGCGCCAAGTACAACAACTCACCGCCAAGCTCAACATCAACAAGTCTCCAATGGTGTTCCAACCAGGTGATCAAGTATGGATACATCTTCGCAAATACCGCTTCCCCAAGGAACACAAGTCCAAGCTACTCCCGAGAGCCGATGGACCATTCAAGGTGCTTGCACGCTACAACGACAACGCCTACAAGGTCGACATCCCACGCGAAAAGTACAACGTTAGCGACATCTTCAACGTCAAAGACTTGGCCAAGTACCATGGTGATGAAGAGCACGATCCGTGGACGGATCTCTCCCAAGGGGGGGGGAGATGATGTGGAGCATCCCGCGTCTACCTGCACCGACACTCCATCACCACCGCAAGCACCGAGTGGACCAATGACAAGAACACGTGTACGCGCCATGGAGAACGAGGTTGACTCTCTCCTCTTTGAGAATTGGGTTCTACCTCACAAAGACATGTTATGCATTCTAGGATACCAAGGAGATGTTCGTGAGAAGGAGAAGGTGAGGGTTCGAGCACCCATGGAGCAAGAGGACGAAGGAGAGGACAAGAGCAAAGAAGAAAGCACGAAGGAGAAACCCCCTGGACATGCCTGGTCTCCCCAACCCTGGGTGCCCGGCCTCACCACCTGGGAGGTGCCCCGGGCTGCCCCGGGTGCCCGGCCCCTTGGCCCCCGGGTGCCCGGGCCCTTCTCTCCCAGCCGCTGGCCGCCCCACCGGGTGCCCGGGCCTGGGACCCCCGGGTGCCCGACCCCTCCCAGCCGCCCGCCTGGCGCCACCCCGGGTGCCCGGGCCCCCTCCAGCCGAGCCCCTATACGGGCCGGGTGCCCAGACCCCTTGCCACTAGGTGCCCGGCCGAACTTGATGTTGGCCCCTGGCAGGTCCGGGTGCCCGGCCCCCATGACCCCGGGTGTCTGGACGACACCGGGAGCCTGCGTGCCTCCTCGGGACTTTGCCCTTGTATCCCCCCTCTCTCTTATTTCATCCCTAAACTATATAAGGGCATCTCCTAGCTCATTTGTAGGGTTAGCAAAGTATTTAGAACACAAAAGAGGGCTTTGCTCATCTTCCTCCTCTAGGAGATCTAGACCTCCTGTAGGAGATCTGGACCTCCTCTTGGAGAAGCTCCTCTTGGAGATCAAGCCCTCCTCTTGGAGAAGATCATCTTTGGATGCAAGACCTCACCTAGTGGGAAGAACCTTACCCTAGTACTATTTTCCTTGAATTGATCTTGTAATCTTGTGGATCTCATGTATGCTACTCTAGTGGATGTGATATTTGGGTTTGTTTGAGAGTTTTGTTCCTTGTGTTCTTGAGTGTTCTTCCTCCTTTTCCCCGTCGAAGTGTGAAAAGATCCCCTATAGGGTTTGACCCTACAACAACTCTTCTTTAAGAAATCCATTAAGGAATGCAGTTTTGACCTCCATTTTCTAGATTTCATAATTATAAAATGCGGTAATTGCTAACATGATTCAGACAGACTTAAGCATCGCTAAGGATGAGATAGTCTCGTCATAGTCAACCACTTGAACTTGTCGAAAACCTTTCGCGAAAAGTAAAGCTTTGTAGACAGTGATATTACCTTCATCGTCTGTCTTCCTCTTGAAGATCCATTTATTTTCAATGGCTTGCCGATCATAGGGCAAGTCCACCAAAGTCCATACTTTGTTCTCATACATGGATCCTATCTCAGATTTCATGGCCTCAAGCAATTTATCGGAATCTAGGCTCATCATAGCTTCTTCATAGATCGTAGGTTCATTGTGGTCTAATAACATGACTTCCACGACAGGATTACCATACCACTCTGGTGTGGAATGTGTTCTGGTTGACCTACAAAGTTCAGTAGTAACTTCATCTGAAGCTTCATGATCATCATCATTAGATTCCTCTCTAGTTGGTGTAGGCATCACGGGAATGGTTTTATGTGATGTGCTACTTTCCAATTTGAGGGAAGGTACAATTACCTCATCAAGTTCTACTTTCCTCCCACTCATTTCTTTCGAGAGAAACTCCTTATCTAGAAAGGACCCATTCTTGGCAACAAAGATCTTTCCTTCAGATTTTGGTAGAAGGTGTACCCAATAGTTTCCTTAGGGTATCCTATGAAGACGCACTTCTCCGATTTGGGTTCGAGCTTATCAGGCTGAAGCCTTTTGACATAACTGTCGCATCCCCAAACTTTAAGAAATGACAACTTAGGTTTCTTGCCAAACCATAGTTCATACGGTGTCTTCTCAACGGATTTAGATGGTGCCCTATTTAATGTGAATGCAGCTGTCTCTAATGCATAACCCCAAAACGATAGTGGTAAATCGGTAAGAGACATCATAGAACGCACCATATATAATAAAGTACACTTACGACGTTCAGACACACCATTACGCTATGGTGTTCCAGGTGGCGTGAGTTTTGAAACAATTCCACATTGTTTTAAGTGAAGGCCAAACTCATAACTCAAATATTCGCCTCCGAGTCAGATCATAGAAACTTTATTTTCTTGTTACGATGATTCTCCACTTCACTCTAAAATTCCTTGAACTTTCAAATGTTTCAGACTTGTGTTTCATCAAGTAGATATATCCATACCTACTCAAATCATCTATGAAGGTCAGAAAATAACGATACCCGCCGCGTTCCTCAACACTCATCAGACCGCATAGATCGGTATGTATTATTTCCCATTAGTCATTAGCTCGCTCCATTATTCCGGAGAACAGAGTTTTAGTCATATTGCCCATGAGGCATGGTTCACAAGTATCAAATGATTCATAATCAAGTGATTCCAAAAGTCCATACACATGGAGTTTCTTCATGCACTTTACAACCATATGACCTAAACGGCAGTGCCACAAGTATGTTGCACTATCATTATCAACTTTGCATCTTTTGGCTTCAATATTATGAATATGTGTATCACTATGATCGAGATTCAACAAGAATAGACCATTCATCAAGGGTGCATGACCATAAAAGATATTACTCATATAAATACAACAACCATTATTCTCTAACTTAAATGAATAACCGTCTCGCAATAAAAAAAATCTAGATATAATGTTCATGCTCAACGCTGGCACCAAATAACAATTATTAAGGGCTAAAACTAATCCTGAAGGTAGATGTAGAGATAGCGTGCCAATGGCGATCACTTTGACCTTGGAACCATTCCCGACGTGCATCATCACCTTGTCCGTAGCCAATCTTTGTTTATTCCGCAGATCCTGTTTCGAGTTACAAATATGAGCAACCGAACTAGTATCAAATGCCCATGCACTACTACGAGCATTAGTAAGGTACACATCAATAACATGTATATCAAATATACCTTTGTTAACTTTGACATCCTTCTTATCCGCCAAGTATTTGGGGCAGTTCCGCTTCTAGTGACCATTCCCTTTGCAGTAGAAGCACTCAGTTTTAGGCTTGGGTCCAGCTTTGGGCTTCTTCATGGGAGTGGCAACTTGCTTGCCATTCTTCTTGAAGTTCCCTTTCTTCCCCTTGCCCTTTTTCTTGAAACTAGTGGTCTTGTTGACCATCAATACTTTATGCTCCTTCTTGATTTCTACCTCCGCGGCCTTAAGCATTACGAAGAGCTCGGGAATCATTTTCGTCATTCCTTGCATATTATAGTTCACCATGATGCCTTTGTAGCTTGGTGGCAGTGACTGAAGAACTCTGTCAATAACACTATCAACTAGAAGATCAATTCCCAGATGAGTCAAGTGGTTATGATACCCAGACATTTTGAGTATGTGTTCACTTACAGAATTGTTCTCCTCCATCTTACCGCTATAGAAATTGTTAGAGACTTCATATTTCTCAACCTGGACATTAGCTTGAAATATCAACTTCAGCTCTTGGAACATCTCATATGCTCTATGACGTTCAAAACATCTTCGAAGTCTTGGTTCTAAGCCGTAAAGCATGTCACACTGAACTATTGAGTAGTCACCAGATCGAGCCTGCCAGACGTTCATAACATCTGCAGTAGCTCCTGTAGCAGGTCTATCACCTAGCGGTGCATCAACGACATAATTCTTCTATGCAGCAATGAGGATAATCCTCAAGTTACATACCCAGTCCGTGTAGTTGCTACCATCATCTTTCAACTTTGATTTCTCTAGGAACGCATTAAAATACAGGGGAACGGTAGCATGGGACATTGATCTACAACATAGATTTGCAAAAACTATTAAGAGTAAGTTCATGATAAATTAAGTTTAATTAATCAAATTACTAATGAACTCGCACTTAAATTAACATCCCTCAAGTTATCTAGGTGATACATGATCCAAATCAACTAACCCATGTCTGATCATCACGTGAGATGGGGTAGTTATCAATGGTGAACATCTCTATGTTAACCATATCTACTATATGACTCACGTTTGACCTTTCAATCTCCAGTGTTCCGAGACCATGTCTCTACATGCTAGGCTCGTCAACTTTAACCCAAGTATTTTTCATTTGCAAAACCGTCTTACACCCGTTGTATGTGAACATAGAGTCTATCACACCTGATCATCATGAGGTGCTGCGAAATGATGAACTTTGGCAACGGTGCAAACTCAGGGAGAACACTTTTATCTCAAAATTTAGTGAAGGGATCATCTTATAATGCTACCACCATTCTAAGAAAAATAAGATGCATAAAGGATAAACATCACATGCAATCAAAATATGTGACATGATATGGCCATCATCATCTTGTGCTTTTGATCTCCATCCAAAGCATCATCATGATCTCCATCGTCACCGGCTCGACACCTTGATCTCCATCGTTGTGTCGGGGTTGTCTCACCAACTATTGCTTCTACGACTATTGCTAATGCATAGCAATAAAGTAAAGCAATTACATGGCGCTTGAATTTCATACAATAATTAAGAGACAACCCTAAGGCTCTTGACGGTTGTCGATATTACAAAAGATGATCATCTCATACAACAATGTATAACACATCATATCTTGACCATACCACCTCACAACATGCCCTGCAAAAACAAGTTAGACGCCCTCTACTTTGTTTTTGCAAGTTTTACGTGGCTGCTACGGGCTTCTACCAAGAACCATTCTTACTTACGCAAAACCATAATGGTGATTATCAAGTTTGCTGTTTTAACCTTCTTTAAGGACCGGCTGTAGTCAAATACGATTCAACTAAAGTAGGAGAAACAAACACCTGCCAGCCACCTTTATGCAAAATAAGTTGCATGTCAGTCTGTGGAACTGGTCTCATGTGCATGGACATGTAAGGTTTTGGTAATTCTTAACAACATATAGCTCATTGAACTAATACTCTTTCAAGATGATCATTTTAGAAAGTTCAGTGATTGGCATGGCACGAACTAGAGATGTGGACCCCTCAAAATGCTAAGGACACATATTGGCAAAAGCTCAAGACTCTACATTTTCATTTTTAGTGATCCAAGATCACATTGAGTCCATAGGAAAAGCCAATACTATTAAAAGGGGATGAGGTGTTGCTTAATGGCTTACTTGCTCAAAATGCTGAGTGATATGCTCCAAAAGCCCTCAAACATTTTCTCATATCCACATATGTCCTAAACCTAAAGTCAAACTCAGCCCCACCGATTTGATCTATCCGGCACCACCGAGTTCATTTGACATAGCCACTGCCATAAACCCTAATCACATCGGTCTCACTGATAGGGATCTCGGTCTCACCGAGATGGGATTGCAAACTCTCTGTTTCCCTTCGTAACGTTTCGGTATCACCTAAATGAGCGATCGGTCCCACCGAGTTTGCCATGCAAGCTCTCTGTTTCCTTTTCTTAACGTTTCGGTCTCACCGAAATGATCGATCGGTCCCACCAAGTTTGCTTGACCAACTCTCTGTTTGCCTATTACTGAAATCGGTCCCACCGAGTTCATGTGATCGGTCTCATCGAGATCAAGTTATGCCCTAACACTAGCACATCGGTCCCACCGAGTGGATGTTGTCGGTCCCACCGAAAAGCCTAACGTTCACATTCTGAACTGAATCGGTCTGACCGAGTTTCACCATTTTGTCTCACCGAGTTTGGGAATCTGTGTGTGACGGTTAGATTTTGTGTGGAGGCTATATATACCCCTCACACTTTCTTCATTCGTGAGGAGATCCATCAGAACGTGCCTACACTTCCAACATTCATTTTCTGACAGAGAACCACCTACTCATGTGTTGAGACCAAGACATTCCAATCCAACCACAAGAATCTTGATCTCTAGCCTTCCCCAAGTTGCTTTCCACTCAAATCACCTTTCCACCATAGCCAAATCTATGAGAGAGAGTTGAGTGTTGGGGAGACTATCATTTGAAGCACAAGAGCAAGGAGTTCATCATCCACACACCATCTATTACCTTTTGGAGAGTGGTGTCTCCTAGATTGGTTAGGTGTCACTTGGGAGCATCCGTCAAGATTGTGGAGTTGAACCAAGGAGTTTGTAATGGCAAGGAGATCGCCTACTTCGTTAAGATCTACCCAAGTGAGCAAGTCCTTCATGGGCGATGGCCATGGTGGGATAGACAAGGTTGCTTCTTCGTGGACCCTTCGTGGGTGGAGCCCTCCGTGGACTCGCGCAGCTGTTAGCCTTCGTGGGTTGAGTCTCCATCAACGTGGATGTACGATAGCACAAACTATAAGAACCACACCAAAAATCTCCGTGTCTACATTGCGTTTGCTCCCTCCAAACTCCTCCCCTTTACCTTCATATGCAATGATTTACATTCCGCTGCTAGACTAGTGGTAAGTTGCTAAAATCTGCCAAGACTTAAAATTAGGAAAAGGCTAGATTTTTATTTGGTCAAGTAGTCTAATCACCCCCTCTAGATATACTTTCATTCCTACAAGTAGTATCAGAGCTTTGGTCTCCATGTCCCTTGATTCCCATAGCTTTGGTGATCATAGCCTTGGTTTCACAACCTAGGAGAGTATGGCGTATAGCGAGGGAAATTACCACCGGAGAGGTCCTTACCTTCATAGTACTAATTTTGCTAGTTGGAAACATAAGATGAAAATGCATATTCTTGGACATAACCCTGCCATTTGGGCTATTGTGTGCATTATTTTGCAAGGTTAATTCTTCGATGGGAGAGGACCAAATCGTGAAGCTACCGCGGAAGAATTGAAGATATTGCAATACAATGCTCAAGCTTGCGATATCCTCTTCAATGGATTGTGCCCCGAACAATTCAACAAAATCAGCCATCTTGAGAATGCAAAGGAAATTTGGTATACTTTGATTGATATGCATGAAGGTACTGACTCCGTCAAGGAATCCAAGTTGGATATGCTTCAAAGTCAGCTTAACAAGTTCAAAATGAAGGATGGCGAAGGTGTCGCTGAAATGTACTCTTGGCTTGCTCTCATCACAAATGAGATTGCCGGCTTAGGAAGTGAAGAGATGACCGACAAATTCATCATCAAGAAGATCCTAAGAGCCTTGGATGGAAAATATGATACCTTGTGACTTGATCCAAATGATGCCAAATTACAAAGATCTCAAGCCAAACGAAGTCATTGGAAGAATTCTTGCTCATGAGATGTCACTCAAGGATAAAGAAGAGCTTCACAACAAGTCTAGTGGTGCTTCCAAAGCCTCATGCGATGCTCCTACATCATCAAGTGAGAAACAAGCCTTCAATGAAGAATTGAGCTTAATGGTGAAGAACTTCAACAAGTTTTACAAGAGTAGAAGCAAGGAAAGGAGTTCCAAGTCAAGGTCCTACAATGACAAAAGATCTTCAAGTTGTGAGCGAAATTGCTACAATTGTGGAAGACCCGGACACTACTCCAATGAGTGTACGGCTCCCTACAAAAGAAGAGAACACTCACCTAAAAGGAGAAGCAAAAGGGAAGAATCACCTCTAGGAGAGAGAAGGAGTAGAGATGATCGCTATGAACGAAGAACCTCTCGCAGAAGCAAGGATTCATAAAGGAAGGACAAGTCATCAAGGAGCTACACAAAATGAAGACATCAAGCTCATGTTGGTGAATGGGTATCCGGTTCTGACTCCGACCACCACTCCGAGAGAAGTTATCACTCCGACTCCGAATATACTCAAGATGAAGGTGTTGCCGGTCTAGCACTTATGTCAACCAACTCCTATGACATATTTGAGTCACCAAATGAAGGAATTGGGAGATGCTTCATGGCTAAAGGCCCCAAGGTATCACACCCCGAGTATGTTGATTTCAATAGTGATGAAGATGATTTACTTGTTGACAACTCTAGTGATGAATACTATGATGAAATTGCTATTAATCATGCTAATCATGATGAAACGAATGACAATGATAAGAAGGAGACTGAGCATCTAACTAAAGAACTAAACACTCTTAAGTTAGCTCATGAAATTACTTTATAAGATCATCGAGAACTTTTAAAAACTCATGAGAAGCTACGCTTCGAGAAGCTCAACCTAGAGCAAGAACATGGGTTCTTAAAAGCCATCAATGATGATCTTCGGAAGAAAAGTTGCTTACATTGCCAAGAGTTTACTCTTCTCTACTTACATGCCACAAGTAAAATCTAGTAACAAGAGTAAGAAAGATTCTTCTTCTAGTAGTAACAATAATCATGCTAAATCCAATATTGTTGCTTCTAGTAGTTCTCTTGATTCCACTAATGATTCCCTTAGCCAAGTTACACTTGAGCAAGAAAATAGCTTATTGAATGGAATTATAGAGAAAGGTGTTTACAAGAGCCTTGCCGAAAGTAAGCAATTCGAGGAAATTGTACGGAAGCAAGGAAGGCACCGGAGGAATCAAGGTGTTGGTTTTGAACGAAAGTTCAATGTCAATGGAGTTGAGTGGGAAGAAGATCAATACCCCAAGACGAAGTTTGTTCCTCAACAAGAGAAGTATGATCCTACTTCCTTCAAGGGGACACAAACTCAAGATGATCTCCCACCACAAGACCACAAGCTAAAAGGCAAGGACAAGCTTCAAGAAAAGATTGATGCATTTGAAGAAGCTCCAAAGGCCTTGGTCAAGTGGGTTCCTAAGTCTACATCATGTTCTACCTCATAAAGTACGACTACAACCCCTAGGATTCAGATCAAGATGATGTGGATCCCGAAGAAGAAAGACAAGGGACAAGGTAACCTAATGCTCTCATGGACATCATCTTGTGTGTACTTCACTCTATGTCTATGGATATTCTTGTTTGTTCCTTTTGGGACTAACCCATGTAGGTATTGAAAGTGCAACTCACTCCACTGGATTGCTCCTAATGATCTACATCAACAATGAGCATCCACATCTTCCACACCTACATGAATTCATCATCTACAAAACCCAAGGTTAGTTCATCCCTGTCGGTGTCAAAATCGGCGGATCTCTGGTAGGGGGTCCCGAACTGTGCGTCTAAGGATAATGGTAACAGGAGGCAAGGGACACAATGTTTTACCCAGGTTCGGGCACTCTCGATGGAGGTAATACCCTACTTCCTGCTTGATTGATCTTGATGATATGAGTATTACAAGAGTTGATCTACCACGAGATCATAGAGGCTAAACCCTAGAAGCTAGCCTATGATTATTATTATTCTTGTCCTACAGACTAAACCCTCTGTTTTATATAGACATTGGAGGGGGCTAGGGTCACACAGAGTCGGTTACAGAGAAGGAAATCTACATATCCGAATATCCAAGCTTGCCTTCCACGCAAAGGAGAGTCCCATCCAGACACGGGACGAAGTCTTCAATCTTGTATCTTCATAGTCCAACAGTCTGGCCAAAGTATATAGTCCGGCTGTCCGAGGACCCCTTAATCCAGGACTCCCTCAGTAGCCCCTGAACCAGGCTTCAATGATGATGAGTCTGGCGCGCAGATTGTCTTCGGCATTGCAAGGCAGGTTCCTTCTCCGAATACTTCGTAAAAGATTTAGAACACAAGGATCATGTCCGGCTCTGCAAAACAAATTCCACATACCACCGTAGAGAGTATAATATTCCACAAATCTAATCTGCTGATAGCTTTTTACAGCATGACATCATGCCACGATCCGGTCATTATTCGAACCGCTTTTCTCTCAACCCGCTACTACACATAATGCGAGGCGGTTTCCTTGATACGTCTTGTCGAAGCAGAGATCGTGTCCCCTTATCACGGGATTCTCATCATTACGGGTATGGGTAACCCAACCACACCATCAATCGTGGCTGTCGTCGTTCTGGTAACGGGGGTACCCAGACTTGCCTGCCTGCGGCCTGCAGCATGGCTCAAGGAGTGGCCCAGTACGGCCCATCTTCGTCAACACAAGCTCAAGACCCTCGCGAGGGGCCAAACCTCGTGGGGCAGACGACAGGAAGCTTCCTCAGGCGCAGCCTCGTTAGGCTGGCTCGCGAGGAGGCGGAGAGATCAAGGCGGGGTACCTCACGAGGTGCCCGTGACGCAAGCCATGATGACCGAAGCCAGGCGGGCGCCGGCCTGCGCAGTGTCCTTGTTTCCTCTTTGGTGCAAAGGGGGCAGGCGCAGGCCAAGGTATCAAGCAAAGGCTACCATTTTGGTGCAATTAGACTAAGACCAGCAGAACGGCAGGATGGAGGTCATCGTGGAGCCCAGGAAGGCGTCATCGTCAGAGTCTTTGACAGGCGAGGACCAAGTTTAGTCAGGATAAGTGTACTAGATGTTCCCCTTCAAAATGGCCAATTGTTGGCGCCCTTCCCGCTCAATATTTGCAAAGAGGACCAGGGCCTCGCTCTATAAATAGGACTAGCCATTCTCAAGGCAGGGGATTGACCAATCGAACCTTAGCCAAAACCACCCACACCAACACAAGAACTCCTCCCCTCACGAGGTGGTTCTTCCTTTGTATTGTTCGTCATCAGCCCGTGAGGCAATCCACACACCACACACTGGAGTAGGGTATTACACCACAATGGTGGCCTGAACCAGTATAAACCTTGCGTCCCTTGTGTTGTTCTTCGTGTAGCCTAGATCCTTTGTGAAGCGACGATACGCGAGTTGGTAGAGGAGTGATCTCCGCACGCACCCCAGAGTTTGAACCTTAAGGGTCTGCCGGAACCCGAAATCCGACATTTGGCACGCTAGGTAGGGGTGCACCGGAATCACGCCTTCCGCCGTCTTGTGTTTCGCCGTCCGTCGCATCCATGTTTGACGCTCGTCGCGCCCGCGTCGAGCACCGGGCTGCCCTCGCAGACCATGTCACCCAGACGGCCCCTGCCGGAGGGCCTCCCCACCGTTCCTTGTCGCCTGCCGCCCACACCGCGACTGGCCCGGTGGGGAGCGAGCAGCAGGCCTCGTCCCTGCATCCTTTGATGCGGCGAGAAGCCTGCACCGCCACCCCATCGCTGACTCCAGCAGGCTCGTCGTCGCACGCCCGTCGCGCTCCTGCGGACGCGCACGCCGCGTTTCCCTGGCGCGAGAGCTCCTGCAATACCGTCCCGTCGACGACCTCTACGACGAGTGGCTTGCCTGCATCACCGACCTCGTCAGCGCCGCAGGGGGCTCCCCTGCACCATCCCTCTCGCTGCATCGCCCCCCGCCCTGCGCGAGCAACGCAGCTCCGGAGGCTCCTCCGCCGCCTCCCCCTCAAGAAAGCGCCCTGGCCCCAAGGCCGTGGCCCTTAGACGGGACCCGCTCCGTCCAGCGCCCACGCTGCAAGAGAAGAGTTGCCAAGATATCCCTCGTCCTCAAGAAGCTGCCCGTGTCCTCCCTTCACCGGCACGTCATGACCGCGCTCCTGTTCCAGCGCGCCAAGACCCTGCGCTGCTCCTGGCGGCGGCATGCGGAGACCTCCAAGATCAAGCCCTTCGTCACCAAAGGCCTCCAGTGGCCACTGCAGGCTGTCATGCCTTCACCTCCGAGCTGCGCAGCGTGGCCTGCCCAGGCAAGTTAAAGCCAGATCTGCCCCCACGCTATGATGGCACTGCCGACCCCGCGGAGTTCCTACAGCTCTACGAGATGGGCATCGAAGCCGCCAACGGGGATGAGAAGGTCATGGCGAACTGGTTCCCCATGGCGCTCAAGGACGGTGCCCGCACCTGGCTCCTGGCACAATTTCCTCCTGGGACGAGATGCGCACTCGCTTCATCGCCAACTTTCAAGGCACTCGCGACCGGCCCCCGGCCATGAGCGACCTGTGCCGCATCAAGCAACAGCCAGGAGAGACCCTGCAGAAGTACATCCAGTGCTTCAACAACACTCGCCTCAAGATCCCCAGGGTGACTGAGGAAGCCATCATCTCAGCCTTCTCTGGCAGCGTGCGTGACATCAAGATGAAAGGGGAGCTAGCAATCCATGAAGACCTGTGCACATCCCTGGAGCTGTTCAACCTGGCGACCAAGTGTGCCAGGGTTGAGGAAGGGCGCCTCTCCCTCCTTGAGCTTCCGGCTGCCGATCCAGAAGAGAAGAAGCCCAAGGTCAAGGACGTGAAGCGCAAGGGACTATTGTGCTTGTAGCAGAGCCAGACACCAAGCGAGGCAGGGATCAACCTGAGTCATCCAAGGGCAGTCGGTACTGCGTGTACCAGGACCTCCACACCCACAACACCAACGAATGTGAAGAGCTCAGGGCTGTGCGAGATGGGCGTGCCAGCCGACGCCCCGAGCGCAACGACCGGGGCTATGGCCGAGGAGGAGGAAGAGGTGGAGGACGATGGGAAGACTGTGGCCCTCGCCAAGGGTGGTGTGACCGGCCTCGCGAGGACTGCTAGCACGACCAGCCTTGCGAGGGAGGCTGGAGGGATCAGCCTCGTGAGGATCGCCCTCGGGGTAACACAGGCCTCCCTTCCTCTGTCACCACCGTCGAGGAGGAATGAAGACCATCATCAGGACGAAGGGGATGGGGGCTTCCAGGAGCCGCGCGCAATCGCTTGCATCCTGGGCGGCGCTCAGGCCCCAGCCTCTCAGCGCATCTTCAAACAGTTTGCTCGCGAGGTGAATGCAGTCCTCCCCAAGCTTGAGGCCACGCGCCCTCTCAGGTGGTCAGTGTGCGCTATCACATTCAGCTCAGCGGATTAGCTCAAGTGCGCAGCCACGGCCAGAGTCCTCCCGATGCTTTGCTCCCCAATCATCAGCAATGTGCAAGTCACCAGGACCTTCATCGATGGCGGAGCGGGACTCAACATCCTATTCGTCGAGACATTCAACAATCTCCAAGTGCCATACGATCAGCTTCAGCCAACCAAGCCTTTCTGAGGAGTCACTGATGGTTCCACCATTCCAATAGGGCAAGTTTGCCTTCCTGTCACCTTTGGGCAGTGCAACAACTACCACACTGATCTCATTGACTTTGACATCGCCCACATTCGCCTGCCATACAATGCCATCCTCGGGTACCCAGCCCTGGCCAAGTTCATGGCAGTGACTCATCACGGCTACAATGTCCTCAAGATACCAGGAAGTGGTGGAGTCATCACAGTGCCTTGTGAGGAGAGGGATGCAGTGTGTTCCCTTGAGCGTGCTTTTCAAGCCGTGGCAATCGAAGACTCGGAGCACAGGAGCGGGAGTCTTCCCGAGGCAGTCCCTAAGAAGAAGAAGGCATCACCTGGTCCGAACCCTCGGGAAGCAGGCCCCTCCAGTGGCATTGTGCCAGGATCCGCGCCCGTTCAAGGCGCGCCTCCTTCTGTCGCATAGGAAGGCGCGCCCGGTGCCCTCCTCGGGCAAGGCTCGGGGGCTCTCTCCTGGAGGGCCACCAACTTTGCCAAGGTCACGAGGGAGGCGCTCGGGCACCACTTGGAGGCGTGCTTCAAAGCACGTTTCGCTCAGGAAGGAATGAGGCAAGGAGGGCCGAACCCTCGGGAGTTCATCAGCGAGATCATTCAGGAGCTGCAGGAGTCAAGAGTCATGAGTGGCAGCCACCGCTTACCCACCGTAGCTCCCCATCCAGGCGAGGATGGTGGGCTGCGCATCTGCATCGACGTACCAGGGCTCAACCGAGCCGCCTCTCAGGAGCGCCTCTGGCCCTCGCGCGTGGGACGCTACGAGGGTCCACCCACATCTATGTTCGCATGCCTTTTGGCCTGCCGAACATGGCTGCCGCGCGTCAGCATCTCATGAGGAGCATTCTGGAGGCTCAGGAGGTCAGGCATTCCGCAGTCCTGGCAGAGATGGAGATGGCCCTTGAAGATCCGCCTACGCCCCCGGAGCCTCCCGAGGCACCTGGGCCTGGGGGCTCGTGAGGATCAGCTTCCGCAGCGCATGTCGTCCGCTACTTCAGCATTCCTTCATCCCCAACATCATTAGGTGACATCCTTCGAGTTTCATTTTCAGCTGGGAGCGCCCCCAGGGCTGCATCATTCCCAGGCCGCGTGGGTCCGTCCCTACGGCATGTATCTCTTTTGTTTATGCCTTTAGGTTACTTTGTTGGGGGCGCCCCTCAGGCTGCATTATCCCCAAGCGACTCGGGCCTGACCCAGCGGCATTTGCCTTTTTCTGCATCTATCTAAATGGATTTGCTCCTTCATGCTTAACGTGCTCGACCTAATCGCCTGCTCGATTGACACCTACCTTTGGAGCCGCTCGCTCTGGCACGGCACTTGCGCACGGGTCCGTCCCTGCAACGCCGATAAAACCGAGTGGTCGAGCTCTGGCCGCGGCAGCACTGCAAGGCGCCACCTCACCGGGCCCTCAGTGCCTCAATCACTCCCTCGGAGCGACCAATGGTTGGATGGCAACCGCAACAACAGACCTTGATTTCTCTCGTGATTGGTACGCAGGACCCGCTCCAGGAGTAACGCTGGGCACGATGTGACCCTCCTCTCCTTCTCTCCGGCACAATCCGCTTGCGCGTTAAAAGGGGGGGCTGAGCATCGCGACTCATGGGCTCTTACTGGCTCTCCAGCCCTCACCCCCTGGCCTTGACCCACGGCATCGCGACCTGTCATACCAGCGGCGGCTGAGCTCGCTCGAGGGCCGGGACCTGAGGACGTAGAGCATGAAGGAAATTGTGGGGGAGAGGGAAGGAGGTCGCGAAGGCCTGACCCAGCAACACCTCAACTGCCTCCACGCAAGACCGACACTTAACCAGAAACTACTCCGAACCGACAAGATAAGTCACACCAAAACTGATTTGACTCAGCGCTAAACCCTCGCCTACAACAGCTCTGTCACAGCAACGTTGCCTACCTTTCTTTCCCAGCGGAGGCTGCTTGAGCGCTAAAGGGGACCTCCTGAGCATCGCGACTCAGGGGCTCTTACTGGACCTCGGGCCGCTCACCTCCTGGCCTTGACCACGACATCGCGACCTGGCATACCAGCGATGGCTGAAGCTTGCCTGGGGACCGACACCTGTCAGCGTAGAGCACCAAGCCCTCGTGAGGAAAGAAAGGGGGAGCCGAGCTGGGACAGGACTAGCATCTCGCATCAATTCATAATAAGGATATATATTCACAAAAGACATGGCCAGTGATAACCCACAAGTATAGGGGATCGCAACAGTTTTCGATAAGTAAGAGTGTCGAACCCAACGAGGAGCTAAAGGTAGAACAAATATTCCCTAAAGTTCTATCGACCACCGATACAACTCTACGCACGCTTGACGTTCGCTTTACCGGAAACAAGTATGAAACTAGAAGTACTTTGTAGGTGCGATTGGATAGGTTTGCAAGATAATAGAGAGCGAGTAAATAAAAGCTAGGGGCTGTTTAAATAAAGACACAACTAAATTAGTAAAAGTAAAGAGCTTGTTGTCACGAGAAAGTTATTTGTCCCTAGGTAATCGATAACTAGACCGGTAATCATTATTGCAATTTTATTTGAGGGAGAGGCATAAGCTAACATACTTTCTCTACTTGGATCATATGCACTTATGATTGGAACTCCAGCAAGCATCCGCAACTACTAAAGATTCATTAAGGTAAAACCCAACCATAGCATGAAAGCATCAAGTCCTCTTTATCCCATACGCAAACAACCTACTTACTCGGGTCTGTGCTTCTGTCACTCACGCCACCCACCATAAGCAAATCATAAACATATTGCAAACCCTACAGCGGGAATCCCTCACGCTTGCACGACACGGAGAGCACCATAGGACAGCACCAATAATAAAACATGCAAGTCAAACCAACCACGATCATCAATTAACCCATAGGACAAAACGGATCTACTCAAACATCATAAGATAGCCATACATCATTGGGAAATAATATAGCGTTGAGCACCATGTTTAAGTAGAGATTACAGTGGTTAAGAGAGAGGTTACACCGCTGCATAGAGGGAGGAAGACTTGGTGGAGATGTTGGGGAAGATGGCGGCGGTGTTGGTGAAGATCGCGGTGATGATGATGGCCCCCGGCAGCGTTCCGGCGCCACCGCAAGCAAGGGGGAGAGATCCCCCCTTCTTCTTCTTCTTCCTTGACCTCCTCCCAAGATGGGAGAATGGTTTCCCCTCTGGTCCTTGGCTCCCATGGCTTGGGAGGGGCGAGAGCCCCTCCGAGATTGGATCTATCTCTCTGTTTCTGTGTTCCCTGATTCTACCTCTTCACCGTTTCCTTTATATCTGGAGATCTGTAACTACGATTGGGGTGAATCTTTCGCCCAGAACTTTCTCATAAAATTAGCTTTCTTGCACCAAAAGAAGAGCGTCAACCTCCTTACGGGTAGACCACGAGTGTCAGGGGCGCGCCTGGGGGGGTAGGGCGCGCCCCCCTACCTCGTGACCACCCCGGACACCGTTTCGCGTTGATTTCACTTCCCAAAAATCATAAACATTCCAAAAAAATCTCCGTCCATTTTTATCCCGTTTGGACTCCGTTTGATATTGGGTTTCTACGAAACAAAAAACATGCAACAGACAGGAACTGGCACTGGGCACTGGATCAATATGTTAGTCCCAAAAATAATATAAAAAGTTGCCAAAAAGTATATGGAAGTTGTAGAATATTGCCATGGAACAATCAAAAATTATAGATACGACGGAGACATATCAGCATCCCCAAGCTTAATTCCTGCTCGTCCTCGAGTAGGTAAATGATAAAAAAGATAATTTTTGATGTGGAATGCTACCTAGCATAATCTTGATCATATGTCTAATCATGGCATGAATATAAAGAGACGAGTGATTCAAAGCCATAGTCTATCATTTGACATAAAAACAATAATACTTCGAGCATACCAATAAAGCAATCATGTCTTTTCAAAACAACATGGCCAAAGAAAGTTAGCCCTACAAAATCATATAGTCTGGTTGTTGCTCTATCTTCATCACACAAAGTATTTAATCATGCACAACCCCGATGACAAGCCAAGCAATTGTTTCATACTTTAATAATCTCAAACTTTTTCAACTTTCACGCAATACATGAGCGTGAGCCATGGACATAGCACTATAGGCGGAATAGAATGTGATGGTGGGGGTTATGTGGAGAAGACAAAAAGGGAGAAAGTCTCACATCAACTAGGCGTATCAACGGGCTATGGAGATGCCCATCAATAGATATCAATGTGAGTGAGTAGGGATTGCCATGCAACAGATGCACTAGAGCTATAAGTGTATGAAAGCTCAAACTGAAAACTAAGTGGGTGTGCATCCAACTTGCTTGCTCATGAAGACCTCGGGCATTTGAGGAAGCCCATCATCGGAATATACAAGCCAAGTTCTATAATGAAAATTCCCACTAGTATATGAAAGTGAAAGTATAGGAGGCTCTCTCTATGAAGAACATGGTGCTACTTTGAAGCACAAGTGTGGTAAAAGGATAGTAACATTGCCCCTTTTCTCTTTTTCTCTCTTTTTTTTTGGTGGGCTTCTTTGGCCTCTCTTTTTTTATTTGGGCTTCTTTGGCCTGTTTTATTTTTCATAAAGTCTGGAGTCTCATCCCCACTTGTGTGGGAATCATAGTCTCCATCATCCTTTCCTCACTAGGGCAATGCTCTAACAATGATGACCATCACACTTTTATTTACTTACAACTCATTATCTAGAACAAAGATATGACTCTATATGAATGCCTCCAGCAGTGTACCTGGATGTGCAATGATCTAGCATAGCAATGACATAAAAAACGGACAAGCCATGAAAACATCATGCTAGCTATCTTACGATCATGCAAAGCAATATGACAATGAAAAGCTCAAGTCATGAATATGATGATGATGATGAAAGTTGCATGGAAATATATCTTGGAATGTCTATGGAAATGCCATGATAGGTAGGTATGGTGGCTGTTTTGAGGAAGATATAAGGAGGCTTATGTGTGATAGAGCATATCATGTCACGGGGTTTGGATGCACCGGCGAAGTTTGCACCAACTCTCGAGGTGAGAAAGGGCAATGCACGATACCGAAGAGGCTAGCAATGATGGAAGGGTGAGAGTGTGTATAATCCATGGACTCAACATTAGTCAAAAAGAACTCATATACTTATTGCAAAAATCTACAAGCCATTGAAAAAAAGTACTACGTGCATGCTCCTAGGGGGATAGATTGGTAGGAAAAAACCATCGCTCGTCCCCGACCGCCACTCATAAGGAAGACAATCAATAAATAAAATTGTGCTCCAACTTCATCACAAAGCGGTTCACCATACGTGCATGCTACGGGAATCACAAACCTCAACACAAGTGTCTCTACAATCCACAACCACCCACTAGCATGACTCTAATATCACCATCTTTATATCGCAAAACTATTGCAAGGAATCAAACATATCATATACAGCGATCTACAAGTTTATGTAGGATTTTATGACTAACCATGTGAATGACCAATTCCTGTCATCTCTCTAAATAGATACAAGTGAAGCAAGAGAGTTTAATTATTTCTATAAAAGATATGCCCATGCTCTAACAAATATAAGTGAAGCAAAAGAGCATTCTACAAATGGCGGTTTTCTATGTGAAGAGAAACATGCAATCCAAACTTCAAATGATATAAGTGAAGTACGTGAAGCATTCTATAAAGCCATACTCAAAAGATATAAGTGAAATGCAATGAGAATTCTATAAGGATTATCTCATACCAGCATGGTGCATAAAAGAAAAATAAAAACCTAATTGCAAAAGACGCTCCAAGACTTGCACATAATGCATGAACGAAACGAATCCAAAAACATACCGATATTTGTTGAAGAAAGAGGGGATGCCTTCTCAGCATCCCCAAGCTTAGACGCTTGAGTCTCCTTTAATATTTACTTGGGGTGCCTCCGGCATCCCCAAGCTTGAGCTCTTGCCTCTCTTCCTTCTTCTCACATCGAAACATCCTCGATTAGACACTACATTCACACAAAACTTCAACAGAAAACTTGGTAAGATCCGTTAGTATAATAAAGCAAATCGCCACTCTTAGTACTATTGCAAACCAATTCATATTTTGTTTTTGCATTGTGTCTACTGTAATATAACTTTTCCATGGCTTAATCCACTGATATAAATTGATAGATTCATCAAAACAAGCAAACTATGCATCAAAAACAGAATTTGTCAAAAACAGAACAGTCTGTAGCAATCTGAACATCCACCATACTTCTGGTACCCCAAAAATTCTACCATAATTAGGAAAAATAAAAAAGTTGTATAGCAAGACATTGCATAAGGAATCAGAACCAATTGACGTTCCAGGTAAAAATCTAAAATCGCGCACTACAGCCACAGTTTCTGTCCTGCACCATACAAACCAACAAGCATTGTAAACATCCTAAAGGCAAACCTTGGCACATTATTTTTATAATACAATGGAATTGTACAAGGGTATAATTATTTTTATTGAAAAGTTTCTGTAATTAAGATTCACAAAGTTCCCATGGGCATGAACAAAGTTCAAGGACGTCCCCCACTTTCACAATGCTCGTTTCTCTCACTTTCACTTCTCTTTTTGAAAAGTTTTGGGTTCCCCTCTTTATTTTTATTGTTTTTAAACTATATGAAAGCACTCAATAGGAATAAATGACTCTCTAAAACTTCCGGGTTGTCTCCCTGGCAGCGCTTTCTTTAAAGCCATTAAGCTAGGTATATAGTGCTCAAATAGTGAATCCACCCGGATCCCAAGGTATATCAAAGACAATTTTAATTAACAATGATTTGTAATTTAGTAGTGAGCACAAAGTAACATAAATCATTTAATGACGAAGTCTAACTCTCTTCCTATGCATCGGCGTGTCATAAAAGAACAATTCATGCACACATAGTAAAGGCCAATGCATAGTATAAATAGTTTCTTGCAATTCTATCGTATTGGAAACATAAAGAGGCGGAGATGTAGTTCCTCTCTCATAATAATTGCAAGTAGGAGCAGCAAGCACATGCATATTACATTCATCAAAATCACCATGTGTAATGGTAAAAGGCAACCCATCAATATAATCCTTAATAAGCACAAACTTCTTCGATAAAGTGTAGTTGGGAGAATTCAAAAGGATAATAGGACTATCATGCATGGGTGCAATAGCAACAATTTCATGTTTAACATAAGGAACTATAGCAAGTTCATCTCCATAAGCATAATTCATATTGGCATCTTGGCCACAAGCATAGCAAGCATCATCAAAAGGGGATATTTCAATAGAATCAACGGGATCATAGCAATCATCCTTCGGTAAGCACGAAGGGGAATTAAACAATGTATGAGTTGAAGAGTTACTCTCATTAGAAGGTGGGCACGGGTGATCAATCCTCTCTTCCTCCTTTTGTTCTTCGCTCTCCTCATCATCTTTTTCATCCAATGAGCTCACAGTTTCATCAATTTCTTCTTCCATAGCTTCCTCCAAAATATTAGTCTCTTCTTGGACAGCGGGGTAGGCCTCAATATATAGTTTAACATGGGCATTAGAAGCATAATTATCATAGCAATATTCAAGTATGGCAAAATTTTCAGATTTGTAGAGAGTAGCATCGTACTTTTCAATCAAAGAAGCAATTTCAAAAGCACCCTTAAAAGCAACAGATTCTTCAATTTGTTGAAAATCATAGTAATTATAAACACCCTTAGCATATGAAGCCAAGGTTTCATTATCATTAAATTTGCATGAAAACGGGAGGTGTGGAGCATTCATCCTAGAGCAACAAGTATAATCATATTCCGAGCATAGTTGTCTAGCATACCACTTCAACATATTAATTTGAGCCCATAATAGTTTCCCTTTTTGTGTCGAGCGATAATCCCTAAAGTATTCACATTGATCCAACGTTACTCCCATTATAAAGTTGAATGGGGTTTTCTCAGGATTATCAAAGTAGTACAAAATATTTTTCTCATGATGAGAATCGAGGGTTTTAGGAGTTACCCCATCCTCATGAGTAGCAAATACACCTAATGTTTTTGGTATTTTGTGTTCCATATCCATGACTAAAGATAGGGAACAACTAAGAACAGCAAATAAAAATTACTTAGTGATAAAGACAACAAGCACAAACGAGAATATTCACCCCACGCTATGACTCCCCGGCAACGGCGCCAGAAAAAGGTCTTGATAACCCACAAGTATAGGGGATCGCAACAATTTTCGATAAGTAAGAGTGTCGAACCCAACGAGGAGCTAAAGGTAGAACAAATATTCCTTAGAGTTCTATCGACCACCGATACAACTCTACGCACGCTTGACGTTCGCTTTATCGGAAACAAGTATGAAACTAGAAGTACTTTGTAGGTGCGATTGGATAGGTTTGCAAAATAATAGAGAGCGAGTAAATAAAAGCTAGGGGCTGTTTAAATAAAGACACAACTAAATTAGTGAAAGTAAAGAGCTTGTTGTCACGAGAAAGTTATTTGTCCCTAGGCAATCGATAACTAGACCGGTAATCATTATTGCATTATTATTTGAGGGAGAGGCATAAGCTAACATACTTTCTCTACTTGGATCATATGCACTTATGATTGGAACTCTAGCAAGCATCCGCAACTACTAAAGATTCATTAAGGTAAAACCCAACCATAGCATTAAAGCATCAAGTCCTCTTTATCCCATACGCAAACAACCTACTTACTCGGGTCTGTGCTTCTGTCACTCACGCCACCCACCATAAGCATATCAAAAACATATTGCAAACCCTACAGCGGGAATCCCTCACGCTTGCGCGACACGGAGAGCACCATAGGACAGCACCAATAATAAAACATGCAACTCAAACCAATCACGATCATGAATTAACCCATAGGACAAAATGGATCTACTCAAACATCATAAGATAGCCATACATCATTGGGAAATAATATATAGTGTTGAGCACCATGTTTAAGTAGAGATTAAAGTGGGTAAGAGAGAGGTTACACCGCTGCATAGAGGGAGGAAGAGTTGGTGGAGATGTTGGTGAAGATGGCGGCGGTGTTGGTGAAGATCGCGGTGATGATGATGGCCCCCGACAGCGTTCCGGCACCACCGGAAGCAAGGGGGAGAGATCCCCCCTTCTTCTTCTTCTTCCTTGACCTCCTCCCTAGATGGGAGAAGGGTTTCCCCTCTGGTCCTTGGCACCCATGGCTTGTGAGGGGCTAGAGCCCCTCTGAGATTGGATCTATCTCTCTGTTTCTGCGTTCCCTGATTCTACCCCTTCACCGTTTCCTTTATATCTGGAGATCCATAACTCCGATTGGGGTGAATTTTTCGCCTAGATCTTTCTCATAAAATTAGCTTTCTTGCGCCAAAATAAGAGCATCAACCACCTTACGGGTGGACCACGAGGGTCAAGGGCGTGCCTGGGGGGATAGGGCGCACCCCCCTACCTCGTGACCACCCCAAACACCGTTTCGCGTTGATTTCACTTCCCAAAAATCATAAATATTCCAAAAAAAATCTCCGTCCGTTTTTATCCCGTTTGGACTACGTTTGATATTGGGTTTCTGCGGAAAAAAACATGCAACAGACAGGAACTGGCACTGGGCACTGAATCAATATGTTAGTCCCAAAAATAATATAAAAAGTTGTCAAAAAGTATATGGAAGTTGTAGAATATTGGCATGGAACAATCAAAAATTATAGATACGACGGAGACGTATCAGCCAGCGCCTTACATACCCCGGCGGGGTGGTACTTCGATTCCTTGCAGCGAACAAAAGGTGCTAGTCCTAAGGAGCGTTAGCTACGCGCGCCTCCGCGGGAGACGCCATCATCTACTGTGGGCCATCAGGCGTCGGCGCCAACCCCATCCAGATCAGTGGCGTCGACAGCCTGATACAGCTGCCCCGCTCTGAGCGCGACACGAGCTCGGGGGATCATAGGTGTCGTCGCTCGTCTTCGGAGTCGCGTAAATCTCTGCGGAGTCGCTGGACCCTCCGGCACCTTTGCTGCTGCCTGAGGAGCCGCTGGGGAAGCGGTTGGTGGGCCTGGCCCTCGCCATGATGATGCCCCGGCCGCCTTTCTCGGGGCAACATTCCAGCCGGCGTCCTTCCGCGTCGAAGACCTTAAAGAGCATTAAGGAGGAGCCATCGTATTCAAGGTGGATTATGAGGGCCCCTCCGATCGGTAGACCCGGGCGATCTCGCCCCAGCCCCGGGTCATGTAGACCTTGTCCAGAGCGACGACCTCGACCTCCGCTCTGGTCGCAGGGGTACTACAGTCAGCATGCTGCAGCCAAAGCTCAAGAGGCCCCCTCGGCAGGATCTCGAAGGCGAAGGAGGGAGGAAGGCGAATCCAAGATCGAGGAGGCATGGCGGCGTGAAGAACAAGCTCGCGAGAGGATCCCTCAGCGTGAACTCTAGGAGGAACAACGCGCACCGCCGTAATCCGCGGGCGACGGCGGCGGCTATGGCGATGTCGCTCGGCGCCTTCTTCTCCAGGACCATCGATCCAGGCGTACAAGGGCAGCGGAAACCCAGGCGGACGCCGCTCAAACCAGGGCCTCGACACCTCCTCCCAAGCACCCCCGTCTCCGCGGCAGAGGGCTAGCTGTTTCCTCGGTGGAAGCGGGTCAGGACCCTCTCGGGGGGCCTTTCCCTTCTCTTCTGCAGAAAATCGGCGGATTGGTGCCATTGACGTAAGGTGGAGCAAGGGCGAGGAAAAAGAAGAAAGAGAGTAGCAGGAAGGGATGGACTGGAAGGGCTCGCGCCGTTCCGTACATATAGCCGGAGGAGGCCAACCATCGGCCTCCACGATCACAGGTAATCATGACCCGTTTTTGCATGCAGGGACTTGTCAAGTCATGCAGTTGCCGAGGCGTCATGGGGAAACAGGGGCGCCCACGTCCAATCAACCGCCACGCGGTGCCCAAGGCCGCAGGCTGTTGGGACCCGCGGCGCTTCGCACTTGCCCCTTCGCTTCTCTACTAAGCCAAGTCCGGGCGCGCCTTGGGCCTGGGGGCTACTGTCGGTGTTCTGGGAATGGGGGTACCCAGACTTGCCTGCCTGCGGCCTGCAGCGTGGCTCAAGGAGTGGCCCAGTATGGCCCATCTTCATCAACACAAGCTCAAGACCCTCACGAGGGGCCAAGCCTCGTGGGGTGGATGACAGGAAGCTTCCTCAGGCGCAGCCTTGTCAGGCTGGCTCGCGAGGAGGCGGAGATATCAATGCAGGGTACATCATGAGGTTCCTGTGATGCAAGCCATGACGACCGAAGCCAGGCGGGCGCCAGGCGGGCGCCGGCCTGTGTAGTGTCCTTGTTTCCTCTTTGGTGCAAAGGGGGCAGGCGCAGGCCAAGGTATCAAGCAAAGGCTACCATTTCGGTGCAATAAGACCAAGACCAGCAGAACGGCAGGATGGAGGTCATCGTGGAGCCCAGGAAGGCGTCATCATCAGAGTCTTTGGCAGGCGAGGACCAACTTTAGTCAGGATAAGTGTACAAGATGTTCCCCTTCAAAATGGCCAATTGTTGGCGCCCTTCCCGCTCAATATTTGGGAAGAGGACCAGGGCCTCGCTCTATAAATAGGGCTAGCCATTCTCAAGGCAGGGGATCGACCAATCGAACCTTAGCCAGAACCACCCACACCAACACAAGAACTCCTCCCCTCGCGAGGTGGTTCTTCCTTTGTATTGTTCGTCATCAGCCCCTGAGGCAATCCACACACCACACACTTGAGAAGGGTATTACACCATAATGGTGGCCTGAACCAGTATAAACCTTGTGTCCCTTGTGTTGTTCTTCGTGTAGCCTAGATCCTTTGCGAGGCGATGAGACGCGAGTTGGTAGAGGAGTGATCTCCGCGCGCACCCCAGAGTTCGAACCTTAAGGGTCTGCCGGAACCCGAAATCCAACAGTGGCGCTTGGGAAATAAGCGATTTTAACGGGCAAGTGGGGAGGCCCACAGTTTCTACCGCCTTTATAAAGAGATAAGGATTCTCCTCTTTCACCCACGCCTCCTTCCTTCTTCGCTCATCCATTCTCGCACGCTCGAGCTCCAGCGCCCCAGTTCTCACCTTATCCGCACAATCAAACATGTCAGCAGCGGGAGGCAAGTGGATGGCCTCCTCCGTCAGGGAGGAGGACATTACAAAGCTCCGGGCGGCCGGATACTTGACCATAGACGTGGCGCACCGGCTTCCGGACGCGGGGCAGATCATTCCGACTCCGGGGTCCCACGAGAGGGTTGTGTTCCTCGCCCACTTCGTCCGCGGACTGGGATTCCCCCTCCACCCATTTGTCCGCGGGCTCTTGTTTTATTACGGGCTTGATTTTCATGATCTGGCCCCTAATTTCATCCTCAACATCTCGGCGTTTATCGTTGTGTGCGAGGCTTTTCTCCGCATTAGGCCCCACTTCGGCCTATGGCTAAAGATCTTCAATGTGAAGCCGAAGATAGTGGTCAGCCAGCAGGCGGAGTGTGGTGGCGCCATGGTGGGCAAGATGCCGAACGTCACCTGGCTCAAAGGCTCCTTTGTGGAGACCGTGAAGGGGTGGCAATCGGGGTGGTTCTACATCACCGAGCCGCGCGACGCCAACTGGGTGGCGGCCCCCGAATTCCGATCCGGCATCCCTGTGCGGCTCACCTCCTGGAAGAAGAAGGGCCTAGCCTAGGGTGCATCCGCGGAGCTGACCGGACTCCAGAACTGCGTCAAGAACATGATAACCTAGAATATCAAGCTTGTCAACATGGTCCAGGTCATGCTATTTCGCCGGATTCTCCCGTGTCAAAGACGGGCATTCAACCTATGGGAGTTTGACGCGGCCCAACACCAAACACTGCAAGAGCTCTTCGACACGATGCACAAAGACGTCTGGAAGGTGTTTTTCAAGGCCAGCGAAGTTCCCCCTCCCACCTCCGAGGATCGCGGACTCAGCGCCAAGCACTACACCAATGCGGTAAGCATTCTACATTTCGCAAGATGTGCCTTTTCTTAGTATATTCGTGGGAGGAACTTAAGACACCGTACTGATCTAACAGGAATATGTGGCGACGGCGGAGCTGATCGACTGTCCGGCTCCGTTGCCTGAAGATCCAGCAACCGCTCTCCTGACCGAGATGTTGGTTCCGGCGCCCTATGAGGTGCCGGAGAAGAAGGCCAAGAAGATGGTCACAGAGACCAGGAAAAGTCTCCGGCGCAAGGTGGTGCCGGACTCATCGTCCAAAGACATCGAGGCGCACTCCTCCAACGATAATGAGGAAGAGGAGGAAAACCTTCTCCCCCAAACTAAGGGGGAGAAGAAAAGGAAGGCCGCCCCTTCCGTGGAGGCCGAAGGGTCCAAGAAGGGAAGGACCCTCCCTCCGGACCATTCAACCTCCGCCTATAGCGAGGAGGAGTGGCTACCCAGGGAGAAGCCCCTAGTGAAGTCATAAGTATTCGTATGCCAGGATACTTCTTACATGTTTTAGCTTTATGGCTTCTTATTATGTCAAGATTTGCTTGTGAAGTCCTCCCAAAGCCCACATCGACTTATCCTCCTCGGATGGGTCCTTGAGCTCGTCGGAGATGAACATCTATTCGCTCCCGACGGCTTCCACTCCCCGGCCCGTGGATGACACTAAGGTGTTATCTCAGAGGATACCGGGTCAGGAGGAGGTAGTCCTAGAGACGCCTCAAGGCGAGACTCCCGATGTCGGGCTCATGAGAAGGGGGAGATCCCCATGGATTCGGATAAGGGGGCCGCAGCAAGCTTGGCCCCCAGCCGGATACTGCGCCGGAACCTCCGGTGGTTCCGGATTCAGATAGGCAGCCCTCCGCCAAGGGGGGCGAGCCGTCTGTGCCAATGACCTCTGTCCACCCAAAGGCATCAGGTAACTTGGTGGAAGTGCTTCAGAGCGCTTCCCTTGATGAAGGACACCGTACCCTTATGAGTACGGTGATTGCGAAGGTTCAATCCGCCAAAAGTGGATTGACCGAAGCCTGCGCCAGCCTCCTGATAGGCTTTGAGGTAAGTAATTTGAATTATGAGAAGGTATCACAGTACAGACAGTAGCCCATGATGCTCTGTTTGGTGTTCGGGAAGAAAAGCCGAACAGAGGATCAAACATTTTTCCCAGGAGTCTAATCATATTATGTCTTTGTGAATAAGAAGGCGTCACTGCTGGCCACTGCCGCTGCCACTGCGGAGGTTTCCGGACTAAGGCAAAGCCTGGGGTGGGCCGAAGAAGAGTTCGGCCTCGTGAGGAGGCAGCTCGAGGAAAACAAAGGTAAGCAATACCCCATTGAGGCAGTCCTGGATTAAGGGGTCCTCGGACAACCAGACTATATACTTTGGCCTGACTGTTGGACTATGAAGATACAAGATTGAAGACTTCGTCCCGTGTCCGGATGGGACTCTCCTTTGCGTGGAAGGCAAGCTTGGATATTCGGATATGTAGATTTCCTTCTCTGTATACGACTCTGTGTAACCCTAGCCCCCTCCGGTGTCTATATAAACGGGAGTGTTTAGTCCGTAGGAGGAGAACAATCATAATCATAGGCTTGAGTCTAGGGTTTAGCCTCTACGATCTCGTGGTAGATCAACTCTTGTAATACTCACATCATCAAGATCAATCAAGCAGGAAGTAGGGTATTACCTCCATCGAGACGGCCCGAACCTGGGTAAAACATCGTGTCCCCTGCCTCCTGTTACCATTAGCTTTAGACGCACAGTTCGGGACCCCCGACCCGAGATCCGCCGGTTTTAAAATCGACATTGGTGCTTTCATTGAGAGTTCCACTGTGTCGTCGCTGTAAGGCTTGATGGCCCCTTCGATCATCTTCAATGATGCGGTCCAGGGGGAGGTTTTCCTTCTCGGACAGATCTTCGTATTCGGCGGCTTCATACTACAGGCCAACTCGCTTGGCCATCTGGAGCAGATCGATAGCTACGCCCCTGGCCATCAGGTCAGGTTTGGAAGCTTATACTACACTGCCGACATCCGCAGAGACTTGATCTTCGACGGGTTCAAGCCCATGACAGGTGCGCCAAATAGTCACGACGGACATGACTTTGATCCGCCGTCGGACAGTATTCGGGAGATCCCACCCGCGTTGGCGCCGGGAATCAATCCGGAGCAGATCATGCCTTCCAAGGACGGGTGGATGGACCCCGCCACGGAGGCCGCGCACTCATCGCGTTAGAGCCGAACACTGATCCCACCTCCTGTGAGAGTGGTGTCGTCGGACCCCCGGACTCTTCCTCGGTTGCAGGATCTGAACCGCGTGCGTCCATGCCTATCGAATCAGATTGGGCACCCGTCATGGAGTTCACCGCCGTGGATATTTTTCACCACTCACCCTTGGGTGATGTGCTTAACTCATTAAGGTCTCTATCCTTGTCAGGAGACTCTTGGACGAACTATGTCCAACTCGAGTGGGGAGCGGACGATGAAGAATTTCGTCCATCACCCACCACCCACTTTATAGCCACTATCGATGACTTAACCGACGTGCTTGACTTCGACTCCAAAGACATCGACGGTATGGACGATGATGCAGGAGAAGAACAGGAACCACCGCCTATAGGGCACTGGACCGACACCTCCTCATATGATATTTATATGGTGGATACCCCTAAAGAAAACAACGGCGATGAGGCAGCGGAAGATAACCCCTTGGGGAAGCAATCTAGACAACGGCGTCATCGGTGCCGCTCCAAGCCCTGCCATAGCAAAAATAGATACCGGCACAAGGGATAACAATCCGGATGGTGCCGAAGACGAATACAATCCTGCCCAGCCAGGCTTCGAGCAAGCCGAGCAAGAGGAGGGGCAAGCTAACCCTAAAGAACAGGCAAATGACGGAGAATCAGAGGAACATAACTACATGCCTCTCTCCGAAGACGAGGTGACACTTGGCGAAAAAGAATTCATCGTGCCTGAGGACCCCGTCGAGCAGGAGCGCTTCAAACGCCGGCTTATAGCCACTGCAAAAATCCTGAAGAAAAAACAGCAACAACTTGAAGCTGATCAGGATCTGCTAACGGACAAATGGACTGAGGTCCTGGCTGCCGAGGAATATGGACTCGAGCGCCCTAGCAAAAGCTACCCAAAGCGCAGGTTGCTACCTCAACTCGAGGAGGAGGCCTTAAAGCCCATGCTACCAGCGCATGATGCGGTTGGCTGGCCACCCCGTGGCCGCGACAAAGCGGCTTACCAGCCCGACGTCCTGACTGCACCCCGATGCCAATCAAATGATAATACTAAGGCCTGGGGCTACACGAAGGACCTGCGAGAAGTATTGGAAAACAAAGCAGGACAATCAAGATCGATCTATGGATCACGGGGGCACGCCACAAGACGTGATGATGACCGTCACACCGGATATGATAAACAAAAGTCCGGTCGAGCCGAATACAATAGACCGGACTCATTCGAACTACGTTGGGATGTAGCCCGGCATAGAGGCGCCACACACCCCATATGCTTCACTGGTGAAGTTATGGATCACGAATTCCCATTAGGGTTTAAACCTGTAAATATTGAATTATACGATGGCACAACAGACCCCGCGGTATGGATCGAAGACTTTCTTCTCCACATCCGCATGGCCCGCAGCGATGACTTACATGCCATAAAGTACCTACCACTTAAGCTCAAAGGACCGGCTAGGCATTGGCTTAATAGCCTGCCAACAAGCTCCATTGGCAGTTGGGAGGATCTGGAAGACGCATTCCTCGATAACTTACAGGGCACTTACGTGCGACCACCGGATGCTGATGACTTAAGTCACATAAGCCAGCAGCCCGGAGAGTCAGCCAGGAAATTCTGGACTCGGTTCCTAACCAAAAAGATCCAAATTGTCGATTGTCCGGATGCCGAAGCCTTAGCGGCCTTCAAGCATAACATCCGAGACGAATGGCTCGTCCGACATCTCGGCCAAGAGAAGCCAAAGTCCATGGCAGCCCTCACGACACTCATGACCCGCTTCTGCGCAGGCGAGGACAGCTGGCTGACTCGCAGCAACGTCACACCCAAAAACTCAGGCGATTCAGACATCAGCGATAGTAACGGCAAGCCGCGACGGAATAGACATAAACGTTGCAATAATGGCGACAACACCGAAGACACGACAATCAATGCCGGATTCAGAGTTTTTAAATCCGGACAGCGGAAAAAGGCATTCAAGAGAAACGGTCCGGGCTCGACCAGTTTGGACCGCATACTCGATCGCTCATGCCAAATTTATGGCACCCCGGATAAACCAGCCAACTACACTAACAGGGAATGCTTGGGTGTTTAAACAGGCCGGCAAGTTGAATGCCGAAAACAAGGAAAAGGGGCTGCATAGCCACGACGACGAAGAGCCCCGATCGCCAAACATGGGAGGACAGAAGAAATTCCCTCCCTAGGTGAAAAAAGTGAATATGATATACGCAACCCATATACCCAAGCGGGAACGGAAGCATGCACTAAGGGATGTCTACGCGATGGAGCCAGTCGCCCCAAAATTTAACCCATGGTCCTCTTGTCCGATCACTTTCGATTGCAGGGACCATCCTACCAGTATCCATCATGGCGGTTCGGCCCCATTGGTCCTTGACCCCATCATTGACGGATTCCATCTCACACGAGTCCTCATGGACGGCGGCAGCAGCCTGAATCTTTTCTATCAGGACACAGTACGCAAAATGGGCATTGACCCCTCAAGGATCAAGCCCATAAAAACCACCTTCAAGGGTGTCATACCCAGTGTAGAGGCCTGTTGCACGGGCTCAATCACACTAGAAGTGGTCTTCGGATCTCCGGACAATTACCGGAGCGAGGAGCTAATCTTCGACATTGTCCCCTTCCGCAGCGGCTATCATGCACTGCTCGGACGAACCGCATTCGCCAAATTCAATGCGGTACCGCATTATACATATCTCAAGCTCAAAATGCCGGGACCTTGGGGGTTATTATAGTGAATGGAAACACAAAGCGCTCGCTTCATACGGAGGAGCACACTACGGCCCTCGCGGCGGAAGTACAAAACAGCCTTCTTAGGCAAACAGCCAACTCAGCGATAAAGAACGCGGATACCGCCAAGCGAGTCCGGAGTACTCCGCTACAGGATCATCTGGCACGACCAGAGCTCGACTAGCAATTCGGCCTCTGCCCTAGTCCCAGCCAAGCGGCGACATTCGTGCCACGCGTACATAACTACACACTTAAAATACCATGGGCATAGGCAGAGGCACGACCATGACACGGTCCATAATGCGGTTCGACCGCCCTAGGACACGCACATTTTTGCACCCTTTCTTCTTTCAGGTCCCTACCTTCAGGAGGCTCTTCCAAAAGACCGTCCATCGGACACATAGCGGGACGGACACACCATGAGGACAAGAAGCTTTGGCATGCGACGGAATCCTCAAGTGGTCTCTGATAACAATCGTTATATACCTATTTTACATAACCGCATACCGCCTGCTCCTAGTTAGGATGTGTCAAACAGCCCTATTCTGCTTATCGCACTACTTGTATAGGTACACTTTGACGTATCATTTTAAAGGGAAAATAGTATACAGCGTAAGCTTGCTATTAAGTTTATTTGCCCCGTTTTCTTTACTGCTTATTTATTTTACTCGTGCATTTTGGCACAACCAGTCTGCCAGGGGCTTCGGTACCCCATAACCTGGCAAGACAAGTCTGAACACTTTCGACAGTGCGGCACCCCGAACTTATAGCACTATATGCATCAGCTCTGAATCATGTCTTTGGTCAATAGTTGGGTTTGCCCGGCTCCTATGTTTTGGTACCTTACGTTCCGCTATATCAAGGTAGCGCAAGGAGAACTACTGCGATTGTGTCCCGGTTCTTTCGGACGAGCACCTCAGTAGAGAAAGCGAAAAACTGATTGTCATGATAAGGCGAGAGCTGGTCGCTGTTCGAGAGGTCTAAAATCCCTAAAGATTTTTTCCGCATCAGGCGAGGAATCGGCCTCATCCGATTTAGGCGTGCATAGCGCCCCAAATCTAGCCTTCTGGATACTAGGGGCTTTGTCAAAATTTAAAATTATAGACTTCTATGGCTAAGTGAGGAAAATAAAGCCGTATAGTCTGATTGCCTCGTTCGTGGTGCTAAACACCTCCTTAAAAGGACCAAAAACTTGGATAAAGAGTGTTTATACTTATCCCGAACAACCCAGTACTAGTTACATGGGGGCGGAAGCCGATGACTGGCCAACTCTCAAGAATTTTTACAACGGCCGCACAGAAGGTAATATTTTAAATTAACAAGCACTACATAGCGCACATGAACTAGTTTTCATAATACAGGATGACATGATTACATTCATTCAAATATCACATCCTTCGTACATTCATCCGCCACAAGGCGGGCACCCTTAATGACATTGTCATAGTACTGTTCGGGGTGGCGATGTTCCTTGCCCTTCGGCGGCCCCTCCATCACCAGCTTCTCGGCGTCCATCTTCCCACAGTGCACCTTCGCACGGGCCAAAGCCCTGCGTGCACCCTCAATACAGCCGGACCGCTTGACGATTTCAAGCCGCGGACAGGCATTCACCATCCACTTGATAAAGCCGAAGTAAATGATGGGTAGGGGCTCGCCGGGCCACAGCCGGACTATGAAGTCCTTCATGGCCAGTTCGGCCGCCTTGTGGAGTTCGACCAATTGCTTTAGCTAGTCGCTCAAGGACATCGGGTGTTCGGCCCCAATATACTGGGACCAAAACAGCTTCTCTGTCGAGCTTCCCTCCTTGGCCCGGTAGAACTCTGCGGCATTAGAGTTGTTGCGCGGCAGATCTGCGAATGCTCCTGGAGAGCTCCGAATTCGGGTAAGTAAAAGGAAAGTCTCCTCCACATGCTTGCTTTGCATAATGAAAGCCTTACCCACAGCTATCTTCTTGGCAGCCTCAATTTCCTGCAGGGCCTTCTGAGCTTCGGCCTTAGCATCTAGTGTGCTCTGACAGGCCTTCGCAAGCTCCGACTCTTGCGTCTTGGAGTCACGCTCCAAGGACTCAAACTTTTTGATGAAGTCCTCAAGCTCTTGCTGGACCTCATCAACTCGCGCCGCTTGTTTTTCACGCTCGGTGCGATCCTTGGCCACTTTGCTTTCAGCCTCGGACAGTGTCTTCTTGAGGGATGCCACTTCGGTCGCGGCCCCTAGTAAAATCCATCGTGCTTCTATTAGCATCAACGATGTTTTCCTTTGAATATAACTCTCAGACGGGGTATTACTTACCTTTGTTCTCCTCGAGCCGCCTCCTCACTAAGTCGAGCTCTTCTTCGGCCTGCCCAAGGCTCTTCCTCAGTTCAGCAAGCTCCACAGTTGCAGCGGCGGCGGCCAGCAGCGACGCCTGCTTATTCACAAAGACATAATATGATTAGACTCCTGGAAAAACATATTTGATCCTCTGTTTGGTTTTTCTTCCCGAACACCAAACAGAGCATCAGGGGCTACTGTCTGTACTGTGATACTTTCTTATAACTTAAAATACTTACCTCAAAGCCTGTCAGGAGGCTGGCGCAGGCTTCGGTTAATCCACTTTTCGCGGATTGGACCTTGGCAATCACCGTACTCATAAGAGTACATTGTCCTTCATTAAGGGAAGCACTCTGAAGAGCTTCCACCAAGTTATCCGACGCCTCTGGATGAGCAGAGGTCGTCGGCACAGACGGCTCGCCCCCCTTGACGGGCGACTACCTGCATGAATCCGGAACCACTGGAAGTTCCGGTGCAGTATCCGGCTGGGGGCCAAGCCTACTGCGGCCCCCTTCGTCTGAATCCATGGGGATCTTCCCCATGAGCCCAGCATCAGGAGTCTCGCCTTGATGCATCTCCAGGACTACCTCCTCCTGGCCAGGCATCCTTTGAGATAACACCTTGGTGTCATCCGCGGGCCGGGGGGTAGAAGCTATCGGGAGCGAATAGCTATTCATCTCCGACAAACTCAAGGACCCATCCGAGGAGGGCAAGTCGATGTGGGCTTTGGGCGGACTGCACAAACGAGTCTAGACATAGTGAGTAAAGATAAAAACATGCAAAGGGTGTTATGGCATCCGGATACTTACGACTTCTCCAGGGGCTTGGCCCTGGGTAGCCACTCCTCCTCGCTATAGGCGGCGGTTGTAGAGTGGTCCAGAGGGAGAGTCCTTCCGCTCTTGGACCCTTCGGCCTCCCCGGAAGGGGCGGCCTTCCTTTTCTTCTCCCCCTCATTTTGGGGGAGAGGGTTTTCTTTTTCTCCTCCTCGTTGTTGTTGGAGGAGTGTGCCTCGGTATCTTCGGACGACGAGTCCGGCACCACATTGCACCGGAAACTTTTTCTGGTCCCCACGGCCTTCTTCTTGGTCTTCTTCTCTGGCACCTCATAAGGCGCCGGAACCAGCATCTCCGTCAGGAGAGCGGTTGCTGGATCTTTGGGCAGCGAAGCCAGACAGTCGATCCACTCCGTCGTCTCCACGTATTCCTGTTAGATCGGTGTGATGGCTTAAGTTCCTCCCACGAATATGTTGAGGAAAGGCACATCTTGCAAAATGTAGAATGCTTACCGCATTGGCGTGGCGCTTGGTGCTGAGTCCGGTCCTCAGAAGTGGGAGGAGGGACTTCGCCGGACTTGAACAACACCTTCCAGACATCTTTGTGCATCGTGTCAAAGAGCTCTTGCAGTGTCTGGTGTTGGGCCACGTTGAACTCCCACAAATTGAATGCCCGTCTTTGACGCAGGAGAATCCGGTGAAATAGCATGAACTGGACCACGTTGATAAGCTTGATATTCTTGGTTATCATATTCTTGACGCAGTTCTGGAGTCCGGTCAGCTCCGTGGATGTGCCCCAGGCTAGGCCTTTCCTCTTCCAGGAAGTAAGCCGCACAGGGATGCCCGATCGGAATTCGGGGGCCGCCACCCAGTTGGCGTCCCGCAGCTCAGTGATGTAGAACCACCCTGATTGCCACCCCTTCACGGTCTCCGCAAAGGAGCCCTCGAGCCAGGTGACGTTGGGCATCTTGCCCACCATGGCGCCACCACACTCCGCCTGCTGGCCGACCACTATCTTCGGCTTCATGTTGAAGATCTTTAGCCACAGGCCAAAGTGGGGCCTGATGCGGAGAAAAGCCTCGCACACGACGATGAACGCCGAGATGTTGAGGATGAAGTTAGGGGCCAGATCATGAAAATCCAGCCCGTAATAGAACAAGAGCCCGCGGACAAACGGGTGGAGGGGGAATCCCAGTCCGCGAACGAAGTGGGTGAGGAACAAAACCCTCTCATGGGGTCCTGGAGCCGGAACGATCTGCCCTGCGTCCGGGAGCTGGTGCACAATATTTGCGGCCAAATATCCGGCCGCCCGGAGCTTCATAATGTCCTCCTCCTTGACGGAGGAGGCCACCCACTTGCCTCCCTCTCCGGACATGTTTGGCTGTGCGGAGAAGGTGAGATCTAGGGCGCTGGAGCTCGAGTGTGCGAGAATGGATGAGCGAAGAAGGAACAGGGTATGGGTGAAAGATGAGAATTCTTATCTCATTATAAAGGCGGTAGAAACTGTGTGCCTCCCCACTTGCCCATTAAGATCGCTTATTTTCCAAGCGCCACGATTGATGGCGTGGTTGGGTTACCCATACCCATATTGATGAGAATCCCATGATAGGGGGACACGATCTCTGTTTCGACAAGACGTGTCAAGGAAACCGCCTCGCATTACGTGCAATGGCTGGTTTTGAAGAACGGTTTGGATAATGACCGGACTGTGGCGTGATGTCATGCTATAAAAAGCTGTCAGTAGATTGGATTTGTGGAATATTATACTCTCTATGGTGGAATGTGGAATTTGTTTTGCAGATCCGGACACGATCCTTGTGTTCTAAATCTTCTATCAAGTATTTGGAGAAGGAACCCGCCTTGCAATGCAGAAGACAATATGCGCGCCGGACTCATCGTCATTGAAGCCTGGTTCAGGGGCTACTAAGGGAGTCCTGGATTAAGGGGTCCTCGGACAGCCGGACTATATACTTTGGCTGGACTGTTGGACTATGAAGATACAAGATTGAAGACTTCGTCTCGTGTCCGGATGGGACTCTCCTTTGCATGGAAGGCAAGCTTGGATATTCGGATATGTAGATTTCCTTCTCTGTAACCGACTCTGTGTAACCCTAGCCCCCTCCGGTGTCTATATAAACCGGAGGGTTTAGTCCGTAGGAGGAGAACAACCATAATCATAGGCTAGATTCTAGAGTTTAGCCTCTACAATCTCGTGGTAGATCAACTCTTGTAATACTCATATCATCAAGATCAATCAAGCGGGAAGTAGGGTATTACCTCCATCGAGAGGGCTCGAACCTGGGTAAAAGTGTCCCCTGCCTCCTGTTACCATTAGCCTTAGACGCACAGTTCGGGACCCCCTACCCGAGATCCACCGATTTTGACACCGACACCCGTCTGAATGTTATATATAAAGGAAAACATTGTTGACGCTGATAGGAGCACGATGAAATTTACTAGGGGCCACGACCGAAGTGGCGGCCATGAAGAAGGCATTATCCGAGGCCAAAAACAAAGCGGCCAAGGAGCGCACCGAGCGCGAAAAACAAGAGTCGCGAGTTGATGAGGTCCACCAAGAGCTTCAGGACTTCGTCAAATAATTCGAGTCCTTGGAGCGTGACTCCAAGATGCAAGAGTTAGAGCTTGCGAAGGCCCGTCAGAGCGCACTAGACGCCAAGGTCGAAGCCCAGAAGGCCCTCCAGGAAATTGAGGCGGCCAAGAAGATAGCTGAGGGTAAGGCTTCCATTATGCAAAGCAAGCATGTGAAGGAGCCTTTCCTTTTACTTACCCAAATTCGGAGCTCTCCAGGAGCATTTGCAGATCTGTCGCGCAGCATCTCTGATGCCACAGAGTTCTACCGGGCTTAGGAGGGGAGCTCGACGGAAAAGCTATTTTGGTCCCAATAGATTGGGGCCGAACATCCAATGCCCTTGAGCCACCAGCTAAAGCAACTGGTCGAACTTCATAAGGCGGCTGAACTGGCCATGAAGGACTTCATAGTCCGGTTGTGGCCTGGCAAGCCCCTGCCCAGCAGCTACTTCAGCTTTGTCAAGCGGATGCTGAATGTCTGTCCGCGACTTGAAATCATCAAGCGGTCCATCTGCATTGAGGGTGCGTGCAGGGCCTTGGCCCGTGCGAAGGTGCACTGGGGAAGATGGACACCGAGAAGCTGGTGACAGAGGGGCCGCCGAAGGGCAAGGAGCATCGCCACCCCAAACAGTATTATGAAAATGTCATTAAGGGTGCCCGCCTTGTGGCGGATGAATGTACGAAGGATGTGATATTTGAATGAATGTACTCATGTCATCCTGTATTATGAAAACCAGCTCATGTGCGCTATGTAGCGCTTGTTAATTTAAAATATTACCTTCTGTGCGGCCATTTAAAAAATCTTGAGAGTTGGCCAGTCGTCGGCTTCCGCCCCCATGTAACTAGTACTGGGGTGTTCGGGATAAATATAAACACTCTTTATCCAAGTTTTTGGTCCTTTTAAGGAGGTGTTTAGCGCCACGAACGAGGCAATCAAACTATACGGCTTTATCGCCCTCACTTAGCCATAGAAGTCTACAATTTTAAATTTTGGCGAAGCCCCTAGTATTCGGAAAGCCGGATTCGGGGCGCTATACATGCCTAAATCGGACGAGGTCGATTCCTCGCCTGAAACAGAAAAAATCTTTCAAGATTTGAGACATCTCGAACAGCGACCAGCTCTCGCCTTATCATGACAGTCAGTTTTCGGCTTTCTCTACTAAGGTGCTCGTCTGGAAGAACCGGGACACAATCGCAGTAGTTCTCCCTGTGCTACCTTAGCCGATATAGTGGAACGTAAGGTGCCAAACATAGGAGCCGGGCAAACCCAACTATTGACCCAAGACATGATTCGGAGCTGATGCATATAGTGCTATAAATTCGGGGTGCCGCACTGTCGAAAGTGTTCGGACTTGTCTTTCCAGGTTATGGGGTACTGAAGCCCCTGGCAAACTGGTCATGCCAAAATGCACGGGTATAAAAAATAAGCAGTAAAGAAAAAGGGGTAAATAAACGTAATAGTAAGCTGACGATGTATACTATTTTCCCTTGTTATTCAAACGAGACAACAAAGCGTACATATACAAGTAGTGCGATAAGAAGAATAGGACTGTTTGACACATCCTGACCAGGAGCGGGCGGTATGCGGGTATGTAAAATAGGTAGAACGATCGTTATCAGAGACCACCTGGGGATTCCCTCGTACGCCAAAACTTCTTGTCCTCCTGGTGTGTCCGTCCCGCTATGTGTCCGATAGCCGGTCTCTTCGAAGAGCCTCCTGAAGATAGGGACCTGGAAGAAAAAGGGGTGCAAAGATGCGTGGGTCTTGGGGTGGTCGAACCGCATTGTGGACCGTGTCATGGCCGTGCCTCCGCCTGTGCCCAGGGTATTTTAAGTGCGTAGTTGTGTACGCACGGCACAAATTTCACCGTTTGACTGGGACTAGGGCGGAGGCCGGATTGCTAGTCGAGCTCTAGACGTGCCGGACGATCCTGTTGTGGAGTACTCCGGACTCGCTTGAGAGTATGTGGGTTCTTTATCGCCAAATTGGCTATTTTCCTGAGAAGGCTGTTTTGTACTTCCTCCGCAAGGGTCGCAGTGTGCTCCTCCGTGCGAAGCGAGCGCTCTATGTTTCCATTAACTACAATAACCCTGCGAGGTCCCGGCGTTTTGAGCTTGAGGTATGCATAATGCGGTACCGCATTGAATGTGGCGAATGCGGTTCGTCCGAGCAGTGGATGATAGCCACTGCGGAAGGGGACAATGTCAAAGATTAACTCCTCGCTTCAGAAATTGTCCGGAGATCCGAAGACCACTTCCAGTGTGATTGAGCCCGTACAACAGGCCTCCACACCGGGTATGACACCTTTGAAGGTGGTTTTTGTGGGCTTGATCCCTGAGGGGTCGATGCCCATTTTGCACACTGTATCCTGATAGAGCAGGTTAAGGCTGCTACCACCGTCCATGAGGACTCGTGTGAGATGGAATCCGTCCATGATGGGGTCAAGGACCAATGCGGCCGAACCGCCATGACGGATACTGGTAGGATGATCCCTGCAATCGAAAGTGATCGGACAAGAGGACCATGGGTTGAATTTTGGGGCGACTGGCTCCATCGCATAGACGTCCCTTAGTACACGCTTCCGTTCCCGCTTGGGGATATAGGTTGCGTATATCATATTCACTGTTTTCACCTGGGGAGGGAATTTCTTCTATCCTCCCATGTTCGGCAGTCGGGGCTCCTCATCGTCGTTGCTAGGCGGCCCCTTTTCCTTGTTTTCGGCATTCAAATTGCTGGCCTATTTAAACACCCAGCATTCCCTGTTGGTGTGGTTGGCTGGTTTATCGGGGGTGCCGTGAATTTGACATGAGCGATCGAGTATGCGGTCCAAACTAGACGAGCCCGGACTGTTTCTTTTGAATGGCTTTTTCCGCTATCCGGATTTAAAGCCTCTGAATCCGGCATTGAATGTCGTGTCTTCGGCGTTGTCGCCATTATTGCGATGCTTGTGTCTATTTCGTCGTGGCTTGCCGTTGCTATCCCTGACGTCTGAATCGCCTGAGTTTTTGGGTGTGATGTTGTTGCGAGCCGGCCAGCTGTCCTCGCCCGTGCAGAAACGGGTCATGAGTGTCGTGAGGACTGCCATGGACTTTGGCTTCTCTTGGCCGAGATGTCGGGCGAGCCATTCATCGCGGATGTTGTGCTTGAAGGCCGCTAAGGCTTCGGCATCCGGACAGTCGACAATTTGGTTCTTTTTAGTTAGGAACCAAGTCCAGAATTTCCTGGCTGATTCTCTGGGCTGTTGGGTTATGTGACTTAAGTCATCAGCATCCGGTGGTCGCACGTAAGTGCCCTGGAAGTTATCGAGGAACGCGTCTTCCAGATCCTCCCAACTGTCGATGGAGGTTGCAGGCAGGCTATTCAGCCAATGTCGGGCCGGTCCTTTGAGCTTAAGTGGTAGGTACTTTATGGCATGTAAGTCATCGCCGCGAGCCATGTGAATGCGGAGAAGAAAATATTCGATCCATACCGCGGGGTCTGTTGTGCCATCATATGATTCAATGTTTACGGGTTTGAACCCTTCTGCGAATTCATGATCCATAACTTCATCAGTGAAGCATAAGGGGTGCGCGGCACCTCTATGCCGGGCTACATCCCGACGTAGTTCAAATGAACCCGGTCTATTGTATTCGGCCCGACCGGACTTTGGTTTATTGTATCCGGCGTGATGGTCATCGTCACGTCTTGTGGGCGCCCCAGTGATCCATAGATCGATCTTGACTGTCTTGCTTTGTTTTCCAATAAATCTCGCAGGTCCTTCATGTAGCCCCGTGCCTTAGTGTTATTGTTCGATTGGCCACGGGGTGCGGTCTAGACTTCGGCCTAGTACGCCGTTTTGTCGCGGCCACATGGTGGCCAGTCAACCGCATCATGCGCTGGTAGTGTGGGCTTTAAAGCCTCCTCCTCGAGTTGAGGTAGCAGCCTGCACTTTGGGTAGCTTTTGCTAGGGCGCTCGAGTCCATATTCCTCGGCGGCCAATGTCGGTGTCAAAACCGGTGGATCTGGGATAGGGGGTCCCGGACTGTGCGTCTAAGGCTAATGGTAACAGGAGACTGGGGACACGATGTTTACCTAGGTTCGGGCCCTCCCGATGGAGGTAATACCCTACTTCCTGCTTGATTGATCTTGATGATATGAATATTACAAGAGTTGATCTACCACGAGATCAGAGAGGCTAAACCCTAGAAGCTAGCCTATGGTATGATTGTTGATGATAATGATGGTGATGAATCCTACGGACTAAACCCTCCGGTTTATATAGACACCGGAGGGAGCTAGGGTTACACAGAGTCGGTTTACGGAGAAGGAGACCTACATCCGAATCGCCAAGCTTGCCTTCCACGCCAAGGAGAGTCCCATCCGGACACGGGACGAAGTCTTCCATCTTGTATCTTCATAGTCCAACAGTCCGGCCAAAGTACATAGTCCGGCTGTCCGGATACCCCCTTATCCAGGACTCCCTCAGTAGCCCCTGAACCAGGCTTCAATGACGATGAGTCCGGCGCGTAAATTGTCTTCGGCATTGCGAGGCGGGTTCCATCTCCGAATACTCCAAGATAAATTCCGAACACAAGGACCGTGTCCGGCTCTGCAAGATAATCATTCCATATACCACCGTAGAGAGAATAACAATAATCCACGAATTCAATCTGCTGACAATTCTTCGAAACGTGACATCACGCCACGGTCCGATTTTTATTCGAACCGTTTTCTCAACCTGCTTCCGCACACATCGCGAGGTGGTTCTTTTGGCACGTCTTGTCAAAGCAGAGAACGTGTCCCCTTATCGCGGGATTCTCTTCAATACGGGCATGGGTAGACTAACCGTACCATTAATTACGGAAAGTGGGAAACGAGCAGGCTCCATTAGGCAACCGAGTAGGCGTAAAATTTTATCGCCTTTATAAAGGGGAAAAGCCTCCTCCTTTCTACCCACGCCTTCTTCTGCTTCTGCTCGCCCCTTTCCTTTCGTCTGTGCCCTAGCGCCCAAGCATTCATCCTCCCCACCAAAAAAGGTCCTCCGAAAATGTCCGGATCCAGAGCAGGAGGCAAGTGGATGGCCTCCTCCATCCAGGAGAAGGATATTAAAAAGCCGCGGGCGGCCGGATATCTGGCCAAGAAAATCGGCCACCATCTTCCAACGGCGGGACAGATTATCCTGAAGGAAATATGCCCTAGAGGCAATAATAAAGTTATTATTTATTTCCTTATTTCATGATAAATGTTTATTATTCATGCTAGAATTGTATTAACCGGAAACATGATACATGTGTGAATACATAGACAAACATAGTGTCACTAGTATGCCTCTACTTGACTAGCTCGTGAATCAAAGATGGTTAAGTTTCCTAACCATGGACAAAAGAGTTGTCATTTGATTAATGGGATCACATCATTAGGAGAATGATGTGATTGACTTGACCCATTCCGTTAGCTCAGCACTTGATCATTTAGTATGTTGCTATTGCTTTCTTCATGACTTATACAAAGTTCCTACAACTATGAGATTGTGCAACTCCCGTTTACCGGAGGAACACTTTGTGTGCTACCAAACGTCACAACGTAATTGGGTGATTATAAAGGTGCTCTACAGGTGTCTCCAAAGGTACATGTTGAGTTGGCATAATTCGAGATTAGGTTTTGTCACTCCGATTGTCGGAGAGGTATCTCTGGGCCCTCTCGGTAATACTCATCACCTAAGCCTTGCAAGCATTGTAACTAATGAGTTAGTTATGAGATGATGTATTACGGAACGAGTAAAGAGACTTGCCGGTAACGAGATTGAAGTAGGTATTGGATACCGATGATCGAATCTCGGGTAAGTAACATACCAATGACAAAGGGAACAACGTATGTTGTTATGCGGTTTGAGCGATAAAGATCTTCATAGAATATGTGGGAACCAATATGAACATCCAGGTTCCGCTATTGGTTATTGACCGAGAATAGTTCTAGGTCATGTCTACATAGTTCTCGAACCCGTAGGGTCCGCACGCTTAACGTTACGATGACAGTTTTATTATAAGTTTATAAGTTTTGATGTACCGAAGGTTGTTCGGAGTCCCGGATGTGATCACGGACATGACGAGGAGTCTCGAAATGGTCGAGACATAAAGATTGACATATTGGATGACTATATTCGGACACCGGAAGTGTTCCGGGTGTTTTCGGAGAAAAACCGGAGTACCGGAGGGTTAACGGAACCCCCCCCCCCCCGAGAAGTAATGGGCCTTGATGGGCCCTAGTGGAGAGAGAGAGGGGCCGGCCAGGGCAAGAGGCGCGCCCCCTCCCCTTGAGTCCGAATAGGACAAGGAAGGGGGGGGGCGCCCCCCTTGCCTTCCCCCTCTCCCACTCCTTCCTTCCCCCTCCTTCTTGGAATAGGAAAGGGAGGGGGCAAACCTACTTGGAGTAGGTTTCCCCCTCCTAGGGCGCGCCTCCCCTTAGGCCGGCCCCCTCCTCCTCTCCCCCTTTATATACGGGGGAGGGGGGCACCCCATAGACACACAAGTTGATCTACGGATCGTTCCTTAGCCGTGTGCGGTGCCCCCCTCCACCATATTCCACCTCGGTCATATCGTCGTGGAGTTTAGGCGAAGCCCTGCGCCGGTAGAAAATCATCGTCATCACCACGCCGTCGTGCTGACGGAACTCATCCCCGACACTTCGCTGGATTGGAGCCCGGGGGACGTCATCGAGCTGGACGTGTGCTGAACACAGAGGTGACGTACGTTCGGTGCTTGGATCGGTCGATTCGTGAAGACGTACGACTACATCAACCGTGTTGTCATAACGCTTCCGCTTAACGGTCTACGAGGGTACGTAGACAACACTCTCCCCTCTCGTTGCTATGCCATCACCATGATCTTGCATGTGCGTAGGAAATTTTTGAAATTACTACGTTCCCCAACAGTGGCATCCGAGCCAGGTTACATGCGTAGATGTCATATGCACGAGTAGAACACAAGTGAGTTGTGGGCAATACAAGTCATACTGCTTACCAGCATGTAATACTTTGGTTCGGCGGTATTGTGAGATGAAGCGGCCCGGACCGACATTACACGTACGCTTACGCGAGACTGGTTTCACCGTTACGAGCACTCGTGCTTAAAGGTGGCTGGCGGGTGTCTGTCTCTCTCTCTTTAGCTGAATCGAGTGTGGCTACGCCCGGTCCTTGCGAAGGTTAAAACAGCACTAACTTGACGAACTATCGTTGTGGTTTTGATGCATAGGTAAGAACGGTTCTTGCTAAGCCCGTAGCAGCCACATAAAATTTGCAACAACAAAGTAGAGGACGTCTAACTTGTTTTTGCAGGGCATGTTGTGATGTGATATGGTCAAGACGTGATGCTATATTTTATTGTATGAGATGATCATGTCTTGTAACCGAAGTTATCGGCAACTGGCAGGAGCCATATGGTTGTCGCTTTATTGTATGAAATGCAAACGCCCTATAATTGCTTTACTTTATCACTAAGCGGTAGCGATAGTCGTAGAAGCAATAGATGGCGTAAACGACAACGATGCTACGATGGATATCAAGGTGTTGCGCCGGTGACGATGGTGATCACGACGGTGCTTCGGAGATGGAGATCACAAGCACAAGATGATGATGGCCATATCATATCACTTATATTGATTGCATGTGATGTTTATCCTTTATGCATCTTATCTTGCTTTGATTGACGGTAGCATTTTAAGATGATCTCTCACTAATTATCAAGAAGTGTTCTCCCTGAGTATGCACCATTGCCAAAGTTCGTCGTTCCCAGACACCACGTGATGATCGGGTGTGATAAGCTCTACGTCCATCTACAACGGGTGCAAGCCAGTTTTTCACACGCAGAATACTCAGGTTATACTTGACGAGCCTAGCATATGCAGATATGGCCTCGGAACACGGAGACCGAAAGGTCGAGCGTGAATCATATAGTAGATATGATCAACATAGTGATGTTCACCATTGAAAACTACTCCATCTCACGTGATGATCGGTTATGGTTTAGTTGATTTGGATCACGTGATCACTTAGAAGATTAGAGGGATGTCTTTCTAAGTGGGAGTTCTTAAGTAATATGATTAATTGAACTTTAGTATATCATGAACTTAGTCCTGGTAGTATTTTGCAAATTATGTTGTAGATCAATAGCTCGCGTTGTTGCTTTCATATGTTTATTTTTATATGTGTTCCTAGAGAAAACTATGTTGAAAGATGTTAGTAGAAATGATGCGGATTGGATCCGTGATATGAGGTTTATCCTCATTGCTGCATAGAAGAATTATGTTCTTGACGCACCGCTAGGTGACAGACCTATTGCAGGAGCAGAAGCAGACGTTATGAACGTTTGGCTAGCTCAATATGATGACTACTTGATAGTTTAGTGCACCATGCCTAACGGCTTAGAATCGGGACTTCAAAGACGTTTTGAACGTCATGGACCATATGAGATGTTCCAGGAGTTGAAGTTAATATTTCAAGCAAATACCCGAGTTGAGAGATATGAAGTCTTCAACAAGTTCTGTAGCTAAAAGATGGAGGAGAATCGCTCAACTAGTGAGCATGTGCTCAGATTGTCTGGGTACTACAATCGCTTGAATCAAGTGGGAGTTAATCTTCTAGATAAGATAGTGATTGACAGAATTCTCTAGTCACCATCACTAAGTTACTAGAACTTCGTGATGAACTATAGTATGCAAGGGATGACGAAAACAATTCCCAAGCTCTTCGCGATGCAAAAATCGGCGAAGGTAGAAATCAAAGAAAAACATCAAAAGTGTTGATGGTGGACAAGACCACTAGTTTCAAGAAAAAGGGCAAAGGGAAGAAGGGGAACTTCAAGAAGAACTGCAAGCAAGTTGCTGCTCAAGTGAAGAAGCCCAAGTCTGGACCTAAGCCTAAGACTAAGTGATTCTACTGCAAAGGGACTGGTCACTGGAAGTGGAACTACCCCAAGTATTTGGCAGATAAGAAGCATGGCAAAAGTGAACAAAGGTATATTGGATATACATGTTATTGATGTGTACTTTACTAGTGTTTATAGCAACCCCTCGGCATTTTGATACTGGTTCAGTTGCTAAGAGTAGTAACTCGAAACGGGAGTTGCAGAATAAACAGAAAATAGTAAAAAGGCGAGGTGACGATGTGTGTTGGAAGTAGTTCCAAGATTGATATGATCATCATCGCACACTCCCTATACTTTCGGGATTAGTGTTGAAACTAAATAAGTGTTATTTGGTGTTTGCGTTGAGCATGAATATGATTTGATCATGTTTATTGCAATACGGTTATTCATTTAAGTAAGAGAATAAATTGTTGTTCTGTTTACATGAATAAAACCTTATATGGTTACACACCCAATGAAAATGGTTCGTTGGATCTCGGTCGTAGTGATACACATATTCATAATATTGAAACCAAAAGATGCAAAGTTAATAATGATAGTGCAACTTATTTGTGGCACTGCAGTTTAGGTCATATTGGTGTAAACGCATGAAGAAACTCCATGCTGATGGGATTTCGGAATCACTTGGTTATGAATCATTTGATGCTTGCGAACCGTGCCTTTTGGGCAAGATGACTAAAACTCCGTTCTCCGGAACAATGGAACAAGCTACTGACTTATTGGAAATAATACATACTAATGTATGCGATCCAATGAGTGTTGATGCTCGTGGCAAGTATCATTATTTTCTGACCTTCACAAGATGATTTGAGCAGATATGGGTATATCTACTTGATGAAACATAAGTCTGAAATAGTTGAAAGGTTCAAAGAATTTCAGAGTGAAGTGGAAAAATCATCTTAACAAGAAAATAAAGTTTCTGCGATCTGATCGCGGAGACAAATATTTGAGTTACGAGTTTGGTCTTCAATTAAAACAATGTGGAATAGTTTCACAGCTCACGCCACCTGGAACACCACAACGTTTTGGTGTGTCCGAACGTCGTAACCGCACTTTATTGGATATGGTGCGATCTATGATGTCTCTTAACGATTTACCGCTGTCGTTTTGGGGTTATGCATTAGAGACAGCTGCATTCACTTTAAATTGGGCACCACCAAAATCCGTTGAGACGACGCCTTATGAACTGTGGTTTGGCAAGAAACCAAAGTTGTCGTTTCTTAAAGTTTGGAGTTGTGATGCTTATATGAAAAGTTTCAACCTGATAAGCTCGAACCCAAATCGGAGAAGTGCGTCTTCATAGAATACCCAAAGGAAACTGTTGGGTACTCCTTCTATCACAAATCCAAAGGCAAAACATTTGTTTCTTAGAATGGATCCTTTCTAGAGAAGGAGTTTCTCTCGAAAAAACTGAGTGGGAGGAAAGTAGAACTTGATGAGGTAATTGTACCTACTCCCTTATTTGAAAGCAGTTCATCACAGAAATCTGTTCCTATGACTACTACACCAATTAGTGAGGAAGTTAATGATGATGATCATGAAACTTTAGATTAAGTTACTACAGAACCTCGTAGGTCTTCCAGAGTAAGATCCGCACCAGAGTGGTACGGTAATCCTGTTCTGGAAGTCATGTTACTAGACCATGATGAACCTACGAACTATGAGGAAGCGATGATGAGCCCAGATTCCACGAAATGGCTTGAGGCCATAAAATCTAAGATATGATCCATGTATGAGAACAAAGTATGGACTTTGATTGACTTGCTCGATTATCAGCAAGCCATGTTAAATAAATGGATCTTCAAGAGGAAGACGGACACTGATAGTAGTGTTGCTATCTACTAAGCCCGACATGTTACGAAAGGTTTTCGACAAGTTCAAGGTGTTGAATACGATGAGATTTTCTCACTCGTATCGAAGCTTAAGTCTGTCTGAATCATGTTAGCAATTGCCACATTTTAGGAAATCTCGCAAATGGATGTCAAAATTGCATTCCTTAATGGATTTATTAAAGAAGAGTTGTATATGATACAACCAGAAAGTTTTTGTCAATCCTAAAGATGCTAACAAAGTGTGCAAGCTCCAGCGATCCATCTATGGACTGGTGCAAGCATCTCGGAGTTGGAATATACGCTTTGATGAGTTGATCAAAGCATATGGTTTTATACAGACTTTTGAAGAAGCCTGTATTTACAAGAAAGTGAGTGGGAGCACTACAGCATTTCTGATAAGTATATGTGAATGACATATTGTTGATCAGAAACAATGTAGAATTTTTCTGGAAAGCATAAAGGAGTTTTTGAAAGGAGTTTTTCAAAGAAAGACCTTGGTGAAGCTGCTTACACATTGAGCATCAAGATCTATAGAGATAGATCAAGACGCTTGATAAGTTTTTTCAATGAGTACATACCTTGACAAGATTTTGAGGTAGTTCAAAATGGAACAGTCAAAGAAAGAGTTCTTGCTTGTGTTGCAAGGTGTGAAGTTGAGTAAGACTCAAAACTCGACCATGGCAGAAAATAGAAAAGAATGAACAGTCATTCCCTATGCCTCAGTCATAGGTTCTATAAAGTATGCTATGCTGTGTATTAGACCTATTGTATACCTTGCTCTGAGTTTGGCAAAGGAATACAATTTTGATCTAAAAGTAGATCACTAGAACAGCGGTCAAGAATATCCTTAGTGAGGACTAAGGAAATGTTTCTCGATTATGGAGGTGATAAAAGAGCCAGTCGTAAAAAGTTACAACGATGCAAGATTTTACACCAATCCAGATGACTCTAAGTCTCAATCTGGATACATATTGAAAGTGGGAGCAATTAGCTAGAGTAGCTCCATGCAGAGCATTGTGGACATAGAATATTTGCAAAATACATACAGCTCTGAATGTGACAGACCCGTTGACTAAACTTCTTTCATGAGCAAAACATGATCATACCTTAGTACTCTTTGGGTGTTAATCACATAGCCATGTCAACTAGATTATTGACTCTAGTAAACCCTTTTGGCGTTGATCACATGACGATGTGAACTATGGGTATTAATCACATACAGATGTGAATATTGATGTTAAATCACATGGTGATGTGAACTAGATTATTGACTCCAGTGCAAGTGGGAGACTGAAGGAAATATGCCCTAGAGGAAATAATAAAGTTATTATTTATTTCCTTATTTCATGATAAATGTTTATTATTCATGCTAGAATTGTATTAACCGGAAACATGATACATGTGTGAATACATAGACAGACATAGTGTCACTAGTATGCCTCTACTTGACTAGCTCGTGAATCAAAGATGGTTAAGTTTCCTAACCATGGACAAAAGAGTTGTCATTTGATTAATGGGATCACATCGAGAATGATGTGATTGACTTGACCCATTCCGTTAGCTTAGCACTTGATCGTTTAGTATGTTGCTATTGCTTTCTTCATGACTTATACAAAGTTCCTGCAACTATGAGATTGTGCAACTCCCGTTTACCGAAGGAACACTTTGTGTGCTACTAAACGTCACAACGTAATTGGGTGATTATAAAGGTGCTCTACAGGTGTCTCCAAAGGTACATGTTGAGTTGGCATAATTCGAGATTAGGTTTTGTCACTTCGATTGTCGGAGAGGTATCTCTGGGCCCTCTCGGTAATACTCATCACCTAAGCCTTGCAAGCATTGTAACTAATGAGTTAGTTATGAGATGATGTATTATGGAACGAGTAAAGAGACTTGCCGGTAACGAGATTGAACTAGGTATTGGATACCGACGATCGAATCTCGGGCAAGTAACATACCGATGACAAAGGGAACAACGTATGTTGTTATGTGGTTTGAGTGATAAAGATCTTCGTAGAATATGTGGGAACCAATACGAACATCCAGGTTCCGCTATTGGTTATTGACCGAGAATAGTTCTAGGTCATGTCTACATAGTTCTCGAACCCGTAGGGTCCGCACGCTTAACGTTACGATGACAGTTTTATTATGAGTTTATAAGTTTTGATGTATAGAAGGTTGCTCGGAGTCCCGGATGTGATCACGGACATGACGAGGAGTCTCAAAATGGTCGAGACATAAAGATTGATATATTGGATGACTATATTCGGACACCGGAAGTGTTCCGGGTGTTTTCGGAGAAAAACCGGAGTACCGGAGGGTT
>NC_041393.1:235986323-236054800 GCF_002162155.2 Triticum dicoccoides
CCCCCTTGCCTTCCCCCTCTCCCACTCCTTCCTTCCCCCTCCTTCTTGGAATAGGAAAGGGAGGGGGCAAACCTACTTGGAGTAGGTTTCCCCCTCCTAGGGCGCGCCTCCCCTTAGGCCGGCCCCCTCCTCCTCTCCCCCTTTATATACGGGGGAGGGGGGCACCCCATAGACACACAAGTTGATCTACGGATCGTTCCTTAGCCGTGTGCGGTGCCCCCCTCCACCATACTCCACCTCGGTCATATCGTCGTGGAGTTTAGGCGAAGCCCTGCGCCGGTAGAAAATCATCGTCATCACCACGCCGTCGTGCTGACGGAACTCATCCCCGACACTTCGCTGGATTGGAGCCCGGGGGACGTCATCGAGCTGGACGTGTGTTGAACACGGAGGTGCCGTACGTTCGGTGCTTGGATCGGTCGATTCGTGAAGACGTACGACTACATCAACCGCGTTTTCATAATGCTTCCGCTTAACGGTCTACGAGGGTACGTAGATAACACTCTCCCCTCTCGTTGCTATGCCATCACCATGCTCTTGCGTGTGCGTAGGAAATTTTTGAAATTACTACGTTCCCCAACAGTGGCATCCGAGCCAGGTTACATGCGTAGATGTCATATGCACGAGTAGAACACAAGTGAGTTGTGGGCGATACAAGTCATACTGCTTACCAGCATGTCATACTTTGGTTTGGCGGTATTGTGAGATGAAGCGGCCCGGACCGACATTACGCGTACGCTTACACGAGACTGGTTTCACCGTTACGAGCACTCGTGCTTAAAGGTGGTTGGCGGGTGTCTGTCTCTCTCACTTTAGCTGAATCGAGTGTGGCTACGCCCGGTCCTTGCGAAGGTTAAAACAGCACTAACTTGATGAACTATCATTGTGGTTTTGATGCGTAGGTATGAACGGTTCTTGCTAAGCCCATAGCAGCCACATAAAATTTGCAACAACAAAGTAGAGGACGTCTAACTTGTTTTTGCAGGGCATGTTGTGATGTGATATGGTCAAGACGTGATGCTATATTTTATTGTATGAGATGATCATGTTTTGTAACCGAAGTTATCGGCAACTGGCAGGAGCCATATGGTTGTCGCTTTATTGTATGAAATGCAAACGCCCTGTAATTGCTTTACTTTATCACTAAGCGGTAGCGATAGTCGTAGATTCGCCTAAGAGGGGAAGAACATCCGTCCCTGAGACGTCCACCACGGCTACTGACAGCAGCCCGGAGTGGGATCCCAGGGCCCAGTCCCTGGTAAAATCATAAGTGCATGAAATCCGGACACATCCATGCGTCCAGAATTTACTAGAATGCAGTATTCTGATTCGCACCGTACTTTTTACAGTCCGGCGAGGTCTCCGACCCAACAGGACTCGTCAGAGGACTCATTGAGTTCTGATGCCTTGCAGAGTGAGACCCCTCCTACGGCCCCTTCCCCAAAGCCTGGCTGTGACACTGAGGTGTCGTCGAAAAAGGACCTGAGCCAGGGGGGCGCACCTTGGAGGCTGGACGCGCGGGAGCGGCGGTTCCCATGAATATCGATGGTAGGGGCGATCGTGGATCCGGCCCACAGCCGGACACGGTCCCAGAGACCCTGACCACTCCGAGATCAGGCAAGTAGCCCCCTTTGACTAGAGGGGGCGATCCTACTCCGCCTGCGACCTCCGTCCAACCAAAGGCGTCAGGCGGCCTATCGACAGCACTGGAGAGTGCGTCCATTATTGATGAACACCGCGCCCTTATGGGCGTGGTGATAGAAAAGATTCAGGCCGCCGAGAGCAGACTGAATGAATCCTGTGTCAGCCTTATAAAAGGCTTGGAGGTATGTGTAGAATACTGTCATAGTATAGACAGTAGCCCCTGATACACTGTTCGGAGAGGACAGGAACCGGACAAGGCCAAAGAAGAACTCGGCCGAGTGAAGAAGCGGCTGGAGGAGAAACAAGGTATGTTTGGAAAGCTTTTAGTAAGTTTTGCCACAAGTAAGTAGTTGTGACTATCTTAAAGTATATATATTGCGCGCTCCAAGGGCGGGTGCCGAAATTGAGGTGCTCAAGAAGGTTGTTGCCATGGCCAAAAAGAATGCTGCCGCGGAGCTGACTCTCCTTGAGAAACACGAGGTGAGGGTCGTGGAAGCTGAACGAGAGCTTCAGGAGGCCGTAGGGAGAAACGAGAGCTTGGAGCAGAGTCTATCGTTGAAAGAATCCGAACTTGCCCAAGCTCTCCGGACCGCGAGTGAGGCTCGAGAGGAAGCCCAGGCCGCGCTGAAGGATATTCAGGAGGCGCGGAAGATTGCGGCTGGTAAGGGGGGTTTTTGTTTTCAAGGTGCCTTACGCTTTCACAGGGAAGCTTCATGGTGACCCATTGAATCCTAATTTTTTCAGGAGCATTCACGGATTTGCCGCGCAGCATATCTGATGCTGCCCAATTCTGCCGAGCTGAGAAGAAGGAAACAGCGGAGAAGCTCTTCTGGTCGCAGTATTTGGCGCCGAACTATCCAGTGTCGTTTGTCGACCAGCTAAAACAGCTGATCGAGCTGCATTAGGCGGCCGAACTAGCCACGAAGGATTTGGTTATCCGGCGGTGGCCCGCCGAGCCCATACCGAGCAGTTTCTTTGTGCTCGTGAAGCGGATTGGGAGGGCCTGCCCTCGTCTAGACGTCATTAAGCGGTCAGTGTGCATAGAAGGGGCACGAATGGCATTTTCCCATGCAAAAGTGCACTGGGGGAAGCTTGATGCTAAGAAGCTGATGACCCAGGGGCCGCCGGAGGGGAAGGAGCACCGCAAGCCCGAACTATATTATGATGGCGTCCTGAAAGGCGCCCGCCTCATGGCCGAGGAATGTACGAAAGACATTATTTTTCCCTGAAAGCAATTGTGTTATACTTTGTAAGGCAAAATAGAGTCACTTATATGTAGGTGCCTGTTATGTGTGAATGTTATTCCTGCGCTGCCGTTTTAATATGTTAGTCTTGAGAGTTGGCCAGTCGTCGGCTTCTGCCCCCATGTAGGAACAATGGGGGTGTTCGGGATACACCTGAACACTCTTTATCCCATTCTTGGGTCCATGAAGGAGGTGTTCAGCACAGCGAACCAGGCAATCGGACTATAAGGTTTTATTACTCTCACTTAGCCATAGGATTTCAAGTATGGGTGGCGCAGCCCCTAGTGTTCGGAAGACAGCACGAGGGGCTCTAATAGCGCCTGGTCGGTGGACCGTCGCATGCTGCATTTTATTATGGCATTATGCGGAATAAATCCTTAAAGGTTTGACAACCTCTCGAACAGCTGACCAGCTCTCGCCTTATCATGACAGTCGGTTTTCGGCTTTCTCTACTGAGGTGTTCGTCCGGCAGAACCGGGACACAATCGCAGTAGTTCTCCCAGCGCTATGTTAGCCGATATTGTTGAACGTAAGGTACCAAAACATGGGAGCCGGGCAAACCCAACCAATGACCCAAGACATGATTCGGAGCTGATGCATATAATGTTATAAGTTCGGGGTGCCGAACGACCGAGAAGGTGTTCGGACTTTAGACGCCGTAGTACGGGTGCGAGGAAGCCCCTGACGTTCGAAGGCATAACAAGATGTTCGGATGCTATTATGAAAAACTGTCGTTGAAAAATAGCAGATAAGCGTCAAATGACTCCATGTGCTGTATTTAAGTAATACGTCTATGCGTATGGGTACGATGCATGTTATAAAAGAGAGGCATGACGGCAGAACCTGTTGGGGACGGGCGGTGGTTGGCTGTGCGCGGGTCCGGATGAATATCCGGATTGTGTTTAGGTGGGGTGGACATCCCCCCTATATGCGTCTGAGCTGATTCCAAGCCACCGGTCCGGTTGTGCGCGAGGGTGAACCTGCAAATAGTGCTTAAGAGGCGTGTGTGAGCAGTGGCTGAGCCGTGGATGTGATACGTCCAGCTTATGCTGAAGGGTCTGAATGAGATATGATTAGGTTGGGGTATCCTAAAGTAGTTCGGACTCCCTTGTCAGTGTCCAGGAGTTCGGCTGTCGAATTTAGGTTCGATTGAAGAAACCGTGACTCGCTGTTTTTGTGAATAAAGTAGCTGAATATTCTTCGGTGCCGAGGCGAAGCTCGGTCTTGACCGCAATTGTGACGTCATCACGTGGGTATTTGGTGATAATGCGTTGAGTCGCAGTGTGCCCTAGCGGTGCTGAATAGCTACTTCCTGGAAGTATAAGACCGAAAGTTGGTATGACATTTTTGTCTATCCGGAGACCATCTCTGGGGTGGCGGGGCCTGGGTGGCCCTTACGCCTATGTTTGACACTCTAAAATGAGTTGTTTGGTGGGGCCTGATCCTCGAGTGGTCGGTCCCTGGACCTGATAATCTGGGTTGCTTGCCCTGGCACCTCTTCATGCTCTTTCTAGCGCCGGCCTGCCGATTTGTTTAAAGACCCAGCATTCTCGATTTGTATGATTGGCTGTTGCTCCTGGGGTACCATGGATTTGACATGGTCGGTCAAGTATGCGGTTCAAGCTGGAGGGGCCTGGATTAAGATGTTGAAGTCTATTCTCCCTCTCAATGGTTTGAGGATTACGGGCTCCTGTGTTGATCGTCGTTCCCCGGGCGCCATTCTTTGTCTTGGGACGGTTATATTTGTTGCACCAAGGTTTGTAGACTTTGTTTCTGTCCGCTGATGCATCTGGGGTACTTTCTATGTTGCTATTTGGTATGTAATGCTGGTCTTGTGCGCAGCCCCTTGCCGTAGTGTGTTGTCAGCAGGGTGTAGGCCTGCGTTTGATTTTCAGTGCCGCCTCCTCGAATTGAGGTAGTAACCTGCGCTTTGGGTAGTATTTGTTCAGCACGTGAGTCCGTATTCTTCGGCTGCCCGGGCCTTAGTCCGTTTGTCTACAAGCAGATCTTGGTCAGCTTGGAGCTACTGCTGCTTCTATTCGGCTTGCTCGATGGTGGGTTGATCAAGATCATATTCCCCTTCGGCACCATCTGGATTATCTTCTCCAGTGCTAGTATTGTTGTGGCGAGGCTTGGAGCGGCGTCGATGACGCTCGTGTTTTGCTTTCTTCCCCGAGGGGTTATCTTCTGTTGCCGCATCACCATTGGTTTCTTTGGGATTATCCACCATGTATATGTCATATGAAGAGGTGGCAGTCCAGCGCCCTGTGGTCGGTGGTTCCTGTTCTTCTCCTGCATCATCGTCTATACCGTCGATGTCTTCGGAGTCGAAGTTAAGCATGTCGGTCAAGTCATCGACCGTGGCTATTAAGTGGGTGGTGGGTGGGAAAAGAATTTCTTCGTCGCCAGCTTCCCACTCGAGTCGGACATAGTTCAGCCGGGAGTCTCCTGACAGAGAGAGAGAGACCTTAAAGAATCTAGCACGTCTCCGAAGGGTGAGTGCTGAAAGATATCCGTGGCGGTGAACTCCATGACTGGAGCCGAGTTAGATTCAATGGGCATGGATACGCAGGGTCCGGAACACACGGCCAGAGATGAGTTCGGGGGTCCGGACACACAGATCCCTTTAGGAGAGGAGTCTGTGTTCGGCTCCGACGCCAAGGAGTATGCGGCCTCCAGGGCAGGATCCATCCACCCGTCCTTGGAAGGCACGACCCGCCCTGGAGCAAAGTCCGGAGCAGTAGCAGGTGCGATGTTCCGAATACTATCCGACTGCCGATCTAGGTCATGAACATCGTGATTGTTCGGCGCTCCTGACATGGGCCCGAATCTGTCGAAGATCAAGTCTCCGTGGATGTCGATGGTGTAGTTTAGGTTTCAAAACCTGACCGGATGGCCGGGGGCGTAGCTATTGATCTGCTCCAGATGGCCAAGTGAATTGGTCTGCAGTGCGAAGCTGCCGAATATGAAGATCTTTCCAGGGAGAAAAGTCTCGCCTAGGACAGCGTGGTTGAAGGTTGGAGAAGCCATCTAACCTTGCAGTGACGACACAGAGGAACTCTCAATGAAAGCACCAATGTCGGTGTCAAAACCGGCGGATCTCGGGTAGGGGGTCCCGAACTGTGCGTCTAAGGCTAATGGTAACAGGAGACTGGGGACACGATGTTTACCCAGGTTCGGGCCCTCTCGATGGAGGTAATACCCTACTTCCTGCTTGATTGATCTTGATGATAGGAATATTACAAGAGTTGATCTACCACGAGATCAGAGAGGCTAAACCCTAGAAGCTAGCCTATGGTATGATTGTTGATGATAATGATGGTGATGAGTCCTACGGACTAAACCCTCCGGTTTATATAGACATCGGAGGGGGCTAGGGTTACACAGAGTCGGTTTACAGAGAAGGAGATCTACATCCGAATCGCCAACCTTGCCTTCCACGCCAAGGAGAGTCCCATCCGGTCACAGGACGAAGTCTTCCATCTTGTATCTTCATAGTCCAACAGTCCGGCCAAAGTACATAGTCCGGCTGTCCGAATACCCCCTTATCCAGGACTCCCTCAGCCAGGACCTCGGTCCATCTGTCAGTTAGCAGATTTTGATCAGCTTGAAGTTGTTGCTGCTTTTTCTTCTGGCTTTTTGCAGTGGCTATAATCCGGCATTTGAAGCGCTCCTGCTCGACGGGATCCTCAGGCACGATGAATTCTTCGTCGCCAAGGCTCACTTCGTCTTCGAAGAGAGGCATGTAGTTATTGTCCTCTGATTATCCATCAGTTACCTGCTCTTTAGGGCTAGCTTGCCCATCCTCTTGCTCGGCCTGCTCGAAGCCTGGCTGGGCAGGATTGTCTTCATCTTCGGCAGCATCCGAATTGTTATCTCTTGTGTCGGTATCACTATTTTTGCTATGGCGGGGCTTGGAGCGGCGCCGATGATGCCCGTGTCTAGATTGCTTCTCCAAGGGGTTATCTTCCGTTGCCTCATCGCCATTGTTTTCTTTAGGGGTGTCCACCATATAAATATCATATGATGAGGTGGCTGTCCAGCGCCCTATAGGCGGTGGTTCCTGTTCTTCTCCTATATCGTCGTCCATATCATCGATGTCTTCGGAGTTGAAGTCAAGCATGTCGGTTAAGTCATCTACAGTGGCTACAAAGTGGTTGGTGGGTGGGGACGAATTTATACATCGTCTGCTCCCCACTCGAGTCGTACATAGTTCGGCCAAGAATCTCCTGACAAGAAAAGAGACCTTAATGAGTTTAGCATGTCACCCAAGGCGAGTGCTGAAAAATATCCGCGGCGGTGAACTCCATGACCGGTGCCCAATCAGATTCGATAGGCACGAACGCGCGCGGTTCGGATCCTGTAGTTGGAGACGAGTCCAAGGGTCCGATGACACCACTCTCACAGGAGGTGGGATCAGTGTTCTGCTCCAACGCCGATGAGTGTGCGGCCTCTGTGGCGGGGTCCATCCACCCGCCCTCGGAAGGCACGATCTGCTACGGATTGATTCCCGGCGCCCCCGCAGGTGTGATCTCCCGAATATTGTCTGACAGCAGATAAAAGGCATGCCCGTCGAGAACGTTCGGCGCACCTGTCATGGGCTTGAATCCGTCGAAGATCAAGTCTCCGCGGATGTCAGCAGTATAGTTTAAGCTTCCAAACCTGACCTGATGGCCAGGGGCGTAGCTATCAATCTGCTCCATATGGCCAAGCGAGTTGGCCCACAGTACGAAGCCACCGAATACGAAGATCTGTCCGGGAAGGAAAACCTCCCCCTGGACCGCATCGTTGAATATGATCGAAGGAGCCATCAAGCCTTACAGCGACGGCACAATGGTAACAGGAGGCAGGGTAGGGGGTCCCGAACTGTGCGTCTAAGGCTAATGGTAACAGGAGGTAGGGGACACAATGTTTTACCCAGGTTCGGGCCCTCTTGATGGAGGTAATACCCTACTTCCTGCTTGATTGATCTTGATGATATGAGTGTTACAAGAGTTGATCTACCACGAGATCGTAGAGGCTAAACCCTAGAAGCTAGCCTATGATTATGATTGTTCTTGTCCTATGGACTAAACCGTCCGGTTTATATAAACACTGGAGGGGGCTAGGGTCACGCAGAGTCAGTTACAGAGAAGGAAATCTACATATCCGAATATCCAAGCTTGCCTTCCACGCAAAGGAGAGTTCCATCCGGACACGAGATGAAGTCTTCAATCTTGTATCTTCATAGTCCAACAGTCCGGCTGTCCGAGGACCCCTTAATCCAGGACTCCCTCAATCCCTCCTAGGGGAGATATCGCATCTAGGGGGAGCTTTACTCTAAGATTTGGGCTAAAGCAACTCTAATGGTGTGAACACAACAATGCTTTATGTAAAAGTGGTAACCCCACTTGTGCTTAAACGATGAGTATGACCTATGATCAAATGTTCTCATTTGACTCCTAAGTCAATATACTCATATATAGATGACCTAGTCATCGACAATTGCTTGATAGATGCTAGAGTGATTGTGCATGCTTTGCCACATATTTCATTTTCCATTTTATTATGTGAGCATGTTGATTGCATATTTTTCTCATTCGAGGACATCCATTTGTTGCTTTGATTGTTTGTCTATTTTTCTTTTGCCAAATGGATGGACAAGAATGCCTAAGAACTCCCTCTGGCTATCTATGCTTTTCACGTCTCAAACTCTATTCATGCCACATCACAAAGTTTGATAAAGTCGGATTCTAACCCTGTTGGTGAGGAGCACTCGAAGTCACTGATTCGTCATAGACTTAAACTTCCAAAACCTCTCTATGCATTTTGGTCTGACCGATTCATTCCTTTCGGTCAAACCGAGTTCATTGAGTTGATCTAGGTTTTCAATCTCGGTGCAACCGATTTGAACAATTTGGTCACACCGAGTTGCAGTAGCCGCTTGCGATTCTGCATCTCGATGCCACCGAGTCGTTCCACTCGGTCACACCAACAGGGTCAGGATATAAATACCCATGGGTAAAATTTTGGAAATTCCTTCGAAAACCTTTCGCCCGCGCGTATCCTGCTCTGCCGACTCAGGTCTCCGGATCATCTCCTCGTCGCCAGCGACCTCCTACTGTTGGTCTCCGCTGCCGTCAACGGAAATCTCCACCACAGTTGCCGTCGTAGGAAGCTCATCGCCAAATTAGGGTATGAGTTCGATCCTCTGTGTTTTCTTACTCTGATTCTTAGCACAGAGACAATGCCATGATTACTGACAAGTTTGAGATTATCCTATCCAGCAAAAACTTCATTTAGTCCAGATTTGATTCAAAGATTTAGGGTTAGATTTCGACTGAACTCATCTTGGATCGACCGAGTTGTAGAAATCAGTCTCACCGATTTGGCTTAGGCCATTGCACTTGTGATTTTCGGTCTGACCGAAACTTACAAATCGGTGTGACCGAGTTCAGAAATTTGTGAAACCCTAGCAATATCGGTGTCACTGAATTGTGCCTTGGTCTGACCGAGATCACTTGTTTAGACACAGAATGTTGCTTCAGTGTCACTGACTTTACAAATCGGTAGCTCCGAAATGCTTTTTGTAGAAATCTAAAACTAAGTTTTTGACTCAATTATTTCGCAAAAACTCTGCACTTTGTGATACTCATCCACTCGATGTTTGTCGGCATCCTCGATTTGGGGGTATCCAGGCCTGCTTGCCTACGGCCCACCACATGGCCCCATCGACGGCCTGGTATGGCCCAGCTTCACCATTAACAACACAAGACCCTCGCGAGGGCCAAGCCTCGCGAGGCGGACGACACCAAGACCCCCGAGGGGATCATCCTTCCCAGGCTGGTTCCGAGGGGTGGAGAGTTCTATGCAAGGTTCACCTCACGAGGCTCAGCTGACATGAGCCATGATGACCAAGGCCAGGTGGGCGCCAGGTGGGCGCAGAGCATAAGTTTCCTCTTCGGTGCAAAGGAGGCTAGCCATAGGCGCGGAGTCTCTAGGAATCAGCCAAAGGTTTCCATTCTGGTGCAACGGACCAAGACCGCTAGGATGGCAGGACGTAGGTCATCAACGAGCCCAGCGGAGCGTCATGACCAGAGGCTTTTCGCAGATGAAGACTACTTTTATCAGGATAAGCTGTACTACTTGTCCCCTTTCAAATCCGGCTGTTGTGGGATCCCTTCCTGCCAACATTTGGGAAGAGGACCAAGGCCACTATAAATAGGACTAGCCACCACCATAGAAGGAGACGGAAGTCGAACTAGCTCACACCACACTAGCTCAAGAACACCTCACCTCCTGAGGCCGGTTCACCCAGTGTACTAGTTCATCCTTAGTCCTCCGAGGCAATCCACCAAAAACGCTGGAGTAGGGTATTACACCGCAAGGTGACCCGAACTAGGATAAACTATCGTGTCACTTTGTCTCTTTGAGCTCGACAGGCTAGGCTTAGGAGGATCGCGAGTAGGCAGGCTGGGTAGGTTGAGCTCTCCGCACGTACCCCAGAGTTTGAACCTCTCAAGGGTTTGCGGATCCCTTAATCCGACATTTGGCACGCCAGGTAGGGGTGTCGGTGTCAAAACCGGTGGATCTCGGGTAGGGGGTCCCGATCTGTGCGTCTAGGCTGATGGTAATAGGAAGCAAGGGACATAATGTTCACCCAAGCTCGGGCCCTCTCGATGGAGGTAAAACCCTACTTCCTGCTTGATTAATATTGATGATATGGGTAGTACAAGAGTAGATCTACCATGAGATCATAGAGGCTAAACCCTAAGAGCTAGCCTATGATGGTATGATTGTAAATGTGATTGGTCCTTCTAAGGACCAACCTCTCCGACTTATATAGACACCGGAGAGGGCTAGGGTTTACATGGAGTCGGTTACAAGGAAGGAAACACAATACTCGGATCGCCAAGCTTGCCTTCCACGCAAAGGAGAGTCCCATCCGGACACGGGCCAAAGTCTCGAGTCTTGTATCAACACGCTTCAATAGTCCGGACGATGTATATAGACCGGTTGTCCGGATACCCCCTAATCCAGGACTCCCTCAGTAGCCCCAGAACCAGGCTTCAATGACGATGAGTCCGGCGCGCAGTCTTGTCTTCGGCATTGCAAGGCGGGTTCCTTCTCCGAATACTCCAAAGTAATTACCGAACACGTAGACCGTGTCCGGATCCACAAGATGATTTTCACATTTCATTATAGGGAACATAGCATAAATCTGATCTGCTAGCAATCTTCGTACGCCGTGCTCTTGCATCGTGGCCTGGTCCAACACGAACCGGCGTTTCTCTCCCCACCTCGACTCGCGCTGCGAGGCGGTTTTATTGGCACGTCCTGCCAAAGCAGAGATCGTGTTCCTCTTATTATGGGATTTTCCAATAATATGGGTGTGCGTGACCCCACGACGACCGTTGGTATGACTCCGTGTATTTTTGGATAAGTCTCAAGCAGTCACACTGAGGACTCTTGATATTCACCCCCTTTATAAAGGGATCGAGGCCTATGCCTCTTTTCCACCTCCCCTGCACCTTCTCGCACCTCGAGCTCCAACACCCAAGACCTAAGCTCCAACACCCCAGATCCTCCAATATGTCCGGATCCAACCCTAAAGGCCAGTGGGTGGCCTCCTCGATCCAAGAGGAGGACATTATGAGGCTTAGGGAGGTCGGATATCTGACCGCCAATATCCATCACATGCTTCCTGCTCTAGGGCAGGTTATCCCTACACCGGATCCCAATGAGAGTGTTGTGTTTGTCCCTCACTTCCTCCGTGGCCTGGGCCTCACCCTCGACCCCTTTGTGAGGGGGCTCATGTTCTACTATGGGTTGGATTTTCATGATCTGGCTCCGGACGCTATCCTCCATATCTCGTCATTCATTATTGTGTGCGAGGCTTTTCTCCAGATCGCCCCACACTTCGACTTATGGCTCGAGACCTTCAATGTGAAGCCGAAGATGATCGAGGGGTGACATGCAGAGTGCGGAGGTGCTATAATAAGCAGGAACGCTGATGCCCCATGGCCAGAGGGTTCTTTCCCGGAAGTATCTGATGTGTGGCAACGGAGGTGGTTTTATGTTACAGCTCCTAGAGGCACAAAGTGGGTAGCCACCCCCGAGTTCCGTTCGGGCCCTCCATCACAGTTGGCATCATGGACCGACGCAGGACGGAATTGGGGGGCCACTAGTGATGTTCCAATACTGTAGAGCCGTATTCGGGAGCTTATCGAGAGGGACATAAATCTTGTCAGCATAATTCAAGTAATGCTAATCCGACGGATGTTGCCGTGCAAACGTCGGCCTCTCTAGATGTGGGAGTTCAATCTGGAGGGTCCGCGGACTATTAAGCACTTCTTCGGCCTGAAGCTCGAAGGGATGTGTAAATTATTCTTCGGACCACAAGTAAAGTGTCCGGACACCACCGAGGATGCAGGCCTAAGCTGCAATCGCCTAGATACCCAAGTAAGTAACCTTAAAGCCGGACACTCTGTTTATATTTGCCATAACCATTGTTCTAAAAAAACCTCCATGGCCAGGAATGGCTCAACAAGGCGGAGAGAATCAGGTGTCCGGCGCCACTTCCTGAAGGCTCGCCGGGTCCAACCGTTGCCAAGATGCTTGGCCGGGTGCTTAGCAAAATGCCCTCAGGGAAACGCGAAGGAAAGGGCAGCGAAGCCAGACTTCACACACTACGCATCCGGACTGGGGGAATCGATTTCCCCCCAAAGGAGGATAGTCGGGGAGGGGAATCTGAGGCCACCTCCCCGCGTGAGAAGAAAAGGGCCGCCTCCGAAGACTTAGAGACGGAGATGCCCAAACAGCGGAAGAAAGTGCCCCCGGGGGGCTCTGTCTCGACGGGCGTTCTCACCACATCACGCCCTCCAATGGGCCAGCCCTCGACCGGGCTGTAAGTTAATCACTATTCCAAGGGTACTGCGTTTCTCCGAGATCAATAACCAGGATTCGTCTTTTGCAATCCGGCTAGCAACTCTCCTCAACAGGGTTGGTCTTCGGGGGATCTTCCTCCGAAGATGATGGAGAGCGAGACCCCACCCACCTCTCCGCCTCATGAAGCGGGTGACACTGAGGTGTCGTCACGGAGGAGTCCGGATCTGCCGAAGCCGGAGGCCAACACGTCAGTCGCCCTGAGCCCGGAGCGTTTGGCTCCCACGGGGGGCGATGAGAAGGGTCCAGCATAGTTTGTTGCCCGGCCGGACGTACTGACAAGTCTTCTGGAGCGATCTGCACTCTCAGCAGAGCACCGCTCATTAATGAGCGCGGTGCTTAAGAAGATTTCATCCGCTACAAGCGGTTTGAATGAGGCATTTACGAGCTTGCTCAGAGGCATTGAGGTATGTAGTAAAAATGCACTATTTTTTGGCTGTGAGGCACGCGCTAGGTGTGCTCCATATGGATAGTAGCCCCTGAGACTCTGGTTTCCCACCATAGGCGGCAAACGGGGGATCATATAGTAATGGCTTGTGTTGTACATGTGCACAGGTATCTAAGGATACGGCAGCCGACCAGTCTGTTGAAGTTGTCGAAGTAAGGAGGCAGATCGGATATGTCGATGCCGATATCACGCTGGTGAACAAACGGCTGGACAAGTCACAGGGTATGTGCTCTGCTTCCCCTATTATGTTGTATAGGAAAATGTGAGGGGGCATAATATTAATGCAATGTATTTGAACTGCAGAAGGTGCTACTGCTATGGAGGCCCTGAGGGTGGAACTTGCTCAGGCCAAGGAACAAGCTCGGGAAAGCAATGCGGCTTCCCTAAAGGCAGCCGAAGAATTGAGGGCCGAACAGGTTGCTCATCGTCGAAGCGAGGAAAAGATAGCTAAAATGGATGTGGAGTTAAAAAATGTCGCCGACCGGTATTTACTCCTTGAAAAGCAGAATAAGGCTGGTTCGGCCGACCTGGACAAGGCACTTAATGCCACCAAGGAGATGTGGACCGAGATCCGGGGTATGCGGGAGGAGCTCCAGCAGGCCGACAAAATCGTGGCTAGGGGCTCCTACTTACTGCGGATGAAGTTTTTGGATCTGAAGTATGCTCCCCTGGATGGACGCTGGAGTCCGGCCGACGCATATGCGGACTTGGAAAATAGTATGGCTGACGCTGCCAAGTTCTTCAAGGATCAAGGTAATAAGGAAGTGGAGAAGCTTTTTTGGTCGCAATTCAATGCTCCCACTCGCCCACTGCCGTTAAATGAGAAGATGGCTGCTGTGGCGGAGCTTCACAGGTTGTCAGGGCTTGCAATGCAGTCTGTAATAGACCATCTTTGGCCGAAGGGGCCTAAGACGGACAGCTACTTTGGTTTGGTGCAACAATTCCTTGGGGTCGTGCCTTGGATCGATGCCATGAGGAGGTCGGCGTGCATAGAGGGTGCACGAATGGCTCTTGCCCGCGTTAAAGCCTATTGGACGGATATGGAGGCCACCATTGTAGCGACCCAGGATCCTGCGGGAGGCCAATATCCGGCCGAGCACTACTTGGCGCAGGTCACAGAAGGTGCCGGCTAATAGAAGCGCAGTGCTCGAAGAATGTCTTTTTCGAGTGATAAATCAAATCATTGTAAAACAATGTTTGTTTTGATTATGAGGCTATATTTATACTTTTTGCCTGAAAAGATGATTGTGTCCCCTGTGCGGTCATTTTTATATATGTATATAAGTAATCCGAAAGTTAGCAGTCGTTGGCTTCAGCCCCCACGCATACAATGCGGGGGTGTTCGCGAAAAATATGCTTAATCACGCTTGATCCAACGTCTTGGTCCATTAAGGAGGTGATCGCACGTCGAACTAGGCAACCGGACTATATACCTGTAACACTTTCGCTTAGCCATGGGAATCTAAAGGTGGGGCTACTATGTAGCCCCTGGTACCTTCGCGTGCATCCTAATACGGGCACGTATGTACATGGCCGGGAAATGGCCCTTCGTTAATGCAGAGGAATCCTAAAGATTCCGGTGAGTCTTCGAGTGGTTGAACAGTCTCTCGCTGCATCATGACACTCAGTTTTCGGCTTTCTCTACTAAGGTGCTCGTCCGGAATAACCAGGGCACAATCGCAGTAGTTCTCCTTTGGCTGCCTTAGCCGATAATAACATAACGTAAGGCGGCAAACCCAGGAGCCGTGCAAACCCAACATTTAACCAAAGACATGATTCGGAGCTGATGCATATAAGGCCAAACTCGTGACGCCGAATACTCCCGAAGGTATTCAGGCTTTATAATAGAAGATGGGCTCAAGAATACCCATTCATTATGAACCATGTGTTTCCAGGTACGTGCGGTAATCTGTCGTGGCGAAATGCCAATAACGACAATATCTTCTGTGGGTATGGAACCCATGGGATGGTTAAACAACAAGAGGCAATAGAAAAGGTTTACACAGGGGCTTAATCTAAAAAGAAACCTGTTGAACGGGGCCCTGCTGCACGTCTGCGCCTTTGTCTCTGTTGTGCCATATCCTGGAAGGGTATCGCGCGAACGTTGTCTGTGGAAAAAGGAAAACTCGTAAGAGAGTACAATGTAAGTATGCGATGGATAGGAAAAAGTGTAAGATGTTGGCCTGCCAATAAGGTTGAGCCAAATGTGGGGTTGTATTAAATATTTATATCCCCTGGTGTCCGCTATGGGATTGCTTATATGGTGCCCTGGTTTAATTGTATCCGGGCTAACGGACTCGTCTAACTGTGTCTGTGGTCTTAATGACCAGTCATGTTTTCTGATATTGGAGGCCGCTTATAGTCCGGCCGCCAGGGCCGTCACGTGTTCCTCTGCACGTGAAGAGAGCTCTATGATTCCGCTAATGGTGATGATGCCCCGTGGACCGGGCATCTTGAGTGTAAGGTAGCCATAGTGCGGCAATGCGTTGAAGTGGGCGAAGGTCGTTCTTCCCAGCAGTGCATGATAGCCGCTTCAGAAGGGTGCAATGGTGAAGAGTAGTTCTTCGCTTCTGGAGTTGCCTGGGGAGCCAAATGTTACATCCAGTATGATGGAGCCCCTGCCGTAGGCTTCAATGCCTGGTATCACCCCTTCAAAGGTGGTGTTGCTTTGGCTAATTCTGGATGGGTTTATCCTCATCCTGTGGACAGTGTCCTCGTATATTAGATTGAGACTACTGCCGCTGTCCATGAGGACACAGGTGAGACGGTATCCGTCGATTATTGGGTCAAGCACCAAGGCCTCTGATCCTCCGCGCCGAATACTAGATCGGCCGTCCATGTGATCGAAGGTGATCGGATAAGACGTCCAGTAGTGAGATGTGGGTACGATGGGCTCTATATCATGTGCGTCTCTAGACGCGCGTTCGTGCCCTGTCGTGGATGTGTGAGTCACGTGGATCATGTTTACTGTGTTAACGTATGGCGGGAATTTTTTCTGTCCCCCAGTGTTCGGCTGGCGAGGTTCATCCACGTCTTCACTTGGAGTTTCCCTCCCCTTGTGTTCGGCTTTTAATTTGCCGGCCTTCTTGAAGACCCAGCATTCTCTATGCGTGTGGTTCGCAGGTTTCTCCGGGGTTCCATGAATTTGGCACAGTCTATCGAGGACTCTATTCAGACCGGACGGTCCCTCTTTACTGCCTTTAAATGGATTTTTTTGCTGATCAGGTCGAGAGCCCCTGAATCCGGCATTGACCGTTGTGTTGTCCGGGCTCTCTTCCTTGTTTTGGCGTCTGTGTTTATTACGCCGTGGCTTCCCATTGCCATCCCTTATTTCGGATGTGCTGGGGTCGTTGGTGCCTTTATGGGCTAGCCAGCTATCCTCACCCGTGCAAAAGCGGGTCATTAGGCTTGTTAAGGCTTCCATTGTCCTTGGCTTTTCTTGGCCAAGGTGTCTGGAGAGCCATTCATCACGGATGCTGTGTTTGAATGCCGCTAAGGCTTCGGCATCCGGGCAATCAAAAATTTCATTCTTCTTAGTGAGGAATCTGTTCCAAAGCTTGCGGGCAGACTCTCCGGGCTGTTGGATTATGTGACTTAGATCGTCCGCATCCGGAGGCCGGACATAAGTCCCTTGAAAATTGGCCCTGAATGCGTCCTCGAGTTCCTCCCAACTCCCAATTGAATTTTTGGGGAGGCTTTTCAACCAGTGTCGAACTGGTCCCTTCAACTTGAGGGGAAGGTATTTGATGTCGTGGAGGTCATCCCCACGAGCCATGTGAATATGCAGGATAAAATCCTCGATCCAGACCCCTGGGTCTGTCGTTCCATCGTATGCCTCTATGTTCACAGGTTTGAAACCTTGTGGGAATTGATGGTCCAGTACTTCTTCGGTGAAGCACAGGGGGTGACCAGCCCCTCTGTATCTGGACGCGCTGTGGCATGCAGTTGGCTGTTGCTGTGTCCGGAGCTTATTCCGGACTGGTATTTTGTTTGTATGATCGTCCTGGTGACCGTAGTCCCTCGCCGGGGTGTGTCTTTTAGATCCGTAGATGGACCTGGCCGCACCGGCTTGCTTATCCAGATGCTCACGTAGATCATGCGCGGCGTCAGTAGCCGTTCTGTTGCGGTTGTGAAGCGGTACATCTGGTCTCCTGGTCGTATTATTCTTTGGTGGAACGGCCTTGTCGTCGAATTCTGGCAGTAGCTTGCGTTTGGGATAGCTCTTTGTATGGCGATCATCGCCATATCTTTCTTTGGTGTCTAGCACTTTATTCCATCTGCGATTGAGCGTTTCATGTGCGGCTTTGAGCCGTTGCTTCTGCTTCTTTAGACTTCTCGCTGTGGCCATAAGCTTTCTGTGGAGGTTATCTCGTTCCACGCGTTCTTCCGGAATGATGAATGCATCATCGTCCGGACTGTGTTCTTGTCCTGGGGCGGTTTGATTGACTCGTCCCCCTGGATCATTGTGATCGGGCGTCTTCTCCGAACTCGGTTCGGCGTCACATGGCTCATCCTGCTCCATCACTTGGTCCATGTAGTCGTTATTGCCTTAGGAGTTTGCTGGTATGTCGATCCTTCTTGCGCTCTTGTCGCTATTTTTACTGTTGCTGGACTTTGAGCGGCGTCTACGCTGCCGTTTTGGCTTTTGCCTGGGGGTCTTATCTTCTGGATTGCCGCCGTCGTCCTCCTTGGGCGTATCCACCATGTATATATCGTGTGACGAGGTGGCCGTCCACCGCCCTGCGAGCGGTGGCTCCTGTACTTCTCCTGCATCGTCGTCCATACCGTCGATGTCTTCAGAGTCGAAGTCAAGCACGTTGGTTAAATCATTGACCGTGCCAATGAAGTGGGTGGTGGGTGGGCAGCGAATTCCCTCGTTGCCTTCCTTCCACTCAAACCGTACATAGTTCGTCCCAGAGCCTCCTGACAAAGAGAGAGACTTTAATGAGTTCAGCATGTCGCCAAAGGGAGAGTGCTGGAAGATGTCCGCGGTGGTAAACTCCATTACCGGAGCCCAACCTGGCTCGGCTGGCTCGAGGGTGTGTGGACCGGGACCAACAACTGGATACGAGTCCGGGGCCCGGGGTTACAGGCCTCCACAGAGGTGGGACCTGTGTTCGGCTCCTCCGCCGATGAGTGTCGGCCTGCGGGGCGGGGTCCATCCCTCCGTCCTTAGGCAAAGTATCCTACTCCGGATTTAAATCCGAGGCTACTGCGGGGGTGATATCCCGAGCTTCGTCCGACAGGAGGTCTAAGCCGTGCTCATCGTGACTGTTCGGTGCTTCTGGCGCAGGCCCAAATCTGTCAAAGATCAAGTCTCCGTGAATATCCGCTGTGTAGTTCAAGTTTCCGATCCTGACCTGGTGGCCAGGGGCGTAGCTATCGATCTGCTCCAGATGGACAAGCGAATTGGCCCACAGTGCAAAGCCACCGAGCACGAAGATCTGTCCGGGGAGAAAAGTCTCCCCCTGGACCATGTTGTTGAGGATTGAAGGCACCATCAGACCCTGCAGCGACGACACAGAGGAACTCTCAATGAAAGCACCAATGTCGGTGTCAAAACTGGCGGATCTCGGGTAGGGGGTCCCGATCTGTGCGTCTAGGCTGATGGTAACAGGAAGCAAGGGACATAATGTTCACCCAGGCTCGGGCCCTCTCGATGGAGGTAAAACCCTACTTCCTGCTTGATTAATATTGATGATATGGGTAGTACAAGAGTAGATCTACCATGAGATCATAGAGTCTAAACCCTAAGAGCTAGCCTATGATGGTATGATTGTAAATGTGATTGGTCCTTCTAAGGACCAAACTCTCCGACTTATATAGACACCAGAGAGGGCTAGGGTTTACATGGAGTCGGTTACAAGGAAGGAAACACAATATCTGGATCGCCAAGCTTGCCTTCCACGCAAAGGAGAGTCCCATCCGGACATGGGCCAAAGTCTTGAGTCTTGTATCTACACGCTTCAATAGTCTAGACGATGTATATAGTCCGGCTGTCCGGATACCCCCTAATCCAGGACTCCCTTAAGGGGTGCATCGGATCCTCTCTTCCGTCGATCGATCCACCACCACTCCTACACCTCCATGGCTGACGTGCGCCAGGTCGTGCCGAGCGTCGGACCGCAGTCACTGCCCGTGTCGGTCAGACGGCTCCGACGGGTGATGGTTGTGCCCATCGTGCTCCGTCTCCGGTGGCCAATGCCGCCATGGTCCCTGCTGGCCACGAGCAGCAAGCTTCATCGCTGCACCCGTCGGTGTGCTGTGACGGGCGCACCGCTACCCCTTCACTGACCCCAGCAGCTTCATCATCCCACGCGCGTCGCGGCCATGCGGATGCGCAGGCCGTGCTACCTCTTGAGCATTGCGTTGGTTTTCCCTTAAAGAGGAAAGGGTGATGCAGCAAAGTAGCGTAAGTAATTGCCTCAATTTTTGAGAACCAAGGTATCAATCCGGTAGGAGGCTACTCAAAAGTCCCACGCACCTACACAAACAAACAAGAACCTCGCAACCACCGCGATAAAGGGGTTGTCAATCCCTTCATGGTAACTTGCAAAAGTGAGATCTGATAGAGATAATAAGATAAGATAAATATTTTTGCTATTTTTATGATAAAGATTGGAAAGTAAAAGATGCAAATAAAAGTAGATTGAAAACTTATATGATAAAGTATTGACCCGGGGGACCATAGGTTTCACTAGTGGCTTCTCTCAAGATAGCATAAGTATTACGGTGGGTGAACAAATTACTGTCGAGCAATTGATAGAAAAGTGCATAGTTATGAGAATATCTAGGCATGATCATGTATATAGGTATCACATCCGCAACAAGTAGATTGAAACAATTCTGCATCTACTACTATTACTTCACACATCGACCGACTCCTGCCTGCATCTAGAGTATTAAGTTCATGAAGAACAGGGTAACGCATTAAGAAAGATGACAGGATGTAGAGGGATAAACTCATGCAATATGATATAAACCCCATATTTTTATCCTTGATGGCAACAATACAATACGTGCCTTGCTGCCCCTGCTATCACTGGGAAAGGACACCGCAAGATTGAACCCAAAGCTAAGCACTTGTCCCATTGCAAGAAAGATCAATCTAGTAGGTTAAACCAAACTAATAATTTGAAGAGACTTACAAAGATAACCAATCATACATAAAAGAATTCAGAGGAGATTCAAATACTTCTCATACATAAAGTTGATCATAAACCCACAATTCATCGGATCTCGACAAACACACTGCAAAAAGAGTTACATCGAATAGATCTCCAAGAAGATCGAGGAGAACTTTGTATTGAGATTCAAAGAGAGAGAAGAAGCCATCTAGCTAATAACTATGGACCCGAAGGCCTGTGGTAAACTTCTCACAACTCATCGGAGAGGCCTTGGAGATGATGTAGAGGCCCTCTGTCGTCGATTCCCTCTCCGGTGGAGCGCCGTCCAAGGGTCCAAGATGGGATCTCGCGGATACAGAAGGTTGCAGCGTTGGAATTAGGTTTTCGTGGTGCTCCTGGATGTTTTCAGGGTACGGGAGTATATATAGGCGAAGGAAGTACGTCGGTGGAGCCACGTGGGGCCCATGAGGGTGGGGGGGCGCCCACCCCCTCAGGGTGTGCCAAGAACCCTCGTGGCCACCTCGTTTGTAGCTTGACGTACACTCCAAGTCTACTGGATTGCGTTTGTTCCGAAAAAGATCACTCCTGAAGGTTTCATTCCGTTTGGACTCCGCTTGATATTCCTTTTCTTTGAAACACTGAAATAGGCAAAAAAAACAGCAATTCGGGCTGGGCCTCCGGTTAGTAGGTTAGTCCCAAAAATGATATAAAAGTGTAAAGTAAAGCCCATAAACATCCAAAACAGGTAATATAATAGCATGGAACAATCAAAAATTATAGATACGTTGGAGACGTATCAAGCAACCCCAAGCTTCATTCCTACTCGTCCTCGAGTAGGTAAATGATAAAAACAGAATTTTTGATGTGGAATGCTACCTAGCATTATCCTTAATGTAATTTTCTTTATTGTGGCATGAATGTTTCAGATCCAAATGATTCAAAATAAAAGTTCATATTGACATAAGAAATAGTAATACTTCAAGCGTACTAACAAAGCAATCATGTCTTCTCAAAATAACATGGCTAAAGAAAGTTCATCCCTACAAAATCATATAGTTTGGTCATACTCCATTTTCGTCACAAAAGAATGCTCTCATCTTGCACACCCCCGAGGACAAGCCAAGCAATTGTTTCATACTTTAGTAATCTCAAAAAATTTCAACTTTCACGCAATACATGAGTGTGAGCCATGGATATAGCACTATGGGTGGAATAGAATATGATGATGGAGGTTGTGTGGAGAAGACAAAAAGGAAGAAAGTCTCATGTTAATGAGGATAATCAACGGGCTATGGAGATGCCCATCAATTGATGTCAACATGAGGAGTAGGGATTGCCATCCAATGAATGCACTAGAGCTATAAATGTATGAAAGCTCAACAAAAGAAACTAGTGGGTGTGCATCCAACTTGCTTGCTCACGAAGACCTAGGGAATTTTGAGGAAGCCCATCGTTGGAATATACAAGCCAAGTTCTATAATGAAAAATTCCCACTAGTATATGAAAGTGACAACAAATGAGACTCTCTATATGAAGAACATGGTGCTACTTTGAAGCACAAGTGTGGAAAAAGATAGTAGCATTGTCCCCCTTTTTTTGGGCCTTCCTTTTTTTATTTGGCCTTTTTTGGCATTTCTTTTTTTTATTTGGCCTTTTTTTATAAGGACAATGCTCTAATAATGATGATCATCACACTTCTATTCATTTACAACTCATGAGTTACAACTCAAAACTAGAACAAGATATGACTCTATATCAATGCCTCAGGCGATGTACCGGGATGGGCAATGAATCAAGAGTGACATGTATGAAAATTATGAAGGTGGCTTTGCCACAAATACGATGTCAACTACATGATCATGCAAGGCAATATGACAATGATGATGCGTGTCATGATGAACGGAACGGTGGAAAGTTGCATGGCAATATATCTCGGAATGGCTATGGAAATGCCATAATAGGTAGGTATGGTGGCTACTTTGAGGAAGATATAAGGAGGTTTATGTGTGATAGAGCGTATCGTATCATGGGGTTTGGATGCACCGGCGAAGTTTGCACCAACTCTCAAGGTGAGAAAGGGCAATGCACGGTACCGAAGAGGCTAGCAATGATGGAAAGGTAAAAGTGCGTATAATCCATGGACTCACATTAGTCATAAAGAACTCATATACTTATTGCAAAAATCTACAGGTCATCAAAAACCAGGCACTACACGCATGCTCCTAGGGGGGGATAGATTGGTAGGAAAAGACCATCGCTCGTCCCCGACCACCACTCATAAGGATGGCAATCTAAGAACACCTCATGTTTCAAATTTGTTACACAACGGTTACCATACGTGCATGCTACGGGACTTGCCAACATCAACAAAAGTATTCTTTAAATTCACAATTACCCAACTAGCATGACTCTAATATCACCACCTCTTTATCTCAAAACAATTATCAAGCATCAGATTGATCATAGCATCCAATTCACTTCCTATGATAGTTTTTATTATACCCAACTTGGATGCCCATCATTCTAGGACCAATTTTATAACCATAGCAAATACCATTCTTGTCGTGGAAATATCACGTCAGATGTCCTCGTGAAAGGACTTAGTCATGGAGCCATCGCAACGGGTTAGCTTAAAGGGGTTAAACCGGACAAAGGACACGAGGGTTTTTATACTAGTTCGGCCCCTTCGATGAAGGTAAAGGCCTACGTCTAGTTGTGATGGGATTATTGGGGTCTCGATAACCAGGGAGCTAAACACGCTATGCCTGGCTCTCGAGTTGTTGTTTCTTGTCCCTGAACCGCCGCCAGGTCGTCCCCTTATATACACGGGTTGACGGCCGGCCGGTTTACAGAGTCCCGAGGCCGGCTCATACAAGTGTCCGGCTCAGTCTCTCCTTTCCTACAATACAAGTTACATGACTATGGCGGTTTACCACTATGGGCCCTAATCCGCATCTTGGGCTCTGGGCCTCTAAGCTTCATTAGTAAAGCGCCATCTTCTGGGTCTTCATGGGCTTCAATATAGTTGAGTGTGAACCGGCCCCTCCTGGGCGGTTTATACTCAGTAGTTATATCCCCAACATTAGGCCCCAGATTGATTTGAACTTGTTCATGTCAATCTTCAGTACTTAGAAAAATCCTGTGAACATCTTCCTTCATTTCTCATAAACCGCCATGATGTCTTCTCTTATAAACTTTGTTAAACCGCCGTGACGTCATCCTTTGGACACAGCAACGGATCATCATGACGTCATCCCTGTATAAAAAAGATTAGAAAGATTCCCTTCATTTAATGGTATCCCGGAGATCGAGGCGACAACTGCGCCCTTTTTTGCCGCTTCAGGCTCCTCGATTCTCGCGCCTGCCACTTATCCTTTTCTCCTTATAAATAAAGCCGGCGGATCTTTCCATTCTTTACCCTTGCCTCTTCTTCTTCCTCTCGCGAACCCTTATCGCTCGAGCTCCGCCGCCACCACATAGCGCACCATCGTCTTCATCCCTGGCTGCTGCATCACCCTGAATCGAACCAGAGCTCGCGGCATCCCTCCGCAGTAGATCTGTACTGGTAAGTTTTCCTTTTCCACATCTTTAAATCTATGCTAGGGTTAGCAAGTTCATCTGTACAGTTCCTCGTTCATCTCAGTTCTTCTTATCTGCTTCTGTCGTGGTTTCCTTGATCCAACCGTAGTGTAGATCTCGTGCGGTAGTTGCTTCGCATCCATTTTCAGCACTGGCAGATCTTCCTTCTTTGTAAAGAATCCTCAGAAGAATGCTCAAACTTCTCTATTCTTCTAAATGCCATTATAGGTCGCAGAAATTTTCCTTTACTGAAGTATGGTAGATCCAAAACAATTTCATCATTGTGTGAAACCTATTTTCTGTAACACTTGGTGAATTTTATCTCTGTTGCTTCCTTCATAGGCGATTTAACTTGTAGAAAATCATAATCTGCCTAGTACCATTAGCCCGCACTTAAACCGCCATCTAAGTTGAGTAGCAATAGTCGGTTTAACATGCATAATTTCCCGGTTTAACTCTGGTTGGTATACATTAATCTTGAATCGTAAAACCGTCCTTTGTGCTTTATTTTCAGCTTGCTTTCCAATATGGCAAAGCAATTTGCCGCATGCAACTGGGTTCTGTCCCGGATCACTAAAATACAGCTTAACGGGTATGTCTTGACCGGCGCTTTGGCCAAGAAAGATGTTCTCCATTGGCGAGTTCCTGGCCCTGAATGTCCTCGAACACCTCAACCCGGGGAAGTGATTGTGTTCATGCAGCATCTGGACCGCGGCTTTAGCCCGCCCGGTTCAAAGTTTTTCCGGGATGTGCTTGCTAGCTTTCAACTTCATCCTCAGGACATTGGACCAAACTCTGTATCAAACATATGTAACTTTCAAGTATTCTGCGAAGTTTATCTTCAAGAGGAGCCAACTGTGGAGCTTTTCAGAGACTTTTTCCACTTAAACCGCCGGACCGAATTCTCTGACGGTACCAACATTGAACTTGGCGGCATATCAATTCAGAAAAGGAAAGAAGTTGACTTCCCTCATGCGAAACACCACAGTCATCCAAAGGACTAGAATAATACCTGGTTTTACTGTCTGAACACTGCACCTGCTGATGAACACCCTCTGTCGGGTTACCGTGCCCTGTGGCTTAGCAATAATCATCCACTTCCTCAACGGCTCACCGCTAAAGAATGACAAGCTTATGCCCTGCAAATCATTAAGCTCCGGGCCCTCCTAGCGAACGGTTTAACTGGCATTGACCTTGTTCGATGCTGGGTTTCCTGGGGTATCCTTCCCTTAAGTCGACGCTCCGGTTTGATGTATGAATATACCGGAAACGTAAAAGACCCTCTGCGATCCAATGAGATAGAAAAAACTAACGAAGAAGTTACTGAAGCCGTGAAGAAGATGCTGGTGAACCGATCGCTCCGTGCAGCAAGACCGGATTGGCTCCTTTCTGTACTTCCAACAAACTGCCCTCAGTAAGATTTTATCCTTTTCCACCCTTATTGATCCGTTTCCGCTTTAACTTTAATTTGATAACCCTTTGTTTGTTTTTTTGCAGGCCAACAGCTCTTTCTGGAAGAAAAAACCTTCAGATAAACCGGTGAGAACTCAACGCCAAAAGAGTAAAGTTGTAAAGAAGGCGTGCAAGAAGAAAACTGGCGAGTCCTCTGATCCGCCTGAGGATGTCAATGAATAGGAAAATGATGTAGAACTTGACTCCCTTGGCTCATTTTTCATACATCTTATTAACAATGATTATTACCAGGATGATGCGGAAGCCAGTCATGCGGACCATGTTGAGGTAATCATTCTTTCTTCTGATTCAGAACATGTGCCAGTTCAAAGACTTCGCCGTCCAGTTTGGAAAGTAAAATATTCTCGCCCTCTTGCTCATTTGGATCCACAATTTTCTTTGAAGACACAACAACATGAAGGTCGTCGCACAACCCGGCACAGCGGCCAACATTTCACTTCTTCCCGTTTACCAGATACACCAAACCGGAAACACCGTCCAGAGGTTTCTTGTTCTCCCGAAAGTCTTTATCCCTTGAAGGGTTGCTTCCGTGACCCTCTTAATCCGTCTGACTCGAATTACCAGGTGTCTTCCAACTCTTCATCTGGCGGTTCATCCACCACTCAGATGCCTCCCCTCAAGACCGTTCCTGGGTAAGAATACTGTCTTTAACTGTCTTCTTGTACAGTTTACCAACTGGCCTTTTGTTTTTAATATCAAAGTGCCAAAGCTCGTCTGAGCAAGAAAGCAAAGACCACTGTCCCTACTGACGGAGTTGAAATGGACAGAATTTCTGAAGGAGCTGACAAAGAAGCTGATATTGCTATTGATGACCCTGTACCTCAAAGTCGGGATACATATGTTGAAGTGCCAGAAGTCAATCCGCCCAGTCCACATGCTGATCCTCCAAGCCTAGCCAAGGGTGAAGACGTGTCAAGCTCGGCCAGGGATACTGTCAATCCGCCAACCCCCTCCAAAGGTGGCGATGATGATGTTGTTATCACTGGTCATGGTTTCAATGCCCCTGGCAACCCAGTTGTTTTGTCAAAGCATACTGCTAAGGAGGAATTTGCAGCTATGGGCAAGGGGAAAGGGAAGACAGACTTGTCCAGCTTTATTGATCTTAGCGTCGAGGAGCTTCATTATGGTTTCTTAAACCGCCTCTTCACAAGCCAGGATTATGAGGCCGGTTTAGTGAACTTAATGAAAGAACGCTACGAGGTAATCTTTCAAACACTTCAAATTTGCTTGCAATGTATATCCACTCCATAGTAGCCCCCAAGGGCCAGTTTATCTCTTGTAGACAAACCGGATCTTCTGATATTAAGAATAGTTCAACTGAGTAGCCCCCAAGGGCCGGTTTACCTTAGCAAGATGAACCGGGACTTTCTGTTAACCCTTTGCCTTTATCAACTGCCTTCAGTATGAATGGAACTGATCAATTATGCATTAGCCCCCAAGTGCCAAGTTTAAAACTTGTATTGAACCTTGGGACTTTTAAAATATTAGTTTTAAGAAGTAATCCGCATTAGCCCCCAAGTGCCAAGTGTATTACTTGTTATGTACTTGGGACTTTTTAAGAGATAATAACTGCTTTATCATCTGACTTTGCAGGCTGATATAAAGACCAAGGAGTCTCAAATCGCCGATCTTCAAGAAAACATCAAGTCCCAGCAAGAAGAGACCTCTAAAGCCAAAGAGGAGCTAAAGGGCAGTTTAACTGCCATGGAATAATTGAAGGATGGTGTCGGTGTCAAAACCGGCGGATCTCAGGTAGGGGGTCTCGAACTGTGCATCTAGGCGGATGTTTTACCCAGGTTCAGGCCCTCTTGATGGAGGTAAAACCCTACGTCCTGCTTGATTGATATTGATATTGTGGATGTTTACAAGAGTGGATCTACCACGAGATCAAGGAGGCTAAACCCTAGAAGCTAGCCTATGGTATGATTGTAAGGGTTGTTGTTGTTGTGTCCTACGGACTAGAGCCATCCGGTTTATATAGACACCGGAGAGGGCTAGGGTTACATAGAGTCGGTTACAATGGTAGGAGATCTACGTATCCGTATCGCCAAGCTTGCCTTCCACGCCAAGGAAAGTCCCATCCGGACACAGGACGAAGTCTTCAATCTTGTATCTTCATAGTCTTGGAGTCCGGTCGATGATGATAGTCCAGCCGACGATAGTTCGGCTGATGATGGTAGTCCGGCTATCTGGACACCCCCTAATCCGGGACTCCCTCAGTAGCCCCCGAACCAGGCTTCAATGACAATAAGTCCAGCATGTGTGTAGTCTTCGGCGTTGCAAGGCGGGTTCTCCTTCAAGTTCTACGTACCTGCCGAACAGTGTCCGGCTTCCTCATCAATGTTGCACGTCTTGGCTTCCACGCCCAATAATGGCCTTCTTCCACGCGTCGCGCGAATGTGAAAAGCCAGCGTGTCTTCTATGTTTTACCCCCTAGTTGTGCGAATAATCTGCCTATAAGGGAGGCAAGAATCCAGATCCAAATCACCATTTTCCTCCCACAAATACTCATCGGAGCGCTTTCGACCAAGAATCCATTCCATCATGGACCATCAACGCGGCTCCTCTTCTCACGCTCCCAGCCCTTTGCCAGGACATTGGAGGAGATGCTCTGTTCCGCACAACGAGATGGTGAAGCTCCAAGCGGGGGGATATCTCCCTCCGGCCTTTATGGTTCCGGTTCGAGCCGGGCTGGCCACCTACAAAGGTGGGAAGCAAGAGGAGGTTACCCCAAGTCCCAACAAAGGGGAGCGGGTATGCTTCGTCCCCTATCTGATAAGGGGGCTCGGATTTCCTGTACATCCATTCCTCCGCGGGCTCCTGGAGTTCTACGGACTCCAGCTTCATCACCTCACGCCCGCCTCAATCCTGCATATTGCGGGTTACGTAGCTCTTTGCGAGCTATTCCTGGGCGTCGAGCCCCATTTCGCGTTGTGGAAGAGGTTGTTCTGCCTTGTACCCCGCTCTCACGAGGGGTCCATATATCAAGTGGGCGGCGCCGAAATATGGCGCATTGCCAGGGCCAGATATCCATCCGGAACCCCTAAGAAGGCGTCCGAAGACTGGCCCTCGGAATGGTTTTATATAGAAGATGCTCCGCTGCCGGACCCTGTTCGGATTGGCCTCCCAGAGTTCAGCAATGCTCCTCTGAAGAAACGCCTTAGTTGGCGTCCGCGGAGCCCCCAACTGGAGGAAGACAAGAGCGTCCATTATTTGATGGGACGAATAAGGTTACTGGCCCATTCCGGGTTGACCATGATTGGAGTCATGGCAACATGCATTATGCGGGGGGTGCAGCCACTACAATACAGGGGCCACCCCATGTGGGATTTCAACGGGGAGGACGATGCCACCCGTCACGGCCGCAAAGGGCCGGATTCGGTCGAAGACCTGGTGACGATCCTGTCCCGCCTGTATAAGGGGGAGAAGGAGGATTTCCTTCGGACGAACCCATTAAATGGGTTCTCCATGAATAATCCCCGGCCTTGGGTAAGCGAACACTCTGCATGCCTGACCCATGCTTTTTGAAACTTAAGTTTCTTATATTGTGTTCTTCTTTCGACGCAGGAACTGCGCCGGATCGTGGAGGACATGCTAAGTCTAGCTCCGCAACCCGAGGATCCAGAGAGATCCCGGGATCCGGCCTCCGAAGAGGATCCGGACATAAAGGTGGAGCTAATCGACGGGGTGTTCCACCAGCTTAGCATAGACAATGCTTTAGTCGCCATCACGGCCGACTATCCCAGACTATATCCGGCTTCCCAGGTGATTCCGACCGAAGTCCTGACACCGTCATTCCTTCCTTGCTTATTTCTGACCACCGTATATGATGGCGCTGTGCGGGAGGCGCCCCTAGGGCGAGAAGCCGAGCCCGCGGTGGCTGACCAACAAAGGCTAGGCCGGACCAGTAGGCGGAAGAGGAGCGCGGCGCGGACTGAAACGTCGTCGCAAAGGTATAGCTCACAATTCATTATTTAGAGCAACGTTCCTAGGAAGTGTTTGAGTGCTCATGACTTTTGTAGGGAAAAAAGCGCCCGCCGGACTGCAGGCGTGGAGGTTGCCAATCCAACCTCTACCAGCCAGGCTCCAGCACCTGGTCTGGAGGGGGAGGCGAGTGCAAGGCGCGAGCCGGACGTTCCTCCGACAGAGGATGCCGACGGACTGTCCGCCACCAAGTCTGAGGTGGAGAGTGCCATGAATCACAGGCGCCGCCAGACAGTATTTCGTGACGCGTGCTTCTCCCCCGAGGCGTTGAATGCCTTTAATGCGGGGGACGCGCACCTTCGTGCTGCTCAAGATGGTTTTACCAGAGCCACGGAGCAGTATGTAAAAGACATACGGGTAAGAGAATTTAATAGCTGTATATGCCAGTAGCCCCCGAGACTTAAAGTAGTTATATTAACTGATTTAAGGATCATATGAAACGTAGGATCTTACCGAGAAGAATACCCAACTGTCTCAGGAGCTGCAAGAGTGCAAGGCCCAACTTGAGGCCGCACTCTCTGGCGCGGGAGGAAACGCAGGGACCTCTCCTGGTAACGCATTATTTTGGAAAGATAAGTAGCATTTGGCCTTTGCGCAAGTCTAAAAAATGACGTCGCAGGTGCTACCGGACAAGATCCGGACAGGCAAGAACTTCGGCACCAACTAAAGGCCGGCGAGAGGGTGCTGCATAAGGTGCAGCATGAAAGGAACAAGCTTCAGGATGCCCATGCCCAGCTTGGAGAAGAGCTGAAAGGTGTTCGGGCCGAGCTGTCGGGCTCCGTTAAGGAGTATCAGCGGCTTCATCGCGGCATCTATAGTAAGTGCTTGAGCGAACTCCTTTGAAAAGAAGAGTTCGGCGAGGAAGTCAATTTGACAGAATATGTCTGCAGGTATGCTCATAGGTCGCCCTGCGGAGGAGATGCCCGTATCAACGGGTGATCAACTTCCCGAATTGTTGCAACTGATCGAACGAGTTCGGCAGGCAATGAGCAGCGTCATCCAGGCTCTATGGCCAGCCTTCTCCTTACCCGAGCGTCTTGGGGAGCTTGCGGAGAAGCTTCAGGGAGTGTGGCAGCGCTTCCATTCATGGAAGATTTCGGCCTGCCGCCAAGGTGCCAGGGAGGCCTGGGCCATGGTAAAGACGCGGTACAAGAAGGCGGATCCCAACCACATGGCCGAAGTCGGACCTGTGGGGCCCGATGGGAAGGAGATCCCTATGAGTTTAGTATACGGCCAAGTAGAGTTGGCCGCTAAATTTTCCCAACAGGACTATAAATTAGACAACCTGTTAGACGGGATTGAGGAAGAATACAATCGGTCGATTTGACAATGTATTATAAAATGCCTTCTAGCCGGATTGTAGATCGTTTGTCTTTGCCGACCTTTTCGCTTCGACCTCGGGACCCTAGAGTCCGGAGTGTGTCCGAATACCTTCTCGGTTATGAAACAACCGGGGTATGCATGGAGACCAGGCGTAGGGGTCATTAGTGCTTTATCAGACAAGTGCCCAACTAGTTATGTTATATTACATGGGTAGTAAGAAACATCTTCCAGGGAGAATAGTTCCGTTAAGGGTTCCTTTCCTCTGGGAGTGGCATGCCCTAAAGTGCATGTCCGGACTGCGAAAAAAGCAGAAAAACATCTGGGGGCAGATAAATAAGAGGATAAAAAATCATCTTTTAAGTCACCGACCGAATATTCCCTTAAGAACGCTAGCTTTCGGCTTCACCCAGTCCGGCTGACCCGGCAGTAACAATCCGGCTGACCCGGCAGTAACAATCGCAGAGGTGCTCCCTTTACCTCCTAGCCGAACAATCGGGAACGTAGGGGTAAGCACACGAGCCAGGCAACCCAGCTTGGCCAAAACTTAAGTCATATCGATGTATGTAATGGTGAATAAAAGGTACATGTGGAGGCTTGACACATGTGCTGGGCATGAAGCCCTTATAATTAAGCTTCTGGTAAAGAAGCCCCCAGGTATAATGAGTGCGGATAGCACATCAATTGCGCGCGAATGATGCGCAAGTAGGCCTTTTAAGGCTTTGATGAATAGGGTTGAGAAGAAAAAGATAAACAAAAGGCAGCTGAAGTAATAATAAAAAAAAATTGGACGGGGGAAAGGGACGAACTCTTAGTCCGGCGCTAGGCATAGAATCTTCGGAGGCGGGCTGCGTTCCATGGGTTCGGCTCGAGTCGGTTATCCGACGCATTTCGTAGACGGTACGCTCCGCCGGTCAAGACTTTATCGATGATGAAGGGGCCTTCCCATTTGGGCTTGAGCTTGTCCTTTTTCTTGTCCGGCAGGCGTAGAACCAGCTCGCCAACGTTGTAAGTCTTGGCCCGTACTTCTCTGCTTTGGTATCTTTGAGCCTGCTGCTGATAGAATGCGGAACGAGCCTTGGCGACGTCGCGTTCTTCCTCCAATGCATCCAAGCTGTCCTGCCGATCCAACTCGGCTTCTCTTTCTTCGTACATGCGCACTCGAGGTGAGTCATGAATGATGTCGCGGGGCAAAACTGCTTCTGCGCCGTATACCATAAAAAATGGTGTGAATCCCGTAGTATGGTTAGGCGTTGTCCGCAGCCCCCAGAGTACGGAGTCGAGATCCTCTACCCAGTGCGTGTCAGATTTCGTAAGGGACCGCACTAGTCTGGGTTTGATGCCGCTCATTATTAGACCATTTGCTCGTTCCACTTGACCGTTGGTTTGAGGATGATAGACTGAAGCGTAATCGAGCTTGATGCCCATATTTTTGCACCATGATTTAACCTCATCGGCCGTGAAGTTCGTGCCGTTATCGGTGATGATGCTGTGGGGGACACCATAACGGTGTACTACCCCGGATATAAAGTCTATCACTGGTCCGGACTCTGCCGTTTTAACTGGCTTGGCCTCTATCCATTTGGTGAATTTATCCACCATGACCAATAGGTACCTTTGCTTGTGGGTTCCCCTTTAAGTGGTCCAACCATGTCAAGCCCCCAGACCGCGAACGGCCAGGTAATGGGTATAGTTTTGAGGGCGGTGGGTGGCATGTGGCTCTGATTAGCAAAGAGCTGACAGCCGACGCATCTTTGGACTAAGTCCTGAGCATCTACCCGGGCCGTCGGCCAATAAAATCCTGTATGGAATGCCTTTCCTACAAGGGCCCGGGCTGCGGCGTGGTGCCCGCCTAGTCCGGCGTGAATTTCAGCCAGAAGGTCTCGCCCTTCCTCTTCGGAGATACACCTTTGAAGGACTCCGGTTGTGCTTTTCTTATAGAGTTCTCCCTCATGGACCGTGTAGGCTTTAGATCGCTGGACTACGCAGCGGGCTTCATTATGGTCTTCGGGGAGTTCCTGCCTAAGCAAGTAGGCTAGGAACGGCTCTGTCCATGGGGCGATTACTGCCATTATGTCGTGAGCTGAGGGTGTTGTTTCGTCGGCTGGATCGCCGATTATGTCAGATTGCTCTGCGGCCGCCTCCGGTTTGTTATTTCCGGACTCCTCTTCCCGTAGTACGGATGGCTTGAACAGCCGTTCCAGGAAGATATTTGGAGGGACAGCGTCACGTTTTGCGCCGATGCGTGCCAATACGTCGGTCGCTTGGTTATTATCTCTGGCTACGTGGTGGAATTCAAGTCCTTCGAACCGAGCTGACATTTTAAGGACAGCATTGCGATAGGCTGCCATTTTTGGATCCTTGGCGTCAAAGTCTCCATTTACTTGGGATATTGCGAGGTTTGAGTCCTCGCGCACCTCTAGGCGTTGGATGCCCATGAAGATTGCCATCCGGAGGCCATGTAAGAGGGCCTCGTATTCGGCTGCATTGTTGGAGTCCGTGTACATTATCTGAAGTACGTATTGGACTCTGTCCCCGGTTGGGGACGTTAGTACGATGCCAGCCCCCAATCCGGCCAACATTTTGGAGACGTCGAAATGCATAATCCAATTGGAGTATGCGTCGTACTCTTTAGGGAGTTCGGCTTCAGTCCACTCAGCGACAAAGTCAGCCAAAACTTGCGACTTTATAGCTCGCCGGGGTTTGTAAGTTATGTCGAATGGTAAGAGCTCAATGGCCCATTTTGCAATCCTGCCCGTTGCGTCGCGGTTATTTATAATGTCATTTAGGGGTACTTCGGAGGCCACTGTTATCGAACACTCCTGAAAGTAGTGTCGGAGCTTCCGGGATGCCATGAACACCGCATACGCTATCTTTTGATAGTGCGGGTAACGGGACTTGCAGGGGGTTAAAACAGTGGATACGTAGTACACTGGTTTTTGAAGAGGGAATTTATGCCCTTCTGTCTCTCGTTCTATGACGAGCACCGCGCTTACAACTTGATGTGTTGCCGCGATGTATAACAACATAGGTTCGCCCAGGTTGGGCGCGGCCAGGACCGGATTCGTTGCCAATATGGCCTTTATTTCTTCGAGTCCGGCAGTGGCAGCATCCGTCCACTCGAAGTGTTCGGTGTGCCTGAGGAGGCGATAGAGGGGCAATGCCTTTTCTCCTAGGCGGGAGATAAAGCGACTGAGAGCCGCCACGCATCCAGTCAATTTCTGGATCTGTTTGACGTTTTTTGGAATATCCAGCTGTGATAGGGCCCGGATTTTGGCCGGATTTGCTTCAATTCCTCTACCGGATAGAATGAAGCCCAAGAGCTTTCCGGCTGGTACGCCGAAAATGCATTTTTCCGGGTTCAGCTTGATGTCATATGCTCGGAGGTTGTCGAATGTGACCCTCAAGTCGTCTACTAGAGTTTCGACGTGTTTGGTTTTGACGACTACGTCGTCTACGTATGCCTCTACTGTTTTGCCGATCTGGGTAGCCAGACATGTCTGAATCATGCGCTGATATGTTGCACCGGCGTTTTTAAGTCCGAAGGGCATCGTGTTGAAGCAGAATGGTCCATATGGAGTAATGAACGCCGTTGTGGCTTGATCCGCTTCTGCCATCTTGATTTGATGATAGCCGGAGTATGCGTCCAGGAAGCACAATGAATCGTGCCCTGCAGTGGCATCGATGATTTGGTCGATGCGGGGGAGGGGGAAGGGATCCTTTGGGAAGGCTTTATTTAGGTCTTTGAAATCGACACATAGGCGCCAGGATCTGTCCTTCTTTGGTACCATTACCAGGTTTGCTAGCCAATCCGGATGTTTGATGTCTCTGATGAATCCGGCTTCCAATAGTTTGGCTAGTTCTTCTCCCATTGCCTGTCTTTTGGGTTCGTAAAATCGTCGAAGAGCCTGTTTGACTGGCTTGAACCCTTTTAGGATGTTTAGGCTATGCTCTGCCAGCCTGCGAGGGATTCCTAGCATATCTGAAGGATGCCAGGCGAAAATGTCCCAAATTTCCCAAAGGAATTCTCGCAGCGCGGCGTCTACATCAGGGTTCAACTGTGCCCAAATGGAGGCCGTCTTTGTCGGGTCCGTTGGGTGGACCTGGAATTTTATAATTTCATCCGCTGGTTTAAAGGAGGTGGACTTGGATCTCTTATCGAGTATCATGTCGTCTCTGTGCACCGTAGCACGCAGCGCGGTGAGTTCCTTTGCCGCTAGGGCTTCGGATAATGCCTCCAGGGCTAATGCGGCTGTTTTGTTTTCGGCGCGGAGTGCTATGTCCGGATCACTAACGAGAGTGATTATCCCGCCGGTCCCAGGCATTTTGAGCTTCATGTACCCGTAATGGGGTACGGCTTGAAAAATTGTGAATGCCTCTTGTCCTAATATAGCGTGATATCCACTGTTGAACGGGGCCACTTGGAACGTGACTTCTTCGGATCTGTAATTGTCCGGCGAGCCGAACACCACATCGAGTGTGATTTTTCCGGTGCAGCGCGCTTCCCAGCTAGGGATTACTCCTCTGAAGGTTGTGCTGCTTCGCTCAATGCGGCTCCAGTCTATTTCCATTTTTTGAAGAGTTTCCTCGTAGATGAGGTTTAGTCTGCTGCCGCCATCCATGAGGACCTTTGTAAGTCGAAAGCCGTCCACTATTGGACTAAGTACCAGTGCGGCTGGTGCTCGGGCTGTTCGGAATTTAGGTTCGTCGCTGGCGTTGAAGGTGATGGCTGTGTCGCTCCATGGATTTGTTGTTGCTACTTGGTAGACTTCGGCGAGGCTGCGGATTGTTCGTTTCAGCATATTATTTGATGCGAAAGTCTCGAAGACTGTTGATACCGTACCGGTATTGTTGGTGTGGTTTCGCGGGGCTAGAAGCTCCTCGCCACTTTTGGCCACCTGTCGTAATATCCAACATGCTCGAAGGCTATGTGTTGGGATGGCGCCCTCTGTACTGTGAATTTTACAGGGTCCGCTAAGCCATCCCTTCAGTACGGTTCCGTGCCCTTTATGGGGTTTTTGCTTTTTGGTTTTTGTATTTGGTGCCTGAGTGTAATGCACCCTTTTGTTGCGTACTGGGGTTGTATTCGGGGCCGGATTGTCCCAAAACTTATTTTCGGTTGTCCGGAAACTCTCCATCGCACAGTACTTTCGTACTATGGACGCCAGGTCGGCGAAGCGTGTAATTTCACGATGACTGACGGCGTTCAAGATTCCCTCGTCCATGCAATTATTGCAAAAAATTGAGATTGCATTTTCCTCTCGGCAGTCCTTTATCCTGTCCATAACCAGGAGGAATCTGGCCCAGTAGTGATGTACTGTCTCAGCGGGCTCTTGCCGGATTAGACATAGATCGCATATGTCTGGGCGGGTGGGTGGAATTAAGTCCGGAACCCTACCCATCTCAAGGCTCGAAGGCCGAGAAGTTTCCAAATTTGGAAGCTTGGATTGCTGGACGTTGTCCAATGAGTCTTGTCCGATGCCTGACTTTAAGTTCAGTGCTTGATCGAAGTCCGTCCCTCCGCGGGAATCCGGCATGGGAGGTTCGGGAGCCCGGACATGACTAGTTTTCAATACAGGAGAAGAGTCGCCGCATTGTTCCTCTACCACTGCAACGTGGTGGGTGACCTGGGGAGAGTTAATCTCTCTCAGATCAGTGCTTTTGATGACTTGAGAGGTCATTGTCGAAGCGGTGGCCGGACAGGCGGTCATAAGAAAAGCACCTAGCCGGATAGTTTGGCCGGCGGCCAAGGCTCCTTTGGCGAAAATACCGTCCTTGAAGACGGGAGGAGGCATCCTTCCTATCGGTGACGGCACAGAGGAACTCTCAATGAAAGCACCAATGTCGGTGTCAAAACCGGCAGATCTCGGGTAGGGGGTCCCGAACTGTGCGTCTAGGCGGATGGTAACAGGAGACAAGGGACATGATGTTTTACCCAGGTTCGGGCCCTCTTGATGGAGGTAAAACCCTACGTCCTGCTTGATTGATATTGATATTGTGGATGTTTACAAGAGTGGATCTACCACGAGATCAAGGAGGCTAAACCCTAGAAGCTAGCCTATGGTATGATTGTAAGGGTTGTTGTTGTTGTGTCCTACGGACTAGAGCCATCCGGTTTATATAGACACCGGAGAGGGCTAGGGTTACATAGAGTCAGTTACAATGGTAGGAGATCTACGTATCCGTATCGCCAAGCTTGCCTTCCACGCCAAGGAAAGTCCCATCCGGACACGGGACGAAGTCTTCAATCTTGTATCTTCATAGTCTTGGAGTCCGGTCGATGATGATAGTCCGGCCGACGATAGTTCGGCTGATGATGGTAGTCCGGCTATCCGGACACCCCCTAATCCGGGACTCCCTCAGATGGCTTTAAAACTGATCGCACTAACTGGGAAACTGAAAGGGCTGTTTTGTTGAAATAGGCTGAAGACGCCGAAGCAGCCCTTAAACCGGTGGAGGAAGAGCTGATAGGTCTGAAACATCAAGTGAATGCCATGATAGGTGTAGTTTTTCATAAGTACTTTATAATAACCTGCTCTGAAGTACTTTCAACTCTGCCGGTTTAACATTAAGTTCTTAAACCGTCGTAGGAAATCGCATTGCTCATCTTGGAGCGGATATGCGGATGAAGTTGAAGGCGGCTTACACGTTGATTGAGCAACTGTATACTGGCGCGCAACGAGTCATCTCTGCAGCTTCATAAAACAAACCGGCACCCACCTTGATCAAGGATACCTTGGCCAGGCTCTCAATGACTCCTGCTCAGATAGAAGAGGTAAAGCGATCTGCTGCTAGAGCGGGCGCTTTGCTAGCGCTGACTCGTGCCAAATCATGGATTGACTGGACCACCGTTGACTTCCATCCACTGGGTGGAGAGGAGGAGGCTGAACCGACGTCGGAAGGTCCATCAACGTCACGTCAAGCCGGCAATGAATCTTGATCCGACAATTTGGTTATTGTTACAGACTTTGTTCTGTAAAAACAATCATTATTTTGGGCCTCAAAACGCCGTGTAATAGGCTAGTTAAAACACTTTGATCTGTGGTGCTGATGCATGACTTTGTTGATCCGCCATGATATTTGTTGTGCTTGATTATACTTTGATAATTTCATGCGATCCTTATGTCTGCATACAAAAAATTGTCCGGGCGGTTTACCGCTGGATGGGTCATAATGCCCAATACAAAGCCTGGTTATTTACCAAGGCTGAATAATTATTAAAATATGAAATAAATCATACCTGTGATATGAAATCACTTAGTTGGTTTACCAACTTCAATTGTAGTAAGGGTGAAGACCCAACTCTTGAGTATTAATAACTCTCACCATGCAGTGCTGGTGTGTATGAAGTCATGTCGGGATAGGATAAACACCAGATGATCAAACTGGCGACATGTAGTCGAAGCCAGGCCGGGTTTTAAAACACCGGTTTGATAATATGGTCTGACAACTTGTAGTTGAAAGTCAAGCCAGGTTAACAAACACCGGGTGGATAATATGGTCTGACAACTTATAGTTGAAAGCCAAGTCGGGTTAACAAACACCGGGTGGATAATATGGTCTGACAACTTATAGTTGAAAGCCAAGCCGGGTTAACAAACACCGGGTGGATAATGACTGAAAAGCCATACCGGGTCAACAGACACCGGTTCAACATGAAAATTTATCCAAAAAAACAAAACACTTGACAAAGGCAAATAAAACCGTGTAGCCGAGGCTTTTCGATGGCTGCCAGGCCCAAATATGAGGCCTTTCGTGGGCTGCCAGGCCACTGAGTTAAACCATTTTGCAAAGCCTTTTAAGATGGGCCTCCAACTAACCAATCATCGTTTTAACTTTGACAAGTTCAGGGCCTCAATGAGAGTAACCGTTAAACGTTCGGCGGGTCATGCCAGGATTACCTGGATAGGAGTGGCTTACTTGATGAAGGCAGGTTAACCCGGGGTTTTAGGTGAATAGACCAGGCTTCCAAGCCATGGGTCAATACCCAATTACAAGGGTCCTTTCAAACTCTTTGTTACTTTACACAAAGAGCCCCCAAGTAACTTTGTGAGCTATGCTCATTGGGTGCCTATGTTTGAGCTGTGCATAGCATCCAGACTCTCTTTGGCCCCTTGGGTGTGAAGCTCCCAAGCTGTATTGTGGCATGATAGTCGGTTTAACAGGTAGTACTCCGCTTTTGCCAGCTGAAGCCCTCATGTAACTCAAAAGATATTTGAGAAAAACAGTAGAGGCCCTGCTTATAGCAAGGATGCTGGTTTATTATATTGATCATAATATATACATTGTCAAAATATGTACATAAGAGAAGCCTATGGCTCAAGTATAGTAAGGCCGAAGGAGAGCTATGTTCCACGGCCACCGGGTCTCCTCCTCGGAAATGCGTGAGTTGTCTCGAACATCAATGAGGTAGTATGATCCGTTGTGCAGATTCTTGCTAACCACAAAGGGCCCTTCCCAAGGTGGGGATAACTTGTGCATATCAGTCTGATCCTGGATGAGCTGGAGCACCAAGTCGTCTTCTTGAAAGGTTCTTGTCTTTTGGCGGTTGTTATAACGCCGCAGGTCTTGCTGATAAACCACCGAACGAGCCAAAGCCATATCCCGTTTTTCATCTAACAGGTCCAACGCCTCCTAGCGTGCTTGCTCATTGTCAGCTTCAACATAATTGGCAACCCGGGGCGAATCATGACGAATATCACTTGGGAGGACCACCTAAGCCCCGTATACCATGAAGAAAGGTGTGTAACCCGTCGATTTGTTGGGGGTGGTGTTGATGCTCCATAACACAGAAGGCAATTCTTCCACCCAACAACCCGGCGTCCGCTTTAAAGGAACCATGAGCCGGGGCTTAATACCCTTCAAGATTTCTTGATTGGCTCTCTCAGCTTGACCATTGGATTGGGGGTGCGCCACGGATGCTAAATCAAGCTGGATGTGCTCTCTCTGACAGAAATCCTCCATCTCACCTTTATAAAGGTTTGTGCCATTGTCCGTGATGATGCTGTGTGGAAAGCAAAAACGGAAGATAATCTTTTTGAGAAGTTGAACCGTCGTAGCTGCATCACACTTGCTGACGGGCTCCGCTTCAACCCATTTAGTAAACTTGTCAACCGCCACCAACAGGTGGGTCTTCTTATCCTTGGAGCGCTTAAAGGGCCCCACCATATCAAGCCCCCAAGTAGAAAACGACAAGTGTTGGGAATCATCCATAATTCTTGGGCCGGAACATGAGCCCGGCATGAAAACTTCTGACAAGCGTCACACCGCTTTACCAGATCCTCAGCATCAGCATGAGCTGTCAACCAGTAGAACCCATGACGAAAAGCTTTAGCAACCAGGGACTTTGAACCGGCATGGTGACCACAATCCCCTTCATGAATTTCTCGTAGAATCTCTTGGCCTTCTTCAGGAGAAACACAACGCTGGAATACGCCTGAAACGCTGCAATGGTGTAACTCGCCATTGTGAATAACCATGGACTTGGATCGCCGGACTATCTGCCGGGCCAGAACTTCATCAGCTGGTAACTCGCCCCGGTTCATATACGCCAAATACGGAACCGTCCAATCCGGAACAACATGTAAAGCAGCCACCAATTGTGCCTCCGGATCAGGAGCAGCTAAATCCTCCTCTGTAGGCAACTTAACAGACGGGTTATGCAAGATATCTAGAAAGGTATTAGGAGGTACCAGTTTACGCTGAGATCCCAGCCGGCTTAAAGCGTCTCCCGCTTCATTTTTTCGCCGATCAATATGCTCAACCTAATACCCTTTGAAGTGACCCGCCACAATATCCACCTCGCGTTTGTAAGCCGCCATGAGCGGATCCTTAGAATCCCAAGTGCCAGAAACTTGCTGGGCCACCAGATCAGAGTCTCCAAAGCATCGTACCCGGCTTAAATTCATCTCTTTGGCCACACGGAGCCCATGGAGTAAAGCCTCGTACTCAGCTGCATTGTTAGTACAGGGGAACATTAAACGGAGAACATAACGAATTTTATCACCTCGAGGGGAAGTAAGGACAACTCCAGCCCCCGAGCCTTCCAATTGCCTGGATCCATCAAAGTGAATAGTCCAGTATGTATTATCCGGTTTGTCCTCTAGTGCCTGTAACTCGGTCCAATCATTGATGAAGTCAACAAGCGCTTGAGATTTGATGGTTGTTCGAGGCATATACTTCAACCCATGTGGACCAAGCTCAATCTCCCACTTTGCAACCCGGCCAGTTGCCTCCCTGACAACTGTAATGGGATGGCCTTGAAAGTGTTGTTTGAGCTTCCGACTTGCCATAAAAACACCATAGACTAGCTTCTGCCAATGCGGATATCGTTGCTTTGACTCGATGAGCACCTCACTGATATAGTAAATCGGCCGTTGAACCGGATATTCCTTGCCAGCCTCCTTGCGCTCCACCACAATTTCCACACTGACAGCACGGGCATTAGCAGCCACGTACAATAACAAGGGCTCTTTGTCAACCGGGGCAGCAAGAACCGGCGATTCAGCTAATTGCTGCTTCAAGTCTTCAAACGCCGCATTAGCCGCATCACTCCAGACAAAGGTGTCTGTTTTCTTCAACATCTGATACAGAGGGATCGCCTTCTCTCCCAAGCGGCTAATAAACCGGCTTAGGGCTGCAATTCGACCTGCCAGACGCTGAACATCATTAATGCAAGCCGGTTTAGCCAAAGATGTAATCGCTTTGATCTTCTCTGGATTAGCCTCAATGCCTCTGTTGGACACCAGAAAACCTAGAAGATCGCCTGTCGGAACACCGAAAACACACTTGTCCGGATTGAGCATCATCTTGTAAACACGCAGATTGTCAAAGGTCTCCTTGAGATCACTATCAATGTCTCCTTCTTCCTGGATTTTACTACAATGTCATCAACATAGGCATGAACATTGCGCCCAATCTGAGTGTGAAGGCAATTTTGCACACAGCGCTGATAAGTTGCCTGGGCACTCTTGAGCCCAAAGGGCATAGAAACATAGCAAAAGGCTCCAAAGGGAGTGATGAAGACGGTCTTCTCCTGGTCCTTAACTGCCATTTTGATCTGATGATAACCTGAATATGCATCCAAGAAGCTCAAACGCTCACAACCCACCATTGCGTCAATGATCTGATCAATATGCGGGAGAGCAAAAGGATCGGCCGGACAAACTTTGTTCAAATATGTGTAGTCCACACACATGCGCCAAGTGCCGTTTTTCTTAAGAACCAGCACCGGATTAGCCAACCACTCAGGGTGAAACACTTCAATGATAAAACCAGCAGCCAATAGCCGGGCTACCTCCTCACCGATTGCCTTGCGTCTCTCCTTGTTAAAGCGGCGAAGAAACTGTTTGATCGGTTTAAACTTGGGATCAATATTGAGAGTGTGCTCAGCGAGTTCTCTCGGTACACCTGGCATGTTAGAAGGTTTCCATGCAAAGATGTCCCGGTTCTCACGGATGAACTCAATGAGCGCGCTTTCCTATTTCGGATCCAGATTTGTGCTGATGCTAAACTGTTTGGATGAATCGCCAGGAACAAAGTAAACAAGTTTAGTCTCATCAGCTGGTTTGAATTCAGGTTCGGTCATGCTCAGTGGTGGGCTTCTTCAGAGGGGTCACGTCTGCCGGATCAACATTGTCTTTATCGAACTTCAGCTCTTCTGTAGCACAAACCAACTCAACATAGGCCGCATCACCTTCCTCGCAATCCAAAGCAATCTTATGACTTCCGTGAACTGTAATGGTCCCCTTGTGACCCGGCATCTTGAGCTGCAAATAAATATAATAGGGCCTTTCCATGAACTTTGCATAAGCGGGCCGTCCAAACAGTGCGTGGTACGGGCTCTGTATCTTCACCACTTCAAAGGTCAATGTCTCAGACCGTGAGTCATGTTCATCACCAAACACAACCTCCAAAGCGATCTTGCCAATAGGATATGCCGATTTACCTGGTACTACACCATGAAAAACAGTGTTTGAAGGTTTAAGACTCTTGTCTGTTAACCCCATGTGACGGAAGGTCTCATAATACAGAATGTTAATACTGCTCCCTCCATCCATAAGCACCTTGGTGAACTTATAACCTCCCACCTGAGGTGCCACCACCAAGGCCAGGTGACCCGGATTATCAACCCGGGGTGGATGATCCTCTCTGCTCCACACAATGGGTTGCTCGGACCACCGCAAATAACGTGGCACTGCCGGTTCAACAGCATTAACTGCCCTCTTGTGAAGCTTCTGATCACGCTTGCACAAACTAGTAGTGAACACATGATACTGCCCACCATTCAACTGCTTTGGGTGAATCTGATAACCCGACTACTTCTGATTTCCCTGATTATTCTGTTGGTTATTACCACCTTGGTTGTTCTGGTTGCCCTGATTATTCTGAAATCCAGAGTTTGAACCGCCACCACCATGAAAACCTGGACCTAAACCGCCAGATGGACCCTGATCATACCGAAAGAGATCAGAGTTTTTGATTTCCTTCATAATGTGACAATCTTTCCAAAGATGTGTTGCCGGAACCTCCTTGATTCCGTGCTTTGGGCAGGGCTGATTTAACAAATGCTCCAGATTCATACCGCTGCCGCGCTGGAGCAGTTTACCCTTACGACGCTGCATATTCGTATTAGCCACAAAATCTGAATTATCTGCTTTGCACTTACCATTATTCCAATGGCCCCCTTGGTTGTGCTACTGTCCCTTTCACCGCCGTTCTTCTTTCCCTTCTCCGTTTCTCCTCATCAGAATCGGGATCCTTGGTATTATCGGAATCGGCATATTTGACCAAGGCTGCCATAAGGGTTCCCATATCATTGCAGTGGCACTTGAGCTGTCCCAACTTCATTTTCAGCGACTTAAACCGGCAATTACGTTCCAGTGTTATGATTGCTTGGCCAGCATTAATCCGGTCCGATGAGTGCAAAACTTCTGAAACCCGGCGCACCCAATGAGTTGTTGAGTCATTCTCTCCTTGAACACAGGCATCCAGATCCACAATGGACATAGGCTGCTTGCACGTATCCTTGAAATTGGCTATAAACGGGCCTTCAATTGGTCCCATGACTCGATGGAGTTAGCTGGCAGGTTCTTCAACCATGTATGGGTTGTTCCTTCCAACATCATTGTGAAGTACTTTGCACAAGCCGCTTCATCCACATCCAGCATCTCCATTGCCATCTCATAACTTTCCACCCATGCCTCGGGCGATTGATCAGCGGTGTAATTAGGTACCTTACGTGGGCCCTTGAAATCTTTTGGCAGCCGCACATTACGGAGAGACGGAATTAGGCACGGTACTCCCCAGGAACTAAAGGCAAGCCCGGTGCCTCGGTCTACTTACGCTGTTGGCTAAACCGGGGCGGGTTGATAACGACCCGTATATTGTGCTGCTAAAGCGGCCTCCCTTCATGCTCTGCCATTATCCATCATGTCCTGAGCGTTCACCTCACCACGCGCCGGATTCGGTCCTTGAGGGACAATACGGCACTACGCACTGCTGGACACCTCCGGTTCATCTATATGCCTGCTATAGCTTTTGCTTGGATGTGGGGTCGTGTGGATCCTGTCTTGACTATACGAGTAAGCCTGCTGCTGCGTCATAGCAGTTTGAAGAAGATCCCTGGCCCGCCGTGTCTCAACCGCCGCTAGCGATTCACCTTCTATTGGAATAGCTGCCAGCCGGGATGCTGCCGCTATCATATTATCCAAAGGAGTAGAGAAGTGACCCGGCGGGGGTGTGGTATACTGCAGAGGGTTGTCTGTCTGTCGAGGTGGACCCATCACCTAAGGTTGATCCGGTGCTCCGGTCCTTGGCGCGGTAGTCCGGTTTACTGTTGTCGGATTGCTGGTCCCTGCCCCTGGTGTATCGAAGAGATTCATCGCATTGTAATCCGCCAGCAAGCGAGACCGATGTCTCCTCCTGAATACTTCATTCGAGGCATTCTGATCCATCAAAAGTCGATAATTCTCCGCTTGAATCCTCTACGCCTGGGCATCTAAAGCGGCCCGTTCCTTAGCCATCCTGATCTCCTCAGCTGCCAAATCCCCTTTGGCCTGAGTTATCTGATCTCGCAACTTAGCCACCTCCGCGTTATGCCGGTCTTGAGTCTCCGGGGTAACTGCTGTGGCCAATAATGTCACCCAGGCGTCCATCAATCCGGACAGAACTTGAGCCGGCCGGCGCGCGGAGCCTCCAGCCCCTGCCGCCGGTGAAGATGCCACCGCAGTAGAATTCTGCAAAGTTGGCTGTGTTCTCACCATGAAGATTCCGACTCGGTTCGGCGGTTCAAGAAATTCCGGAATACTGGTGCCATCGGAATACCCTTCGAGCACACCGTCATGAACTTGGTACAAGGACTCGGTTTCGCCGGCAGATGATTCACCGTCGGAATAAGCGACTGTCTCACCTTCGGACACCGGTTCAGATCCGATCCCGTGGACACATCCTACAAACGCACGCTTCATGGCAGGCTGAATCCGGGCGGGGCTTGCACGCTGAGCCGTCTCGACGAGGTCGGTGCAGATGTCCGGCTCAGGGCCCGGTTCGCCGATCTTGCCGATGAAAACGTGGATTCCGCCAAAGGGGACCCGGTACCCGTACACAATTGAGGCGGCCTCGGGGCCCCACCCTGCATCGTCGATATAGAGCTTGCCGCGACGACTCTTGGTCATCCAGCCCACTGCGTATCCCTTGAGTCCTTCAAAGCTGCCCTTCAAGAACTCGAAACCATCGTGCGATAGCCCCACGGTGGGCGCCAACTGTCGTGGAAATATCACGCCAGATGTCCTCGTGAAAGGACTTAGTCATGGAGCCATCGCAATGGGTTAGCTTAAAGGGGTTAAACCGGACAAAGGACATGAGGGTTTTTATACTAGTCCGGCCCTTTCGATGAAGGTAAAGGCCTACGTCTAGTTGTGATGGGATTATTGGGGTCTCGATAACCAGGGAGCTAAACACGCTATGCCTGGCTCTCGAGTTGTTGTTTCTTGTCCCTGAACCGCCGCCAGGTCGTCCCCTTATATACACAGGTTGACGCCCGGCCGATTTACAGAGTCCCGAGGCCGGCTCATACCAGTGTCCGGCTCGGTATCTCCTTTCCTATCTTACTATACAAGTTACTGACTATTGAGGTTTACCACTATGGGCCCTAATCCGCCTCTTGGGCTCCGGGCCTCTAAGCTTCATTAGTAAAGCACCATCTTCTGGGTCTTCATGGGCTTCAATTTAGTTGAGTGTGAACCGGGCCCTCCTGCGCGGTTTATACTCAGTAGTTATATCCCCAACAATTCTGCTCTAAAGACTCTCAAAATAATATAAGTGAAGCATGAGAGCTCAACAATTTCTACAAAATTAAACCACCGCCGTGCTCTAAAAGATATAAGTGAAGCACTAGAGCAAAAATTATCTAGCTCAAAAGATATAAGTGAAGCACATAGAGTATTCTAAGAAATTCCAAATCATGTGGGTTTCTCCCAAAAGTTGTGTACAGCAAGGATGATTATGGTAATCTAAAAATCAAAGACTCATATCATACAAGATGCTCCAAGCAAAACACATATCATGTGGCGAATAAAAATATAGCTCCAAGTAAAGTTACCGATAGACGAAGATGAAAGAGGGGATGCCTTCCAGGGCATCCCCAAGCTTAGGCTTTTAGTCATACTTGAATATATTGGGCTGTCATGGGCATCCCCAAACTTAGGCTCTTTCCACTCCTTATTCCATAGTCCATCAAATCTTTACCCAAAACTTGAAAACTTCACAAAACAAAACTCAACAGGAAATCTCATAAGCTCCGTTAGTGCAAGAAAGAAAAACCACCTCATAAGGTACTGTAATGAACTCATTCTTTATTTATATTGGTGTTAAACCTACTTTATTCCAACTTCTCTATGGTTCATAACCCCCGATACTAGCCATAGATGCATCAAAATAAGCAAACAACACACGAAAAACAGAATCTGTCAAAAACAAAATAGTCTGTAGCAATCTGTAACTTTCGAATACTTCTGGAAGTCTAAAAATACTACTAAAATAGGAAGTCCTGGGAAATTTGTCTAGTGATCTACATCAGAAAGAATTAATGCATAAGCACGTTTCTGTGATTTACTAAAATTATTTTCATGCACGCGAAAGTTTCTGTTTTTCAGCAGAATCAAATTAACTATCACCGTAGGTTATCCTATAGGTTCTACTTGGCACAAACACTAATTAAAACATTAAAACACATCTAAACATAAGGTAGATGAAATATTTATTACTAAACAGAATCAAAAAGCAAGAAACAAAAATAAAATTGGGTTACCTCCCAACAAGCGCTATCGTTTAACGCCCCTAGCTAGGCATAAAAGCGAGAATAGATCTACGTAGTACCATCTTTAGTATTCAACTCTTCAATAGAACACTTATAGCCCTTAGGAGTTTCTTCCTTTTTAGTAATGATTAAACTTCTAGGAAAGAAATCAAGAGATTCGTTTGTTGCAAAAGGTTCCTTAATGAAAGAGGAAAAGTTGGGATGAACACTTATTGATTTGAGATCCGCATTTCCTTTACTAGAAGATTCACCCTTATTTTTAGGAACATACATTAATTTGGAAATTGTAGTAGGAGGAGTGGGAGTACCTTTCACGGATGAAAAGGCAGCCCCTAAGTTGGTAATGATATCCTCAAGTTTACCGATTCTTGAAGAATTTTAATCTATTCTTTCGTTAACTATAGGTTCTTTATCCTTAAAACTTTTCGGAGTAGCTCCAACCTTAGATCCAAATTGGGTGATTTGATTGTGGGTCTTTTTATCCAAATTTTCAATTAAGTCAACAGTGGCAACTTTATTTTCAATAATTTCAAGCCTTTGCATCACATGTTCTAGAGTTAAGATAGTTCCATTAACCAAAAGAGGTGGTGGACCAAACAAATCTAACATAGCGTTGTAAGCATCAAAAGTGTGGCTACCCAAGAAATTCCCTCCGGTAATGGCATCAAGAATACATCTATATCAAGGAGTAATGCCTACATAAAAATTGCGAAGAAGAACGGAAGTAGATTGCTTCCTAGTAGATCTATTTTGAGCATTGCATATTCTATGCCAAGCATCTTTTAAGTTTTCTCCCTCCCTTTGTTTAAAATTGATAACTTCATGATCGGGAGTATTAACAATAATAGGAGGACTAGCCATAACGACAAAATAAACGATCTAACACACGAGCACACAAAAAAGGCAAACGAAAGAGAGAGGAGATTGGGAAAGAGAGGGCGAATAAAATGGCAAGGGTGAAGTGGGGCAGAGGAAAACGAGAGGCAAATGGCAAATAATGTAATGCGACGGAGATGAGTTTGTGATGGGTACTTGGTATGTCTTGACTTGACTGAAGACATCCCCGGCAAAGGCGCCAGAAATCCTTCTTGCTACCTCTTAAGCACTGCGTTGGTTTTCCCTTGAAGAGGAAATGGTGATGCGGCAAAGTAGTGTAAGTATTTCCCTCAGTTTTTTAGAACCAAGGTATCAATCCAGTAGGAGGCTCCTCAAAAGTCCCACGCACCTACACAAACAAACAAGAACCTCGCAACCAACGCGATAAAGGGGTTGTCAAACCCTTCACGGTAACTTGCGAAAGTGAGATCTGATCGAGATAATAAGATAAGATAAATATTTTTGGTATTTTTATGATATAGATTGGAAAGTAAAAGATGCAAATAAAAGTAGATTGGAAACTTATATGATAAAGGATAGACCCGGGGTCCGTAGATTTCACTAGTGGCTTCTCTCAAGATAGCATAAGTATTACGGTGGGTGAACAAATTACTATCCAGCAATTGATAGAAAAGTGCATAGTTATGAGAATATCTAGGCATGATCATGTATATAGGCATCACGTCCGCAACAAGTAGATCGAAACGATTATGCATCTACTACTATTACTCCACACATCGACCGACTCCTACCTGCATCTAGAGTACTAAGTTCATGAAGAACAGGGTAACGCATTAAGAAAGATGACATGATGTAGAGGGATAAACTCATGCAATATGATATAAACCCCATCTTTTTATCCTCGATGGCAACAATACAATACGTGCCTTGTTGCCCCTGCTGTCACTGGGAAAGGACACCGCAAGATTGAACCCAAAGCTAAGCACTTCTCCCATTGCAAGAAAGATCAATCTAGTAGGCCAAACCAAACTGATAATTCGAAGAGACTTGCAAAGATGACCAATCATACATAAAAGAAATCAGAGGAGATTCAAATACTTCTCATAGATAAACTTGATCCTAAACCCACAATTCATTGGATCTCAACAAAAACACCACAAAAAGAGTTACATCGAATAGATGTCCAAGAAGATCGAGGAGAACTTTGTATTGAGATTCAAAGAGAGAGAAGAAGCCATCTAGCTAATAACTATGGACCAAAAGGTCTATGGTAAGCTACTCACAACTCATCAGAGAGGCCTTGGAGATGATGTAGAGGCCCTCCGTGGTCGATTCCCCCTCGGGCGGAGCGCCGGCGAAGGCTCCAAGATGGGATCTCGCAGATACAAAAGGTTGCGGCGGTGGAATTAGGTTTTCATGGTGCTCCTGGATGTTCTCAGGGTACGGTAGTATATATAGGCGAAGAAAGTATGTCGGTGGAGCCACGAGGGGCCCACGAGGGTGGGGGCGCCCCCACCCCCTTAGGGCGTGCTGGGCACCCTCGTGGCCGCCTCGTTTGCATCTTGACATCCACCCCAAGTCTCGTGTATTGCGTTTGTTCCGAAAAGATCACTCCCGAAGGTTTCATTCCATTTGGACTTTGTTTGATATTCCTTGAAACACTAAAATAGGCAAAAAAATAGCAATTCGGGTTGGGCCTCTGGTTAGTAGGTTAGTCCCAAAAATGATATAAAAGTGTAAAGTAAAGCCCATAAACATCCAAAACAGGTAATATAATAGCATGGAACAATCAAAAATTATAGATACATTGGAGACATATCAGGCCGCTCTGCTCATGGCGCAGGAGCTCCTTCACTACCGCCCGGTTGGTGACCTCTATGAGGAGTGGCTCGAGCGGATCACTTAGCTTGTCAGTGTTGCACACGGGGGCTCCGCCGAGCCGGCTCGCTCGCTGCCTCAGCAACCACCTGCAGCGGGAGACATGGCGCACGGGGCTCCTCCACCACCTCCGGCCCAGGGCATCATCGTCGAGCCAAGGCGTGTGGCTCCACGACGCGACCCGCCGTGCCCTGTGCCAGCTCGGGGGGACATGAGCTGCCAGGTGGTGCAGCGACCCCAGGGAGAAGCGCGCGTGCTTCCAGCACCCCAGCATCGGGCCCGCATACCGCCACAGGAGGTGGCGGTGCGCGTGCACCAAGACCAGTTTCCACCCCTCGAGGACCTCCGGTGGCCACGGCAGGATGCCCCGCGTTCACTTTGGAGCTCCGCAACATCATCTGGCCAAGCAAGTTCAAGCCTGACCTGCCTTCACACTACAACGGCACCGCCGACCCCGCCGAGTTCCTGCAGCTCTACGAGCTGAGCATCGAGGCGGCCAGCAGCGATGAGAAGACCATGGTGAACTGGTTCCCCATGGCCCTCAAGGATGGCGCGGGTTCTTGGCTCCTGAACCTGACCGAGGGGTCGGTTTCTTCCTGGGAGGAGATGCGCAGTCGCTTCATCGCCAACTTCCAGGGCACTCGCGTTCATCCGCCGGCCGCGGGTGACCTGCATCGCATCAAGAAGCAACCTGGAGAGACCCTGCAAAAGTATATTCAGCGCTTCAAATACGTTCGCCTCAAGATCCCCAAGGTGTCGGACAAGGCCATCATTTCAGCATTCACTAATGGCGTCTATGATGTCAAGATGAAGGAGGAGCTCGCCATCCATGAGGATCTCTGCACCGCTCTGGAGATGTTCAACATGGCGAACAAGTGTGCAAGGGCTGAGGAGGGACGCCTCTCCCTCCTCGAGCTCCCCAATGCTGATCCAGAAGACAAGAAGACCAAGACCAAGGACGTGAAACGCAAGGGGCTAGCCGTGCTTGCGGCCGAACCAGAGACGAAGCATGGATGCGACCACCCCGAGTCATCCAAGAGCAACCGACCGTTCTGCGTCTTCCACAACGTTCACAGCCACAACACCAACGACTGCCAGGAGCTCAGGGCCCTCCGCGACGGGCACCTAGTAGACACCCCGAGCGCAACGATCGAGGCTACGGTCATGGAGGCGACCGAGGTGGAGGACGCTGGGACGGACGCGACCATCGTCAGGAGTGGCGCGACCAGCCTCGTGAGGATCTCTGGCAAGGCCAGCCTCGCGAGGGCGCCTGGAGGGAGCAACCTCGTGAGGAGAGCCCTCAGGGCAACGCATCTTTGCCTCCTCTGCCTCCACCACCAAGAAGGGACGAGGATCACCACCAAGACGAGGAGGGTGGGGGCTTCCAGGAGCCTCGAGCCATTTCCTGCATCTTGGGTGGCTCACAAGCCCCAGCTTCCCACCGCATCTTCAAGCAGTTCACGCACAAGGTGAACGCGGCGCTCCCCAAGCATGAAGCAACTCGCACTCTCAGGTGGTCCAAGTGCGCCATCACCTTCAACTCCTCAGACCAGCTCAAGTGCGTGGCCACCGCTGGTGCGCTCCCCATGCTCTGCTCTCCCGTCATCAGCAACGTGGTCGTCACCAAGACCCTCATCGATGGCGGAGCAGGGCTCAATGTTCTGTCTGTTTAGATGTTTGACAGGCTTCAAGTGCCATACTGCCAGCTTCACCCAACCAAGCCATTCTCAGGAGTGACCGACGGTTCTACACACCCGATAGGGCAGTTTCACCTCCATGTCACCTTCGGCGAGCGCAATAACTACCACACTGAGCTCATCGACTTCAACGTCACCGACATCCGCCTGCCCTACAATGCCATCCTAGGGTACCCAGCACTGGCCAAGTTCATGGCGGCTATGCACCACGGCCACAACATCCTCAAGATGCCAAGAAGCGGAGGCGTCATCACGGTCGCATGCCAAGAGAAAGATGCGGTGTGCTCCCTCGAGCGCGCCTTCCAGGCTGCAGTGGTCGAGAACCCTGAAGACAAAGGTGGCGCCCTCCCTCCTGAGGTTGCCCTCAAGACAAAAAAGTTGCAGCTGGGAGAGGGGTCTCATGAGGGAGCATCACTCAAGGACGTCGCTCTGAGCCTCGCGTCTCTAGACGTGGCACCTTCACGCATCGCATCGGAAGGTGCACTTGGCACCCCACTCGGGCTGGGCTCGGGGGCTCTCCTCGGGAGGGCCTCAGACCTAGCCAGGTTCATGAGGGAGGCGCTCGGGCACCATGTGGAGGCGCTCTGCAGAGCACGCTTCCCAGGAGAAGGTAGCAGGCGTGAGGTACCAGCCGTTCAGGAGTTCATCAACAAGGCAATCAAAGAGATTCAAGAAGCAAGGGTTATGCAAGACGATCATCGCCTACCGCGAGGCGCAGCTCACTGCCCCGACGAGGGTAAGGAGTTCCGCGCCTGCATCGACATCCCTGGGCTCAACAGGGCCACATCTTGATAGCTCATCTGGCCGTCTCGTGTCAGCCGGTGCGAGGGACCACCTCACAGCTACGTCTACATGCCCTTCGGCCTGCCGGGCACAGTTGAAGCATCCCAGCGCTGCATGAGGGATGCCCAGACGGCTTGCGAGGCCAGGCATCGGGTGATCCTAGCGGAGATGGAGGAGCACCTCCAGGAGCCTCCCCGGCCCTCTGGGCCTCCCGAGGCTCGGCACCAGAGCGGCTCGTGAGGAACGACTCCAACAGTGTGTGTTTTTTGGCTACTTCAACACCTCTTCAACGACAGTACCAGGTGACATCTCTCTAGTGTTGGGGAACGTTGCAGAAAATAAAAAAAATTCTACGGTTTCACCAAAATCCATCTATGAGTTCATCTAAGCAACGATTCATGGGAGAGATGCATCTACATACCACTTTTTAGATCGCGAGCGGAAGCATTCAAGAGAACGGTGATGATGGAGTCGTACTCGCCGTGATTCAAATCACCGATGACCAAGTGCCGAACGGATAGCACCTCCGCGTTCAACACACGTACGGAGCGGATGACGTCTCCTCCTTCTTGATCCAGCAAGGGGGAAGGAGAGGTTGATGATGATCCAGCAGCACAATGGCGTGGTGGTGGATGCAGCAGAACTCCGGCAGGGCTTCGCCAAGCTGCTGCGGGAGGAGGACGAGGTGTAGCAGGGGAGGGAGGCGCCAAGACACAAGGGTGCGTCTGCCCTCCCCCTTCCCTCCTTTATATAGGCCCCCAGGGGGGGCGCCGGTCCTGGGAGATGCAATCTCCCAAGGGGGCGGCGGCCAGGGGGGTGGAGTGCCCCCCAAGGCAAGTGGTGCGCCCCCCACCTAGGGTTTCCAACCCTAGGTGCAGGGGGGCCAAGGGGGCGCACCATCCCACTAGGGGCTGGTTCCCCTCCCACTTCAGCCCACGGGGCCCTCCGGGATAGGCGGCCCCACCCGATGGACCCCCGGGACCCTTCCAGTGGTCCCGGTACAATACCGGGTGACCCCGAAACTTTCCTGATGGCCGAAACAACACTTCCTATATATAATTCTTTACCTCTGGACCATTCCGGAACTCCTCGTTACGTCCGGGATATCATCCGGGACTCCGAACAACATTCGGTTTGCTGCATACTCATATTCATACAACCCTAGCGTCACCGAACCTTAAGTGTGTAGACCCTATGGGTTCGGGAGACATGCAGACATGACCGAGACGGCTCTCCGGTAAATAACCAACAGCGGGATCTAGATACCCATGTTGGCTCCCACATACTCCTCGATGATCTCATCAGATGAACCACGATGTCGAGGATTCAAGCAACCCTGTATACTATTCCCTTTGTTAGACGGTATGTTACTTGCCCGAGATTCGATCATCGGTATCTCAATACCTTGTTCAATCTCGTTACCGACAAGTCACTTTACTCGTACCGTAATGCATGATCCCGTGACCAGACACTTGGTCACTTTGAGCTCATTATGATGATGCACTACCGAGTGGGCCCAGTGACACCTCTCCGTAATACGGAGTGACAAATCCCAGTCTCGATCCGTGTCAACCCAACAGACACTTTCGGAGATACATGTAGTGCACCTTTATAGTCACCCAGTTACGTTGTGACGTTTGGTACACCCAAAGCACTCCTACGGTATCCGGGAGTTACATGATCTCTTAGTCTAAGGAAGAGATACTTGACATTGGAAAAGCTCTAGCAAAACGAACTACATGATCTTGTGCTATGCTTAGGATTGGGTCTTGTCCATCACATCATTCTCCTAATGATGTGATCCCGTTGTCAACGACATCTAATGTCCATAGTCAGGAAACCATGACTATCTGTTGACCAACGAGCTAGTCAACTAGAGGCTTACTAGGGACGTATTGTGGTCTATGTATTCACACATGTATTACGATTTCCGGATAATACAATTATAGCATGAATAAAAGACAATTATCATGAACAAGGAAATATAATAATAATCCTTTTATTATTGTCTCTAGGGCATATTTCCAACATCTAGTTCGTTTAGTCTGGGGGGCTGTCGTGGTTCTAAGTCTGACAGTAGAATAGGGGGTAGGTATGGAGAGGCAAGATCCTAGCTATGGAGCAGTTGTGCACACAAGTGTTTTACGAGTTCAGGCCCTTCTCGGTGGAAGTAACAGCCCTACGTCTTGGAGCCCAGAGTCGGTCGACTGGATTATGTGTGTGAGAGTTATAGGGGTGTGAACCCCTCTACCAATGGAGGGGGTGGCTTATATAGAGGACGCCAAGACCCCAGCCAGCCCACGTAGCGGAGGGTTAAAGTACATTAAGGTCTGGCGTTACTGGTAACGCCTTACATAAAGTGTCATCATGACCATAAAGACTACTTAATTACAGACCTTTTGGATACATAGTAGATCTTGAACTCCTGGTGGTCGAGTGAGTCTTCATGGTCGAGTGTCTTCAGGTTCGTCGAGTGTCTTCTAGTCCGTCGAGTGGAGTTCCTCTTGGTCGACTGGAAGACGGCTTCTTCTAAAAGATGTCGTTGGGGAGGGTACCTTGGACAGGTTCATGACCCTACCCTAGGTACATGACTTCATCAGTAGCCCCCGAATGGATCGAGGTTTGAGTGAGGAAGGAGTTGGCAATCTTTCCGACCTGCTTTCTGGTGTTGTAAAGGTGTTTTGCTCTGGATCAATGAATTTCAAGTGAGGGTGTCAACTTTCGTTCAGTCGCCTTGATCCATTCTTTATATCTGTCGAGTGAACTTTATGAACTTGGAGATTTCCGAGCGACGGATCGCAGGAGATCTTCCGTCTAACAAGTTGCCCTGTGGTTAGCGGATTTAGTGGGATCCGAATTTTGGGAAGCGCGCGAAGTGGAGAAGACCGCGGTACTCGGATGGGATAAGGCAGGGATGCCTCGATTCCCGCGCCGCCTTTTTCGCCACGTGAGGGAGTTCCGGATTAGGGGGTGTCCGGATAGCCGAACTATCATCATTGGTCGGACTCCCAGACTATGAAGATACAAGATTGAAGACTTCGTCCCGTGTCCAGATGGGACTTTCCTTGGCGTGGAAGGCAAGCTTGGCGATACGGATATGTAGATTTCCTACCATTGTAACCGACTCTGTGTAACCCTAGCCCTCTCCGGTGTCTATATAAACCGGATGGCTTTAGTCCTTAGGACGAACAACAATCATACCATAGGCTAGCTTCTAGGGTTTAGCCTCCTTGATCTCGTGGTAGATCCACTCTTGTAACACACATCATCAATATTAATCAAGCAGGACGTAGGGTTTTACCTCCATCAAGAGGGCCCGAACCTGGGTAAAACATCGTGTCCCTTGTCTCCTGTTACCATCCGCCTAGACGCACAGTTCGGGACCCCCTACCCAAGATCCGCCGGTTTTGACAACGACATTGGTGCTTTCATTGAGAGTTCCTCTGTGTCGTCACCGATAGGCTCGATGACTTCTTCGACCATCATCAACGACGCAGTCCAGGGTGAGACCTTTCTCCCCGAATAGATCTTCGTATTCAGCGGTTCGCACTGCGGGCCAATTCGCTTGGCCATCTGGAGCAGATCGAAAGCTACGCCCCTGGCCGTCAGGTCAGGTTTGGAAGTTAGAACTTCACGGCTGACATCCGCGGGGACTTGATCCTTGATGGATTCGAGCCACAGCCGAGCGTGCTACACTGTCACGGCGAGCATGATTTAGCTCTGCAGCCGGACAGTACCTTGGAGGTCGCACTCGAACTCGCTCCGATCTTCAATTCGGAGCCGGCTGCGCAGATCGAGGATGGATGGCTAGACACCGCCTCGGGGGCTGCAACCTCTATGGTGATAGAGCCGAACACTGACCTTGTCCCTCATAAAGCTCGTGACTCCGAGGTGCCGGACTCCGAACCTCCCGCGCCCCCTCCGATCGAATCCGATTGGGCGCCGATCATGGAGTTCACCGCAGCGGACATCTTTCAACACTCACCTTTCGGCGACATCCTGAGTTCGCTAAAGTATCTCTCGTTATCAGGAGAGCCCTGGCCGGACTGCGGCCAGGACGGTTGGGATGTGGACGACGAAGAAATTCAAGGCCCACCCACCACCCACTTGGTAGCCGCTGTCGACGATCTAACCGACATGCTAGACTACGACTCCGAAGACATCGACGGTATGGACGATGATGCCGAAGACGAACAAGAACCAGCTCCTACCGGGCACTGGAAAGCCACCTCATCATATGACATATACATGGTGGATATCCCAAAGGATGGGAATGGCGAAGGAACAGAGGAGGAGGACCCCTCCAAGAAACAGCCCAAGCGCCAGCGTCAGCGGCGCCGCTCTAAATCCCGCCATAGCAAGAATGAAGATTCTGGCACCAGAGATAACAATACACCGGACAGCACCGAAGACAACCCAGTCCAGCAAGATCCAGCGCAGGAGGATGGAGACGCCAGCCCTCATGAGAGAGCGGCAGAAGAAGAGGTAGAGGATTATATGCCTCCCTCCGGAGACGAAGCAAGCCTCGGCGACGATGAATTCGTCGTGCCTGAGGATCCCATCGAACAAGAGCATTTTCAACATAGGCTTATGGCCACGGCGAACAGCCTCAAGAAAAAGCAGCAACAGCTTAGAGCTGATCAAGATTTGCTAGCCGACAGATGGACTGAAGTCCTCGCGGCCGAAGAGCATGAGCTCGAACGCCCCTCCAAAAGCTACCCTAAACGCAAGTTGCTCCCCCGATTAGAGGAGGAAGCGTATGAGCCCGCATCACCAGGAGACAATACGGCTGACCGACAACCCCGTGGTCGCGACAGAGGCCTCTAGGCCCTTCACTAGACCCGTAACCTGGCACCGCTCGAAAAGCACAAGACCACAGGGGAACGCTCCGGACTTGCGAGATATATTGGAGGATAAGGCAAGACAATCAAGGTCGATCTATGGATCGCGTGGGTGCCCCATGGTACGTGACGACAACTGTCGCGCCGGACACAGTAAGTCCGGCCGGGCCAAACAAAATAGACAAAGCTCTTTTGAGCTTCATCGTGATATCGCCCAGTACAGAGGCGCCGCACACCCACTATGCTTCACAGATGAAGTAATGGATCATCAAATCCCCGAAGGGTTTAAACCCGTGAATGTCGAATCTTACGATGGCACAACAGACCCCGCGGTTTGGATCAAAGACTATCTTCTTCACATCCACATGGCCCGCGGTGACAATCTTCACGCCATCAAATATCTCCCCCTCAAGCTTAAAGGACCAGCCCGGCATTGGCTTAACAGCTTGCCAACAGAGTCAATTGGGAGTTGGGAAGACCTGGAAGCCGCATTCCTCGATAACTTCCAAGGCACGTATGTGCGACCACCAGACGCTGATGACCTAAGCCACATAATTCAGCAGCCAAACGAATCGGCCAGACAATTTTGGACACGGTTCTTAACCAAGAAAAACCAAATCATCGACTGTCCAGATGGGGAGGCCCTCGCAGCCTTCAAGCATAACATCCGCGACGAGTGGCTTGCCCGGCACCTGGGATAGGAAAAGCCAAAATCCATGGCAGCCCTTACATCACTCATGACCCGCTTTTGCGCGGGTGAGGACAGCTGGCTAGCACGCAGCAACAATCTCAGCAAAAAATCTAGCAGTCCGGATTTCAAGGACCGGAATGGCAGGTCGCGTCGTAACAAAAGCAAGCGCCGCATCAACGGCGACAATAGTGAGGATACGGCAGTTAATGCCGGATTGAGAAGCTCCAAACCCGGTCAGCGGAAAAAGCCATTCAAAAGAACTGCTCCGGGTCCTTCCAATTTGGACCGAATACTCGACCGCTTGTTCTAGATACATGGCACCCCCGAAAAGCCAGCTAACCACACCAATAGGGACTGTTGGGTATTCAAGCAGGCAGGCAAGTTAATTGCCGAAAACAATGACAAGGGGCTACATAGCGAGGACGAGGAAGAGACCCGACCGCCGAACAATAGAGGACAGAAGGGTTTCCCCCCATAGGTGCGGACAGTGAACATGATATACGCAACGCACATACCCAAAAGGGAGTAGAAGCGTGCACTCAGGGATGTATATGCGATGGAGCCAGTCGCCCCGAAGTTCAATCCATAGTCCTCCTGCCCGATCACTTTTGACCGAAGGGATCACCCCATCAGCATCCGCCATGGCGGATTCGCCGCATTGGTCTTAGACCCAATCGTCGATGGATTTCACCTCACCAGAGTCCTGATGGACGGCGGCAGCAGCCTGAACCTGCTTTATCAGGATACAGTGCGCAAAATGGGCATAGACCCCTCAAGGATTAAACCTACCAAGACGACCTTTAAAGGCGTCATACCAGGTGTAGAAGCCAATTGTACAGGCTCAGTCACACTGGAAGTGGTCTTCGGATCCCCAGATAACTTCCGAAGCGAGGAGTTAATCTTCGACATAGTCCCGTTCCGCAGCGGCTATCATGCCTTGCTCGGACGTCCCGCGTTTGCAAAGTTCAACGCGGTGCCGCACTACGCATACCTCAAGCTCAAGATGCCAGGCCCTAGAGGAGTCATCACGGTCAACGGAAACACGGAACGTTCTCTCCGAACAGAGGAACATACAGCGGCTCTCGCGGCAGAAGTACAATGCAGCCTCTTAAGGCAATTCTCGAGTCCGGCCATTAAGCGGCCGGACAAAGCTAAGCGCGCCCGGAGTAACCTACAACAAGACCACCTGGCACGTTCCGAGCACGCGTAGCAGTGCGGCCCGAACCCCAGCCCCTGCAAAACGTCCAAACAGGTCCTTCGCATACACAATTACGCTCTGAAGATACCATGGGCATGGGGAGAGGGGCACGACCACAATAAGCCCAGACTGCGGCTCAACCACACCAGGGGCTCTCAAGTGTGTCGCTCTTTTTTTTCTTTTTACCTTTTATTTTTTACCCACAGGGCTCCGTTCATCAGAGGCCCTGTCCGGCAGCAGACCTGCTGAACTCATGATGCAACAGCCAGGGAAGGATAAAGGCTACAACGAATATACAGGTGGTCTCCATTACGAGCATTTTTATACACCAATCCGCAGCCTACCCCTGGAGGGGGATATGTTTAACAGTCCCATCCCTTGCTTATCGCACTATTTGTATCATTCTGCATTCGTAGCATCACTTATTGAATAAAATAATGCAGCACCTTTTTGCTTATAATTGCATTTCTTTTTCATACATATGTTCATTTACGACATGTCGCATCCGTACACTTTGGTACGGCTAAAAACACACCAGGGGCTTATGTTTCCCGCAGCATGGTGTGATAAGTCCGAACACTTTCACAAGTGGGGCACCCCGAACTTATAGCATTATATGCATCGGCTCCGAATCATGTCTTGGGTCAATAGTTGGGTTTCCCCGGCTCCCATGTTTTGGTACCTTACGTTCCGTTGTATCGGCTAAGGTAGCACTGGGAGAACCACTGCGATTGCGCCCCAGTTGAGTTGGGTTAACGCCTCAGTGGAGAAAGCTAAAATTGACCGTCATGATGAGGTGAGAGCCGGTCGCTGTTCGAGAGGTTTTTGCGAGTCCTTAAAGACTTATGCCGCTTAGAGCGAGGAACCGGATCTTGTCCGGCCCAGGCGTGGATAGCGCCCCAAATTTGGCCTTCCGAAGACTAGGGGCTTCGCCGAAATTTAAAATTATAGAATTCTACGGCTAAGTGAGAGTGTTCAAGCATTATAAGTCTGGTTGCCTTGTTCGCTGTGTTGAGTGCCTCCCTAGATGGACCCAAAAATGGGAACAAGAGTGCTCAAGTTTATCCCGAACACCCCAGAACTCGTGGCATGGGGGCTGAAGCCGACGACTTGCCATCTCTCAGATTTGATGAACAGCCGCACAGAAGGTAATATTTTAAATTAACAAGCGTTGCTTAGCGCATATGAACTAAGTTTTCAGCGCACAAGATAACAAAATGCGATTCTACTCAAAAATTACATCTTTGGAGCACTCCCCCGCAATAGTGCGGGCGCCCTTCAGCACACTCTTATAATACATCTCGGGCGTGCGATGCTCCTTGCCCTCTGGTGGCGGGTCCGTCACAAGCTTCTGGGCATCCATCTTGCCCCAGTGCACCTTTGCGCGGGCAAGGGCCCGACGGGCACCCTCAATACAGGCGGAGTGCTTGATGACTTCAACCCACGGGCACGCATCCACCAGCCGCCGCACCAGGCCAAAGTAGCTCCCAGGCATGGCCTCCTTAGGACACAGCCGAACTATGAGGCCCTTCATGGCCTGTTCAGCCGCCTTGTGGAGCTCGACCAGCTGCTTCAGTTGGTCGCTAAGGGGCACCGGATGTCCGGCCTCAGCATACTGAGACCAGAAGACCTTCTCCGTCGAGCTCCCCTCCTCGGCCCGGTAGAATGCGGCAGCATCGGACACGCTGCGAGAAAGATCTGCGAACGCTCCTGGAGAGCTCCGAATTCGGGTAAGAAAAAGGTAATTAACACTCACATGCTTACTTTGCATGAAAAATGCCTTACCCGCTGCTATTTTCTTCACCGCCTCAATCTCCTGGAGGGCCTTGTAGGCTTCGGCCTTAGCGGCTTTGGCACTCTCAAGAGCCGTTGCAAGCTCAGACTCTCGAGTCTTCGAGTCACGCTCCAGGCTCTCATGTTTTTTCACGAGATCCTGGAGCTCTTGTTGTACCTCCGCCACCCGCGCCTCCTGCTTCTCTCGCTCGGTGCGCTCCGCGGCCGCATCGCATTCGGCCGCGGCCACCGCCTCTTTTAGGTTTACCACCTCGTTAGTGGCCCCTGCAATACACACGTTATCCTTGTCATTCTTTTTGCAACCCAAATCCTTTTCTGTAAGGTACAATTTTAATAAGGTGTTACTCACCTTCCTTGTCCTCGAGCTGCTTCTTGGCACGACCGAGCTTGTTCTCGGACCGCTCGAGGTTTTCCTTCAAAGTATTGACCTCCGCAGTCAGTGCGGGAGAGGTCAGTAGCGCAGCCTGCAAGCCCATATTGACACATTTTTTATGACTCTTGCGTATATCTTTTTAGATCCTCAGTCCGGCTTTTCTTCCCGAACACCGAACCGAGCATCAGGGGCTACTGTCTATGCGGTACCATTTTATACATATTGAAATTCTTACCTCAAAGCCTGTTAGAAGGCTCCTGCAGGCTTCGGTCAGCCCGCTCTTGGCGAGCTGCACCTTCTGAATCACCGCACTCATAACAGTGCGGTGTTCCTCTTCGATGGAGGCGCCGTTCAGCGCCTCCAGCAAATTATCCGGCACCTCCGGTTGGACGGAGGCAGCCGGCGTCACAGTCTTGCCCTTCTTGCGAAGGGGTCGCCCGCCAGACTCCGGAGCCACTGTGGGTTCCGGGGCTGAGTCCGGTGCAAAGTCCGGGAGGTTGTCCTGTGACACCTCCGGGGCCTCCGCCTCCTGGTGGGTCCCTTCCTAGGATCCCACCTCGGCATCGTCCGCAGCGCGGGGGGTGGAGGCAGTCGGAAGGGAATCCATATCCAACGCACCTAAGGACCCGCTCGACGAAGCGGGAAGATCATCCTTGGGCGGACTGCAGGGTTGTATGCAGCATTAAAAAGACATTATGTGGCGAAAAGGAAAAACCTTGAAGTCATTCGGGAGTCTGGATACTTACGATCTTGCCAGGGGCTTGGCCCTTGGAGGCCAGTCCTCGTCGTCGTCACTGGCGTTAGCGGAGCAGTCCGGCAGAAGAGTTTTTCCCTTCTTGGACCCCTCGGCCTCCCTTGTTGGGGAGGCCTTCCTTTTCTTCCCTCCCCCCGCTGGGGGAGAGGCTTTCTTCTTCTCCTCCTCGCCTTGGTGGGAGGAGTCGGCCTCGGATTCATCATCCGATAGCACCTGAAAACGGGAACTCTTCCGAGTCCCCGTGGCCTTCTTCTCCGGCACCACGTGGGGTGCCGGAGCCAGCAACCCCGTTAAGCGGGCGTCCGCCGGGTCCTCTGGCAATGGGGCCGGACAGATAGTCCGTTCGGACTTTGCCAGCCAGTCCTGTCAAAGGTAAAGGGAGTTTAGATCCCGCATAGAATCAAACTATGGAAAACAAGTGGCAAAATCACTTACCTCGTCAGCTGGACGCTGCGAGCGGAATCCGCGATCTTCGGTAGAGGATGCGGGAGCCTCGGCGCCTTTGAACAGCACCTTCCAGACATCTTCGTACGTAGTGTCGAAGAGCCCGCTCAGAGTCTGGTGCTGCGCCGGATCGAACTCCCACATGTTGAAGCCCCGTCGCTGGCACGGGAGAATCCGGCGGATGAGCATGACCTGGACTACGTTGACAAGCTTGAGCTTCTTGTCCACCAGCTTCTGGATACAGGCTTGGAGTCCGGTCAGCTCCTCCGAATCCCCCCAGATACGGCCACTCTCTTTCCAGGAGGTGAGCCGTGTAGGGATGCCGGATCTGAATTCGGGGGCCGCTGCCGAATCAGGGTCACGCGGCTCGGTGATATAGAACCACCCCGATTGCCACCCCTTAATGGTTTCCACGAAAGTGCCCTCCAGCCACGTAACGTGGGACATCCTGCCCACCATGGCACCTCCGCACTCCGCTTGGCTGCCCTTCACAACCTTCGGCTTGACACTGAAGGTCTTGAGCCACAAGCCGAAGTGGGGCTGGATGCAGAGGAAGGCCTCGCACATGACGATAAACGCCGAGATGTTGAGGATGAAATTCGGGGCCAGATCATGGAAATCTAGGCCGTAGTAGAACATGAGCCCCCGGACAAAGGGATGAAGTGGGAAGCCCAGTCCGCGGAGGAAATGGGGAAGAAATACTACCCTCTCATGGGGCCTAGGGGTAGGGATGAGCTCTCCCTCGTAGGGGAGCTGATGTGCAATGTCGCTGGACAAATATCCGGCATCGCGCAGCTTCTGGATCTGCCCCTCCGTGATGGAGGAGGCCATCCACTTGCCTCCCGCTCCGGACATAGTTGGAGAAGGTTGAGGTGAGAAGTGCGGACTTGGGCGCTGGAGCTCGAGTTCGCGGAGATGGATAAGCCAAGGAGGAAGAAGGCGCAGGTAAAAGGAGTGGATCTTTATCCCCTTATATGGGCGGACAAAAACATGTGTCCCCACTGGCCTGGTAAAACTCGCTTATCTCCCAAGCGTCACAATCAATGGCGCGGTTGGCTTGCCCACGTCCGTATTGATGGGAATCCCAGAATAAGGGGAACACGATCTCTGCTTTGACAAGACATGCCAAGGAAACCGCCTCGCTAAACGCGCGGAGGTGGAACAATAAAAACAATTCGAGTAAAGGCTTGGTAATGGTGTGACGTCACGCCACAAAATATGTCAGCAGATTGAACTTGTGTAATATTATTCTCTCTACGGTAGTATGTGGAATTTATTTTGCAGAGCCGGACACTATCCTGGTGTTCACAATCTTCTATGAATTATTCGGAGGAAGAACCCGCCTTGCAATGCCGAAGACAACATGCGCACCGGACTCGTCGTCATTGAAGCCTGGTTCAGGGGCTACTGAGGGAGTTCCGGACTAGGGGGTGTCCGGATAGCCGAACTATCATCATCGGCCGGACTCCCAGACTATGAAGATACAAGATTGAAGACTTCGTCCCGTGTCCGGATGGGACTTTCATTGGCGTGGAAGGCAAGCTTGGCGATACGGATATGTAGATTTCCTACCATTGTAACCGACTCTGTGTAACCCTAGCCCTCTCCGGTGTCTATATAAACCGGATGGCTTTAGTCCTTAGGACGAACAACAATCATACCATAGGCTAGCTTCTAGGGTTTAGCCTCCTTAATCTCGTGGTAGATCCACTCTTGTAACACACATCATCAATATTAATCAAGCAGGACGTAGGGTTTTACCTCCATCAAGAGGGCCCGAACCTGGGTAAAACATCGTGTCCCTTGTCTCCTGTTACCATCCGCCTAGACGCATAGTTCGGGACCCCCTACCCGAGATCCGGCGGTTTTGACACCAACACCACGTATCGCCTGCACGACTGTTTTGGGATTTGACAGGATCGCCCGGGCCTACCTGTCGGCCACTCGGAAGTGACTCCATATAAGGAACCTGGCGGAGGTTTTTTGAACAGTGCCTCCTCATTTTCCCCTCCCTCGTCTCCAGATTCATCCGCTGCGCCCACCAACTGCCCAACGCTGCTGCTCCGTTCCAGCCTCGTCGGCGACAATGGTGAAAGAGAAGACGGCGGCCTTGGAGCGGGCGAAGAAGGCGACGGCGAAGGTGAAGGGGAGAGCGACCAGTCGAGGGGGATCCTCGTCGCGGTCCCGTTTGCCGCAAGGTTGGATCCAGGGTGATTGGATCCGCTCGACCATCACCCAAAAGGATCTCGACGACCTGGCCAACGAAGGCCTGGTTGCGCATGGGGCGGCGAGGCTCCCGGGGATGGAGTGGCAGCCACAGCCTCAGGAAGGTGAGTGTGTCCTCTTGGCGACTCATGTAGATCGAGGGTTCTCTCTGCCACCGCATCCTTTCTTTCGAGGGTTTCTGAATTTCTTTGGGGCTCAGCTTCACCACTTTACACCCAATTACATTGCCTATCTCGCCGCTTTTGTATCTTTGTGTGAAAACTTCTTGGGTTGTCGGCCGCACTGGGGCCTCTTCAAACACATATTCACTTGTCGTTCTCAGACGATGAAAAAGGCCAGCCCCAACGACGAGAGAACTCAGGTAATCCAGATGTGTGGGGGTCTCGGGGTCCAGATGAGGAGTAAGAGCGCTTTCCCAGCTATGACCCTTCCCGAGTCAGTTAGAGGGTGGCAGTCGACCTGGTTCTACTGCCAAGACCAGCCGACGCCGGGGCAGTCGACTGGGCTCCCTCCCTTCTCTATGAGTCGAGTAAACAATCCATCCTCTCTGAAAGTAGTTCCGGAGGAGAAGGCTCAGGTTAAAATGTTGATGGAGCGAGTAGTCCAGTTGATTCGTGACGGTGTGACTGGCATGGACCTTCTGGAGGTTTTCCTTCGGCGGCGCGTCCAACCACTCCAGTACCGGGGCCACCCGATGTGGTTGTATTCTGGTACTGAAGACACCACTCGGGTCCACCCAGAAGAGGTCGACGATGCCACACTGGAGAGGTGGATGACTGCCATCACAGGGAACAAGGACAACCCTCGTGGAGCCAGGAGGATCCCGCCACTCGACCAATCTTATGAGGCAGACAAGGTATGATCGCTTTTCTCCGATTGTATTCTCGTTCCGTCTGTTCTGCTTCGTCGCGGACCAGTCGATTGACTTTTGTCTTACTTGTTGTCTTTCAGGAGACCACTGAGTTGTATTCGATGCCCAACGGGGCGCAGGCGCAGGCCGAGGAGGAGGAAGGAAGTGGAGGTGAAAGTCAAGAGGAGTGGGAATCGGATGGTGATGAGGGTGACGAAGATGCAGACTCCGATGAGGAGGAAGAGGAGGAAGAGGAGGAGGAAGTTGTGCCTCCCCGTTCTGAAAGAAGATCCAAGCTCGCCCACAACCCTGCGGTCGAACGCGGCAAGAGAGTCGTGTCTGCTGGTCAATCGACGAAACACCCTCGGACGACTTCACCGGCGCCGACTGAGAAGGCGTCGAAGCAACCCCGAGCGGCCCCGACAAAACCGGCGAAGGCCCTACCTAAGATGAGGATGGAGATTTCGACTGTTTCTGGGTAACAGCATAACTCATGCTTTTCCTTTTATCATGGATACATTCTTGGTCGACTCAATCGCTGACAGACTGATTTTTGAAATTGCAGTGCTGCTACTTCTGAAACTTCAGCCAGGCATGAGGACCAAGAAATGGAAGATGCTGCTACTTCTCATCCTGGTATGATCTGCGCGGTTTCGCTTTCGGTCGATTGAATCTTTATTTTTGACTTTGAACTTCTTCTGCAGCTCCACCTAACGTTGTCATCGATCTTCCTGACGATGACGATGAAGCGCCCCTGAGGCAGAGGAGGAGCAGGAAGGTGACTGTTGGCAAGGCTGCTCAGGTCGTGTCAGCACCTGAACCACTGGTTCCAGAGGGAAGCAACGTTGCTCGGGCTACCGTCTCCTTCGCGGAGCCGTTGACGGTTGACCGTGCTTCATCATCGAGTGCTGACCCACCTTCTCTCTTCTCCACCTACCACGTCCCAGAGGACCAAGCAAGCACTGCCAAGGAAGCCATACGCCAAGCCGGGATTATGATGGAGCAGGTGAAGGCGATCCGAACCGCCAGCCAAGCAGATTATGACGCGAGTTCGGCTCTCTAGAGTAATGTCCAGGTTAGTTAAACACCGACTGGAAATCTTGATGTTTGTCATGCACCCACTGGGGGCACGCTGAGTGCACCCACTGGGGGCACGCTGAGTGCACCCACTGGGTGTAGTCCCCGAGACTACAGTTGAATGTTTGAATTCAGCTGTAGTCTTAGAAACACTACGATTTTTCTCTTAGTCACCCGGAAGTGATTTGTCTTTGATGTCTGCCGATTGAACTTTCGCAGAAATCTTGTGACCTTGTTTCTCGTTATACCGAGCTGGAGAACAAGCATATCCAGCTTGAACTTGACCTGAAGCTTGTCCAAGAGAACTTCGTGAAGTCGAAGGAAGAGGCAAAAGGTATGTTTGGTGAGAATCTTGACGACTGTCTTTGCTTCTTGCCTGTCTCTGAGTCTGATCTTATTGTGATTTTTGCAGAAAAACTGAAGGATGCTCTGAAGAAGAAACACCTTGACCTGGCCGAGGCGCAGAAAGCGGCTTCAGACAAGACAAAACTTGCAGAAGAGAAGTTGGCTTCTGTTAGCAAACTTGAAGAGGAAAACACTAATCTAAAAGCTGCTCTCGACGTGGCCAATCAGGAAGTCACCCGACTGAAGAATGCCAATATGGTCCTGAGCAACAAAGCTGGCGAACTGGCGGGAAAGAAGAATGACTTGGAGGTTTATCTGGGAGGACTCGCCAAGAAGCTATTCCTCATGCTTGAAGGTAACCTCTTATATCCGACTGGTAATTACTGACTTGTTGTAGGACCATTAGCTTATCCTTGAATCCTGTCCACAGAATTCTGCCAAAACTTTGAAGAGGAGACTGGTCGAGTGGAGACTGGCTTGGATCCCATCAACTCTCCGGTGAACGATGAAATTGCTATGAAAGTGCTCCGCCTCGAATCTCGCGTTGCTGTAGTGGTCGACTACCTTGCAAGACTGAAAGCTGCAACGTCGTGCATCGACACATTGCTCTGGCCAAAAGAAACGCTTCAGAACGACCTTGAGTCGCTGATGACTCGACTGAACGAAGTCCCAAGTCGAGTGCAAGAATGGAAGAAGTCTTCTGCCAGGTGTGGCACTAACGTTGCTCTGTCCTTAGTCCGCGTCCACTGCAAGGAAGCGAGAGAAGACAAGGTGGTGTCTCTCAAGGTGGCCAACACTAGGAAGCATGACTTCCGTTCTTCATGGAGACCTTCATCGCGGCTGCCACTCGAATCGCAGATGGGATTGGCCTGGACGAGTTTGTTGCGCCTTCCAGCCCTCCACGGGAGGGGTAAAACACTTCTATGCTCGATGATTTGAATTTGCCTTGGAATGCCGAGTGATTTTTGTAACCGACAAACCTTAACAGGCTTGATGCCTGAGCACTTCTGGGCCCGTAGGACGTTATCCGAACTTGATTTGCCGCTGAAATACGTTTGCTTCTTTCGGACAACCATCTTCTTTGGGTTGGAATATATACTAGTATCTGTAATGCTCTTTTGTAGGTAGGAGTGAAGCACAGATTGCAATCGACTTGTGCTCATCATGTTTGGGCGAGTGCTGGGCTGCAACCAAGCCTCCGAGTGAGAAACTTGTTCTCCACTCGACCGGATTTAGAAACTTAGGCGAGCACTGGGCTGCAGCTAAGCTCCCGACTGGGAGGCTTGCTCTCCACTCGGTAGGATTTTAGAAACTTAGGCGAGCACTGGGCTGCAGCTAAGCCCCCGAGTGGAAGGTTTGCTCTCTACTCTGTAGGATTTTAGAAACTTAGGCAAGCACTGGGCTGCAGCTAAGCCCCCGAGTGGGAGGTTTGCTCTCCACTCGGTAGGATTTTAGAAACTTAGGCGAGCACTGGGCTGCAGCTAAGCCCCCGAGTGGGAGGTTTGCTCTCCACTCGGTAGGATTTTAGAAACTTAGGCGAGCACTGGGCTGCAGCTAAGCCCCCGAGTGGGAGGTTTGCTCTCCACTCGGTAGGATTTTCGTGGCACGGTTTTGGAGGAGAAGGTAGC
>NC_041393.1:236055137-236115052 GCF_002162155.2 Triticum dicoccoides
CGGTAGGATTTTAGAAACTTAGGCGAGCACTGGGCTGCAGCTAAGCCCCCGAGTGGGAGGTTTGCTCTCCACTCGGTAGGATTTTAGAAACTTAGGCGAGCACTGGGCTGCAGCTAAGCCCCCGAGTGGGAGGTTTGCTCTCCACTCGGTAGGATTTTAGAAACTTAGGCAAGCACTGGGCTGTAGCTAAGCCCCCGAGTGGGAGGTTTTCTCTCCACTCGGTAGGATTTTAGAAACTTAGGCGAGCACTGGGCTGCAGCTAAGCCCCCGAGTGGGAGGTTTGCTCTCCACTCGGTAGGATTTTCGTGGCACGGTTTTGGAGGAGAAGGTAGCAGTCGACCCGCGCTTCGTCCTCCTTGCGGAACGCACGTTGTGTTTGTGACGTAGCTCGGAAGGAGGAATCAGGGGTCGACCTGCGCCTCGTCCTCCTTGTGAAGCGTACAGTGTCTTTTATTCTTAGGCAAACACTAGGTTGCAGCTAAGCCTCCGAGTGGAAGACTGGCTTATCACTCGGTAGGATTTTCAAAAACTTAGGCGAGCACTGGGCTGCAGCTAAGCCTCCGAGTGGAAGGCTGGCTTACCACTCGGTAGGATTTTTTTTACTTAGGCGAGCACTGGGCTACAGCTAAGCCTCCGAGTGGAAGGCTGGCTTACCACTCGGTAGGATTTTCAAAAACTTAGGCGAGCACTGGGCTGCAGCTAAGCCTCCGAGTGGAAGGCTGGCTTACCACTCGGTAGGATTTTATTTACTTAGGCGAGCACTTGGACTGCAGCTAAGCCTCCGAGTGGAAGGCTGGCTCACCACTCGGAGGATTTTGTTTATCTTAGGCGAAGCGGATTCGCAGCTAAGCCTCCGAGTGGAAGGCTGACTTTCCACTCGATAGGATTTTTTACAAGCTTAGGCGAAACGGGTTCGCAGCTAAGCCACCCACTGGGGGACAGATTTATGAGAACATAAGTAATAACAATTACTGAGAAAATTATGAAACTCTTGTCTTTGATGAATACACTACAGGAGTACTTTTATTACAACTCATCCGAGTGAAAAACTTAAGTATAAAAAGGGGCAGAGCAGGTCTGCGTTCCATGCTCGGGGCTCGTCAATCTGGTGCTCGACATTGTAAAGGCGGTATGCCCCATTGTGGAGAACCTTGGTGACGATGAAGGGACCTTCCCAAGTAGGAGCAAGCTTGTGTGGTTTCTGCTGATGCACTCGAAGAACTAAATCTCCCTCCTGGAAAGCTCGACTCTTCACGTTTCTGGCATGGAAGCGACGCAAGTCGTGCTGGTAAATGGTTGATCGGATCAAGGCCATCTCTCTTTCTTCTTCTAAAAGGTCGACCGCGTCCTGTCGGGCTTGCTCTGCTTCAGCTTCGGTGTAGAGTTCGACTTGGGGCGCGTTGTGAAGCAGGTCACTCGGCGAGACTGCTTCAGCTCCGTAGACCAAGAAGAACGGAGTCCTCCCAGTCGACCGGTTTGGCGTGGTCCTTAATCCGCAAAGCACCGATGGAAGTTCGTCGACCCATGCACCAGCTGCGTGCTTGAGGTCGCGCATCAGTCAGGGTTTCAACCCTTTGAGAATTAAGCCATTTGCTTGTTCTGCTTGTCCATTCGACTGAGGGTGAGCGACTGAAGCATAGTCGACTCGTGTACCCTAAGATGCACAGAATGCTCTGAATTCTTCGGAGTCGAAGTATGACCCATTGTCTATGATGATGCTGTGGGGAACTCCATATCTGAATACCAACTCCCTGATGAAGCTGACGGCGGTGCCGGCATCCAGGTTCTTGATGGGTTTAGCCTCAATCCACTTAGTGAATGTAACACCCATGATGCGGCTATATCTCCCATGTGTCGAAGCACGACTTAGAGGCATAACTGCATTGTGGTTTTGTCGCAAGAAGGGTCATCTTCACACAATCCCATGTAATGAATAAGAATGGGATAAAGAGTTGGCTTACAATCGCCACTTCACACAATGAACAAATAATAAATCATACATCATTCAGAGTACACACATAGTCCGACTACGGACGAATCCAAAAGAAAAGAAGATAACCCAACTGCTAGATCCCCGATCGTCCCGACTGGGCTCCACTACTGATCAAAATGAAACGAAACATAGCCACGACCAAGGTCTTCGTTGAGCTCCCATCTGAGCTCGGTTGCATCACCTGCACTGGTATCATCGGCACCTGCAACTATTGTGATAGTATCTGGTGCGTCACGAGGACTCAGCAATCTCAAAACCCGCGAGATCAAGACTATTTAAGCTTATGGGTAGGAAGGGGTAAAGTGGTGAGGTTGCAGCAGCGACTAGCATATATGGTGGCTAACATACGCAAATAAGAACGAGAAGAGAGCAAATGGAACGGTCGTGAAGCTAGCAATGATCAAGAAGTGATCCTGAACTCCTACTTACGTCAAACATAACCCAAAACCGTGTTCACTTCCCGGACTCCGCCGAAAAGAGACCATCACGGCTACACACACGGTTGATGCGTTTTAATTCGGATCTGGTGTCAAGTTATCTACAACCGGACATTAACAAATTCCCATCTGCCTATAACCGCAGGCACGGCTTTCGAACGATAATATACCCTGCAGGGGTGTCCCAACTTACCCCATCACAAGCTCTCACGGTCAACGAAGGATATACCTTCTCCCGGGAAGACCCGATCAACCTCGGAATCCTGGTTCGCAAGACATTTCGACAATGGTAAAACAAGACCAGCAAAGCCGCCCGATGCACCGACAAATCCCGATAGGAGCTGCACATATCTCGTTCTCAGGGCAACACCGGATGAGACTAGCTACGAGTAAAACCAGCCCTCAAGTTTCCCCGAGGTGGCCCCGCAGGCAGCTCATTTCGGGCCAACACTCGAAGGAGCACTGGTCCGGGGGGGTTAAAATAAAGATGACCCTTGAGTCTGCAGAACCCAAGGGAAAAAGGCTTAGGTGGCAAATGGTAAAACCAAGGTTGGGCCTTGCTGGAGGAGTTTTATTCAAAGCAAACTGTCAAGGGGGTCCCATAAATCACCCAACCGTGTAAGGAACGCAAAATCCGGGAACATAATACCGATATGACGGAAACTAGGGCGGCAAGAGTGGAACAAAACACCAGGCATAAGGCCGAGTCTTCCACCCTTTACCAAGTATATAGATGCATTAATAATATATAAGAGATATTGTGATATCCCAACATACTCCTGTCCATCATGGAGCAATCTTTAACTTCACCTGCAACTAACAATGCTATAAGAGGGGCTGAGCAAAAGCGGTAACATAGCCAAACAACGGTTTGCATAGGAAAGGTGTCAAAGGTTAGAGGCTGACATGGCAATATGGGAAGCATGGTAAACAAGTGATAGGTAACGCAGCACAACGATAGAACGAAGCAACTAGCAAGCAAAGATAGAAGTGATATCAAGGGTAATGGTCATCTTGCTTGAAATCCCGCAAGGAAGAAGAACGAGTCCATGAAGAAGACAAATGAACGTAGACGAACGAATCCTCTCAACTCCGGAACGGAACCGAAGCTTCGATGCGTGCGTTTCGGAGCGGTGTAGAGGAAGTAGACGTTCTCGCAACGGTCGTCGTGGGAAGTAGTTGTTCACGTGGCGACGATAGTGGTACATCTCGTAGTGGAAGTAGTTTTTCATGTCCCGTGGATGTTCGGGGTCCACGGGGTCTTCGAGGGTCGACGGTAGTGGTACACGCGACGTCGGGGTACTTGTCGGTCCGGTCTTGGCGGTGTAGATGTACACATTGTCGGGGTACTTGTCGCATCATCGGGTGTAGTTGTACACGTTCAGAGCGGAACTTGGCGGATCCAACGTCTTCGGGCGTAGAGGAACTTGCAAAAAAACGAGATGGTCTTGACGATCCAGCGAGACGACGTGGTTCGGGGCGGTCTCGGTCTTGGCGTCCGCATGGTAGCCGCGAGCTCATGGCCTACAACATCAAGAAGGCGCGGGGGACGAAGACGTCGGGCGCTAATGGTGGAGGAGCAGGGGCTTCACGCGGAGAGGGCCGCGCTGATGGCCTCGCAGGCCACCGCAGGAGGTGGGCACAGTAGGAGGGCGAGTGCTGGAGAGAAGAGGCCCGGCGCGAGGCACGCGCGAGGAGGAAGGAGCGAGGCGGTGGAGCGGCTCCAGAGGCGGCGAGGAGGAGGTCGGGCACGGGGCCAGCAGGGGCGTCGCGGAGGAGCAAGGCGACGAGGACGGACCGGGGCTCTGGCTGCGGCGGCGCCGGAGTTGAGCAAAGCCAGCAGGGCGGATGGGCGCGGCGCTCCTGGTCACAGCGACCGGAGGGGCGACGGGGCATGGATGGCACCGGTGGAGGGAGGAGGTGGCGAGGGGAACAGGAGAGGGGATCGCGCGAGGAGGGAGGAGCGGGGGCCTGGCGCTGGGTTCGGCAGGGGCGTGGTCGCGGGGGCGCTCGAGAAGGGGAGACGCCATGGAGGAGGAGAGGAAGGGGCCGGCTGATGCGGGCACCATGAGAGGCGTGCTCGAGAGGAGGGTACGGACGCTGCGGGGAGGAAGGAGCGGAGGCAAGGGGATCGGGCGATGCGGGTGCTTGGCAGCGCTGCGAGGAGGAACGAGGGGAGAGATGGGGATCGGGAGAGAGCGCTGGGGCTAGGGTTAGAGCTGGTGGGGGCGGCTGGGCCTGAGAGGCCGGTTGGGTCGGCCCAGGTGGAGAGGAAATGGCCAGAGGCCTGGCTGGGCTTACCTCTCTCTTCTCTCTCTCTTATATTTTCTTTAGCAGAAAACAATTAAAGAGAAGAAAAAGAAAGAGAGGGTTAGGGAAAGGATTTGCGCATGGGGACAATTTTCCCGGACTCGCAAAAATATGCTCGTTCCAAGAAAATAGAAAGAGGCATGATTGAAAGATTTAAATTCAAACACATTTGAATTTAATTCAAATGGGTTTGAACTAGGACTAGGATTCCGCATTGTCCAAAAATGTTCGGATTTTTGGTGGAGCTCCGGAAAATGGCAAAAGAATTATTGGCAAGGTTAGAGGGACCAAACTTGAAGCAGAAAAGGAACAAAATTATTTTGCAAGTGTGTTTTGGTGATTTCCGAAATAAAGAAATATTTAATATAGCTCCCTAATATTGGAGGATATGTTATAAAGAGAAGTCACCATGTGAGTTCCCTCGGTTTAAATAGATCAAAAGATCTATGCAATTTATTTAGTTGAGTTATAAAAATTAAATGGCATGATGGCATGATGCAATGCAAGAGATGACATGAAGAAATGCAACAAACAAAAATAAAACACATGACGAAACTCGGAATAGCTGGGAGTCTTCTGGAGCGTCGGTCTCGGGGCGTTACAACACTCCACCACTACGAGAGGATCTCGTCCCGAGATCTAGGATGGCACCGGAGAGAAACGGAAGAGAAAGAGGTAAGACAAAGTTGCTTCTTCGACAAAAGAGTGAAACCAAAGAACCTTGAGAGTTTGAAAAGTTGAAAGAAAGAACACAAGGGAGTTGAACACAATTGAGAGCACTACGATAGAAAATAGAAACAAGGAACACGATATGAACCTTGGAGGTTGCACAGCTATGAATGACGAGTAGAATGGACAAGAAGGAATTGAAACAGCTGTAGTTGAAACGAGATAAACAAGGAACAAGGAAGATCAAATTCGGACAGCACTCTGGTTGAAAAGAGACACATGACTTGATAAGATGAAAAGAACTTGAAGAGATGACACAACACTCCGGTTAAATGGATAAGCACGAAAAGAACACGATCCTCACAATTCAAGAAGATGAGTGAAAAGAGCAACATCACAATGCCTCCGGAAGAAAGAATTGACGATAGATCATTGGAATGACAGAATGAAGAAGAAAATGCCAACTTCTGTCACAAATGAACTTGGAAAGCACTCTTCCAATAAGGTTATAATGGAGTTGTTGGAAAACCAACAACGGAAGGATATGATCCTTGTGGGCTTATGGAGACATCTCAAAACTTGAGGTGAAATTCTGCCACTATCGAAAACAAATGCTTGCTTGAGATCAACGAAGAGATGAAAACTGCCTTTGCCGAGAGGATAGGAGAAAACTTGGATCATTGATAAGCACCACAATACAACATTCCTTAGGGAAGGCTTTAGGTGAAATCTATACCAAGATAACTCCAACGAAGAGATTAATGGATTTAAAATACGTCATTCTTGACAACATGTGAATCATGAAACATGGAGGAAATTGTCAAGAGTGACATAACACCATCTCAAAAGATAAGGTAGAAAGGATAGCACTTTGAAATGCAAGAAGAAGAATACTTGAGCTCCTCACAAAAACAAAACATGTGTTGGGCACCATGTTTATTTCAGAGTATAGCTTGACTGATCTTTGCTTCGAGAGAAATCTTGAATAACAATTGAAGAATGAAAAGAATCCTTGACGAACCACCATGTAGAGCCTCCATGAAGAACTCCGGTAATAAAAGGATGATAGAAAGAAAGAGAAGTTGCAAATACAAGGTGAAGCCTTGCAATGATTTAGATGGAGCTTCGCGGCGATATAACCGAGAAAACTTGGAACTCCGGAAAAGAAAAGATGAAGCATCTCGAACCGAGAATGTGATATGATGAACAACTCCGGAAAGAAGAAATTAATCACTTGGATGAAACAATAATAAGAATTATGTTATGCGTATCCTTCACCAATTTAAATTGATGACAAGCAACGGATTTGGCATACTACTTATTCTCATAGAAAGGATTAAGAGAGATATAACACAAAACTTGAGAAAGTCTTCAACAACCACCGGTAGGATTGAAACAACAAAAGAAAGAATGAATTGATACGATAACGAAGGAAGAGAAATCTTGAACGAACCACCATAATAATTGAAAATGAAAGTAGCAAAGGCACAATTCACCGGGAAGAATTGGAAAATGAATGAAGATACTTGACTGAATTTAGATATAAGAGAACAAAGAGATCGTGAGCTGACTAGAGGATATCTGGACGATGCACCGGAAGAATTCAAGAACGAGAGTTGAAAGCTGAGAATGAATAATTATGACATGATGGCCTTCGGAGGAAAGAAATGGAAACAACTCATGAAATGCTCCGGACGGTTGAAAAGAATTCTCACAATCGAAAACAATTATGAGGATGGCATGAAGCTAGAACCATGAATCTTGAAGAGAATGGAGCAAGATTTAAGAAATATCCTTCTTCGGTCTTCAAAATTCGAGAATGACAACGAGAAACACCACCATGAATTGTTGAGACACTCCAGAATGAAAATTAGAAAGGTTGAACCAACGACGAAAGAATTTGAAAGATCTTGGAGAAGTACATATGATTGATGATAATTCATTCTTATGTCAAACTATGAAATGAATTTGGGAATAACTCCGGGAGAATTAGAAGAGTCAGGTAAGATCCTGGGAAAAGACCTGTGGGTTAGGGCCCACTCAAAAGTAAAACATCATTGAACGATTGATTGAAAGGGGGGGGATTGCGCCGGTTGAAATAAATGACTTGAATGAGATAACAACCTCAAAATAACTTGAACTGATTGAGAATGGAAACACGAATCTTCCGAGATATCTTGAGCACTCCGAATAAAAATAGAGAGAGGTGAACAATTATGAGAGGCACCGGCATGGAATAGCATTTGAACAAGGATAAGGATATGATCAACACCGAAAGCTTGAGGTAAATCCACCGGAGAAGAAAAGAATGAAAAATGATGAACTTGAAACTCCGTTAGTATCCTCTTGAGAATCACCGGATAAGAACATTGACGGAAAAGAATGGAGAGACTTCCCATCAATAAAATGGATACCCGATTAAGAAATTTGAGTCCTTGAAGAAAAGAAAGGGTGGGAGGGTGGGGAAAAACAAAGACAACTTGGGATGAACGAAACAAACACCATTGAGAAAACTTAGAATTGATCTTGCAAATGGGGAGAATGATGGGATCATCTCGAAGAGAAGCTCACCGGTTGGAAAAGAATTAACATGACAATCTCGATGATCAAGAAGGATTAGTATTCACATAGCAATATGAGAACACCGTTTAGGGAAGGTATGGATTCCACATTTGACTTCGAAGCAACTCGAATACCACAAATGAAACAAAACAAAGGATTTGGCTTGCAGAATAAGCCGGAACAAACATATGATAGAGATTCCGTCCGAAGTTTTTGTGGTGGGGCCCACACGGGCTCGAGTGTACAGCACCATCATGTACAAGGCAGTGCACATGACATACGAAGTGTCCCCGAACCAGCATAGCCAAGGGTTCTTTAAGACACAACGAGACCACTGTAAAAACGACCGTGGAAAGGCGGATCACTAGACGTCAAACCCCAATCTCATATCATGCATCTGTCGAAAAGATATTCTAGGAGCTACTTGAATTCCCACCTATAAAACTCCCGAAACTTTCTGGTTATGCAATCTGGTGTTGGGGATACAGGGGAAGCAATATATATCTCACCCAAAACTAACAATTCCTACATCCAAGTTGTATCCATCCGTCAACACATAACCAAGAAACCTTCGGAAATCGTGTACCTCAACCTTCGAAAAGCATCCGTTATACAAGCTATGACAATACTCCCGAACTCCCGCCCCAGTACTGGGTGGCGTCGAGGTTATCTCACCAACAACTGCATAAAAGAGATTTTCGATGTCGGCAAAACTCAGGTATTCCAGAACTGCAACGATAAAATTATGACGACAACACCTCGGAGCTCAACTCCCCGGGTCAAAGCCACATAATAGATAGGAGGCACCAAGAACAATGTTCTCATCACAAAACCATCGGAACGATTCCAAGATACCCGCGTGATCCTAAAAAAATTAGTGAAATTTGAGGAGAGGAAAGACAAAACATCTACGTCAGGAGACCTCACCAAAGCGACGAAGGGACTGAGGAGTAAAAAGAATCCTACTCTCCGATATATATAATCCTAAGACTCAAAACATTTTTTTGTTCAAGACTCAACAACGCCAGCAAACAATCAAGCAGGGGGCTCCTAAGTCGGGGATGGCTCTGATACCAACTTGTAACACCCACGATGCGGCTATATCTCCCACGTGTCGAAGCACGACTTAGAGGCATAACCGCATTGTGGTTTTGTTGCAAGAAGGGTCATCTTCACACAATCCCATGTAATGAATAAGAATGGGATAAAGAGTTGGCTTACAATCGCCACTTCACACGATGAACAAATAATAAATCATACATCATTCAGAGTACACACATAGTCCAACTACGGACGAAGCCAAAAGAAAAGAAGATAACCCAACTGCTAGATCCCCGATCGTCCCGACTGGGCTCCACTACTGATCAAAATGAAACGAAACATAGCCACGACCAAGGTCTTCGTTGAGCTCCCATCTGAGCTCGGTTGCATCACCTGCACTGGTATCATTGGCACCTGCAACTGTTGTGATAGTATCTGGTGAGTCACGAGGACTCAGCAATCTCAAAACCCGCGAGATCTAAGGATGGCAATGGGTAGGGTATGGGGAGGGTAGAGCAATACCATACCCATACCCATGTAGTCAATGGGTATAATATTCTACCCATACTCATACCCATGGGTATGAAACTTTACCCGTACCCATACCCGACGGGTACCCATACCCATTGGGTACCCAACGAGTAGATCAAATAGTACACAAGTAATTCGTAATTTTACATTCATCTATAGCACATTTGACTAAAAAAATATTGATCTCAACTCAATAACAGATAAATCAGTACAGGATTATTATCTCAAATCAAATTAACAATTGGTAAAAACTTTAACATATGTTCACAAGCTCATGACATAACATTAACATAGGTACAATTGTGAATCACATGTAAGGTTCACATGTCAATATAAATGGGTAGGGTATGGGTATATCCATGGGTAAAAGGCTATACCCGTGCCCTACCCATGACTTAATGGGTACGGTATGGCTACTACCCGTGGGTATAAAATTGTGCCCATACCCTGCCCATGTGAGTACGGTACCCGTGGGTACCCGTACCCATGGGTAAAATTGCCATCCTTACTTGTGTACTATTTGATCTACTCGTTGGGTACCCAATGGGTATGGGTACCCGTCGGGTATGGGTACGGGTAAAGTTTCATACCCATGGGTATGAGTATGGGTAGAATATTATACCCATTGACTACATGGGTATGCGTATGGTATTGCTCTACCCGCCCCATACCCTACCCATTGCCATCCTTATGGACACCTGATAAGCTTTGCCTTTGCCATCCACTCATGTCCAAAGGACAACTCTGCTAAAGGGTAGATTTGATAAAAATATGGATGGTGTATCCAAATACGGGGCTACTTACTTTAGCATCCGGGCGATTGTAGCTCAGACCTGCGTCCTCGGACAAATCCGAACACCTTGCTTGTGATCCGAAGAACAATTTGTACATCTCCATGGGTGTCATTCCCATGAAATGTTGTAGGACTCGTGGTCCCTCCGGATTGAACTCCCACAGGCGGAGAGGTCGACGTTTGCAGGGCAGTGTGCGGCGAATCACCATGACTTGCGCCACTACGGTCAAATTGATATCTCTTTCTAGAAGATCTCGAATACGGCCCTGCAGCAGGGGCACGTCTTTGGGCGGCCCCCAGATAAGTCCTTCGTTAACCCATGACGCCAGCCGTGGTGGGGGACCCAAGCGAAACGTAGGTGGTGCCACCCATGTGGTACCCCTAGGGGCTGTGATGTAAAACCAGTCCCGTTGCCATAAGCCGAGCTCCTCTTGAAAAGAGCCTTCGGGCCATGGAGCGTCGTCCATCTTGCTTATTATAGCCCCTCCGCACTCAGCGTGCTGCCCCTCGATCATTTTCGGTTCCACTTTGAAAGTTTTTAGCCACAATCCGAAGTGAGGGGTGATATGGAGGAAGGCCTCGCACACGACAATGAATGATGAGATCTGGAGGATGGACTCCGGAGCTAGGTCGTGGAACTCCAGCCCGTAGTAATACATAAGCCCCCTCACAAAGGGATCGATCGGGAAGCCTAGCCCCCGAAGGAAGTGAGATGTGAACACCACGCTTTCACCGGGCTGGGGAGCGGGAACCGCTTGCCCTTGAGTAGGCAGTCTATGCGAGATTTCGCTGGTTAGATACCTGGCATCTCTTAGCCTTTGCACATCTTCTTCTGTAATGGAGGAAGGCATCCACCGGCCTTGTAGGTCGGAGTCGGACATCTTCGAAGGTCCAAAGCGCCTAAAACTAGAGCTTTGGGTGTTGGAACTCGAAGCGAGGGGCGGATTTGATTGGTTTGAGAAGAAGGGAGCCGGGCCTTGGTTCCTTTATAAAGGAGGTGAATACCAAGAGCCCTCCCCGTAACTGTTTGAGACTCGCTTTCAATTAGGGAGTCATACCCAAGTCACGGTTGGGTTACCCACACCCGTATTGATGAGAATCCCGGAATAAGGGGACACGATCTCTGCTTTGACGAGACGTGCCAGGGAAACCGCCTCGCTAAACGCGCTGAGGTGGAACAATAAAATGAATAAAAGCCTGGCCATGGCTTGATGTCACGCCGCGGAATACGTCGGCAGATCCGATTAACGCAAATATTATTCTCTCTACGGTGGAATGTGGAACTTATTTTGCAGAGCCGGACACTACCCTGGTGTTCAACATCTTCTATGGAATATTCGGAGGAGGAACCCTCCTTGCAATGCCGAAGACAACTTGTGCGCCGGACTCGTCGTCATTGAAGCCTGGTTCAGGGGCTACTGAGGGAGTCCTGGATTAGGGGGTGTCCTGATGGCCGTACTAAGACCTTTGGTCGGACTCCCGGACTATGAAGATACAAGATTGAAGACTCCGCCCCGTGTCCGGATGGGACTTTCCTTGGCGTGGAAGGCAAGCTTGGCGATACGATATGAAGATCTCCTCCCATTGTAACCGACTCTGTGTAACCCTAGCCCTCTCCGGTGTCTATATAAACCGGAGAGTTTTAGTCCATAGGACGAACAACAATCATACCATAGGCTAGCTTCTAGGGTTTAGCCACTCCGATCTCGTGGTAGATCTACTCTTGTACTACCCATATCATCAATATTAATCAAGCAGGAGTAGGGTTTTACCTCCATCGAGAGGGCCCGAACCTGGGTAAAAACATCGTGTCCCTTGTTCCTGTTACCATCCGCCTAGACGCACAGTTCGGGACCCCCTACCCGAGATCCGCTGGTTTTGACACCGACAAGGCTCCTGAGACGCGATGCTCAGAAGTCCTCCTTGACGTGCGAACGACTTGGGAAAAGGCGCAGGAGCAAGCCTTGGTGTTCTGCGTCGGCAGGGCCCGGCCCCGTGCATGCCTCAGCCGCCGTTGGGTCGTTCAGATCACCAGGACGAGCCCAAGAGGTGAGGGGCTATGTGACCAGTTAGGCTCCTAAGACGCGATTCTCAGGAGTCCCCCTTGACGTACGAACGGCTTGAAAAAGAAGGGTGAAAGCCAGGCCTTGGCGTTCTGCATCGGCAGGCCCCGGCCCTGCCCGTGCCTCAGCCACCGTTGGGTCGTCCGGATCACCAGGACGAGCCCAAGGGGTGAGGGGCTACGTGACCAGTTAGGCTCCTGAGACGCGATGCTCAAGAGTCCCCCTTGACGTATGAACCGACCATCATACCTTTCCCTCGCCGAGCTCTCGCTTGGTAGGGGTGCACGAAGACCAGGCCCGTGAGGCCTCGTGAGGTGGGGTATGCCAGGCGTGACCTGAGGGTAGCCCCCGTGCCTAGCCCCCTCGTGCTACCCTCCTGAGGGAGAGCAGCGCGGTGAGGCTGGCCACTGAGCCCGGAGGCTCCCTAAGGTTAATGCGCCCACGAGGCCACCCCCAGTTGTTTATCACCAGCATGGAGCATAGCGCTTCTACTCTTGCACGGGCATTGCCACTCCTCGGTAGTGTCGACGGCCAGCACGGAGCATGGTGCTTCCACTGGTGCGTGGGAGGGGGCTCCTTCTAAGGAGAGCCCCCGGGGCGTGTACAGCCCCGCCCTGACATGTGGCTTGCTCGATAGGGCTGGAGGAGGTGTGTATGGGTACCCGTGAGCCAGCACGAGACTCACGAGGCCCTACCTCAAGGAGGGTTGCGCCTGGTCTTGATTGGGGATGCTTGCGTTAATCCTGCGAGATGGTTAGGCAGCCTGCGCCGAATGAGTCTCCTAAGGTTATTGCATGAGAAGGCCAGACACAAATGACCCCAGGAGGTGACATGAACAGGACCGGCCCGCCAGACAGAGCTCATCCGTTGGGTTTATCGACGCTGGAGGGACAGAGCCGAGCACAGATGTCGTGCCCAGTCTTCTCATGCAAAGATCCTGAAGAAAAACAACCGGTGTGCGGTTCCCGTGGCCACGGGGGAACCAGGTCGTGCTCCCTCACTCGTCCACCCACGATTAGCTCATGCAAGAACAAGGAACCAAGGGCCATGGGAGGTGACGTACACGGGGACTGGCCCGTGAGCTAGAGCTCAGCCTCTCGGATTTAGCGACGCTGCAGGGACAAACCCGAGAACAGATGCCGTGCCAGTCCTTAATCATGAGGCGGTCACAGGAGGGCTTGCAAGGGCGCGAGACATTCTTAGCGATGAAGCACCGATCAGGCAGTTAATAATTTGAAAGTAACTTGTGAAGGATTGTAAACTAGCTCTAATAGATGCAGCAGGGATACCTGCCGTAGGGACGGACCCACACGGCCTGGGGATGATGCAGCCCCTGACGAAGTTATGTACCTAGGGTAGGGTCATGAACCTGTCCAAGGTACCCTCCCCAAGGAAATCTTTTAGAAGAAGCCGTCTTCCAGTCGACCAAGAGGAACTCCACTCGACAGACTAGAAGACACTCGACGAACCTGAAGACACTCGACCATGAAGACTCACTCGACCACCAGGAGTTCAAGATCTACTCTGTATCCAAACGGTCTGTAATTAAGTAGTCTTTATGGTCATGATGACACTTTATGTAAGGCATTACCAGTAACGCCAAACCTTAATGTACTTTAACCCTCCGCTACGTGGGCTGGCTAGGGTCTTGGCGTCCTCTATATAAGCCACCCCCCTCCACTGGTAGAGGGGTTCGCACCCCTGTAACTCTCACACACATAATCCAGTCGACCGCCTCCGGGCTCCGAGACGTAGGGCTGTTACTTCCTCCGAGAAGGGCCTGAACTCGTAAAACACTTGTATGCACAACTGCTCCATAGTTAGGATCTTGCCTCTCCATACCTACCCCCTATTCTACTGTCAGACTTAGAACCACGACAGTTGGCGCCCACCGTGGGGCAGGTGTCTTAGCGACTTGTTGGAGAAGTTGCAATCTTTCCAATTCCCATCATCATGGTTTCAGGTGGAGTTTTGGTTGAGGGCCGCGAGATCCGTCTCGGCGCGCTCACATTCATCGCCGACGACTCTGCCTGGCTGCAGGAGGCTCTGCTCGACGTGGATGCGCTCCCAGTCCGCGGAGCTACGCACTTTCGAGCATGCGTCTGCGGCGTCCTTCTGCGGCAACCGTCGACTCACTATCGGCCGGTTTTCATGTCATCCTCCCTCCCAGCTTCCCGCCGGCGTAAGCACTCCGGTCGGTCGAGGCTTCAGTGGTGGGTGAGGCACGCAGTGGCCCGCCAGTCGACCACTGCCCAAGTCACGGCAATCGAGCCCGACGAATCTCTCTACGGCCTGTTCGACTGGCTCCATAGAGACTGCATCCGAGTGCGACAGCAGTGATCCGGCGGCGGAGGTCCTGATGGTCAATGGGCCGCATGTTCCCCCCGGCTTTCCTAGCACCGAGGGAGGCAACGGCGGAGGCGATCCGTAGCACGACCATGAGGAGTACCGCCCCGAACCCCTCGACTTGCAGCAGAGGGAAGAGCTTCGCCGCAGGAACATGGATGCGCTTCATACTCCGATCGTTGGAGAAACCCCTGAGGCTCGCGCCTTAGAGGACGCGCGCTTGGCCAACCTAGCTGAGCGCACTCGACTGGAGAACCTTCAGCGGGCACTCGACGAGCGCGTGCGGCAACAGATTCCAGACTCCAGTCGACGCCAACTATTTAAACCTCTGACTCGGGTATACCGCACTCCGATCCAGAATTTGGCAGCTGCAACCCGTATAGCCGAGTCGATTCAGCCTTCCCAGTCAGAGGCTGGCAGAGGCTTGATGCAGATCAGGGATTTGCTCCGGGCAGCAGGAGATCAAAATTCGGCTGTGTCGCAGTCGCGGAACAGGATTCATAGCAGATCCGTGGCGGCGAATATGGTCCAGTCGGCTCATAGCCCCAGATCACCCCCGAGGCGTGAAGGGCATGGCGACCAGCACGATCAGTACAGGAACTATGAGCAGTATGATCACCGATTCGATCGCAACGATCGACGTTGAGTGCCCACTCCTCCCCTGAGGGGTGGATCATATATGCCTCGACAGCAGGATAACAGACGCCAGCACAGTGGCGGGTGAAGAATTCTAGTCGACCCCAGGGAACCAGGATTTGATGCGAGATCCATCATCATTCAAGTTTTGGTCGACCGGAACAGAGCCCACAAAGAGGGTAATGACAGAGATATACCCACCAGCAGCCGAGTGCACGTCTCCGGACCAGAGTGTTTCAGCAGAGCCATCAGAGCCGTAGTGATTCCTCCCAACTTCAGGTTGACAACTGGAGTCAGCAAGTTCAACGGTGAGTCCAAGTCTGATACTTGGCTTGAGGACTACCGAGTGGCTATTCAGATCGGCGGCGGAAATGACGAGGTGGCCATGAAACATCTGCCTCTCATGTTGGAAGGGTCAGCCAGGGCATGGCTGAATCAGTTGACACCCAACAGCATCTACACGTGGGAGGACCTCTCCCGAGTATTTGTCAGGACGTTCGAAGGAACGTGCAAGCGACCGGCGGGACTGACAGAGCTACAATCTTGTGTGCAGAAGTCGAATGAGACTCTGAGGGATTACATCCAGAGATGGATCACACTGCATCACACAGTAGAGAATGTATTTGATCACCAGGCAGTTTGCGCCTTCAAGGAGGGCGTAAAGTACAGAGAGCTAAGCCTGAAATTTGTTCGAACCAGAGACATGTCTCTGAGTCGAATGATGGAAATAGCAACCAAATACGCCAATGGTAAGGAAGAGGATCGGCTCCGGAGCGGCAAGCACAAGTCAGTCGCCCAGGACACCGGAGGCGGAAATTCCAGTCAGAAGCAAAAGCGTAAAGCCGAGCCAGCCGCTCCTGGAGAAGCCTTGGCCCTGAATCAAGGAAAGTTCAAAGGGAAACCCAAGGGGCCTTGGAACCCCAAGAAAGTAAAAGATAAAGAAGGAAATGACGTGATGGATTTACCATGTCACATCCACACCAAGAAAGACGAAGAGGGTAATTTCATTTACCCAAAGCATACCACTCGACAGTGTCGACTCCTGATACAACAGTTCCAAGGGAAGCAGCCCAAGGACAAAGAAAAAGAGACGGACAAGGTTGAGGACAAGGAGGATAGTGACGAGGAATATGCGTAGGTCAATTCCACCTTGATGATTTTTGCCAATGTTGAGAGCAAAAACCGACTGAAAGTTATAAACCGAGAGGTGAATATGGCTGCTCCGTCAACACCCAATTACCTGAAGTGGTCTCAGACTGCCATTACGTTCGACCAATTTGATCACCCCATGCACATAGCCACCCCTGCGAGGCAAGCATTGGTGGTCGACCCAGTCGTCGAAGGCACTCGACTGACCAAAGTGTTGATGGATGGCGGCAGCAGTTTGAATATATTGTACGCTGAGACGCTGAAAGGGATGGGCATTCCGATGTCCAAACTGAGCACAAGCAACATGAGTTTCTATGGAGTCATCCCTGGCAAGAAGGCCGCATCACTCGGTCAGATTTCTCTTGACGTAGTTTTTGGTGATTCAAAGAATTTCCGCAAAGAGAAGCTGACATTTGAGGTTGTGGATTTCCAGAGTGCCTATCATGCAATTTTGGGCAGGCCAGCTTATGCACGTTTTATGGCTCGACCATGTTACGTGTACCTCAAACTAAAGATGCCTGGCCCTAAAGGCGTGATCACCGTCACTGGTAACCGCAAGAAGGCAGAAGAGTGCTTCCAGAAAGGCTCAAAGATCACTGATGCTTAGATGGTGGCAGAAGAGTGGCAGGAACACCAAAGGAATGCAGACCCGAGTGATTTGTTCCGAGCCAAAAAGCCTGCTACGGAATCAGCGTTCCAGTCGTCCGGTGAGACAAAACTTGTTCACATCCACCCGACCAACCCTAACGCTGCTCCGACTCATATCTCCACAACACTCGACCCCAAATAGGAAGAAGCGCTCATCCAGTTCCTCTGTGAGAACTGGGACATCTTTGCATGGAAACCTTCTGACATGCCGGGTGTACCCAGGGGACTGGCTGAGCATCGTCTACGAGTCGATTCAAAGGCAAAACCTGTGAAGGAACATCTGCGACGGTCCGCCGTCCAGAAAAGGAAGGCCATTGGCGAGGAAGTGGCTCGGCTCCTAGCAGCAGAGTTTATCCGAGAGATTTACCACTCCGAGTGGCTCGCCAATGTCATCATGGTCCCCAAAAAGGACAATTCGCTTCGCATGTGCATCGATTTTAAGCATATCAATCGGGCCTGCCCAAAAGATCATTTTCCTCTTCCCCGCATCGACCAAATAGTCGACTCCACTGCGGGATGTGAGCGACTGTCTATCTTGGACGCTTATTCCGGGTACCATCAGATCTGTCTGTTTGGACCCGATGAGATCAAAATGGCTTTCATCACCCCATTCGGGTGCTTCTGTTATGTCACCATGCCATTCGGCCTCAAGAATGCCGGAGCCATGTTCATGAGGATGATTCAGAAGTGTTTGCTCACTCAAATCAGTCGGAATGTGGAAGCGTACATGGATGACATTGTGGTCAAGTCACGGAAAGGTTCCGACCTGCTGACTGACCTTGCTGAAACATTTGCCAACCTCAGGAGGTACGATATCAAGCTTAACCCATCCAAGTGCACATTCGGAGTTCCTGGTGGAAAGTTACTCGGTTTTCTCATTTCTGAACAAGGAATCGATGCAAACCCAGAGAAAGTAGGCACAATACTCCGAATGAAACGACCTGTGCGTGTGCACGATGTTCAGAAGCTTACTGGTTGCTTGGCCGCTTTAAGTCGATTCATCTCTCGTCTCGGTGAGAAGGCATTGCCTCTTTACCGACTGATGAAGAAGTCAGACAAGTTCGAGTGGACTCCTGAAGCTGACGCAGTGTTTGCAGAGTTAAAAACCCTGCTTTCCACCCAGCCGGTGCTTGCTGCTCCAATCAGCAAAGAGCCTTTGCTGCTTTACATTGCAGCCACAGGACAAGTCGTCAGTACTGTACTTACGATCGAGCGGGAAGAAGAAGGGAAAGCCTTCAAAGTCCAACGCCCAATATATTACATTTCCGAAGTCCTGACCCCATCCAAGCAACGATACCCTCATTATCAGAAGCTTGCATATGGGATTTATATGACCACGAAGAAAGTTGCTCACTACTTCTCTGACCATATCATCATAGTCGTCACCGACGCCCCCTTATCAGAGATTCTGCACAACAGAGACGCAACCGGTCGAGTGGCAAAATGGGCGATTGAACTTCTTCCCCTAGATATCAGATTTGAGGCAAAGAAAGCTATCAAGTCCCAAGCAATAGCAGATTTCCTCGCCGAGTGGACTGAACAGCAGTTACCGACCCAAGTTCACTCGGAGCACTGGACTATGTTCTTCGATGGCTTCAAAATGCTGAATGGTTCTGTGCCGGAGTGGTCTTGGTTTCCCCCCGAGGAGATAAGCTCAGATATGTACTCCAGATTCACTTTGATTCCTCCAACAATGAAGCAGAATACGAAGCACTCTTGTACGGGTTGCGTATGGCCATTTCACTCGGCGTCCGTCGCCTCATGGTCTACAGTGACTCGGACTTAGTGGTCAACCAAGTGATTAAGGAGTGGGACGTCAGAAGCCCAGCCATGACTGGTTACTGCAATGCAGTCAGAAAGCTGGAGAAGAAATTTGAGGGATTAGAGCTCCATCACGTTCCCCGACTGAAAAATCAAGCAGCCGATGACTTGGCCAAGATAGGTTCCAAGAGGGAAGCCATTCTGAGTGGCGTGTTTCTGGAGCATGTTCACACACCGTCGGTTCAAGAAGATCCTTTCACTGAGGAAGCCCCGCAGCCAAAAAGCGCCACAGATCCGACTGAAGTCGAGGTCCCGGCTGTGGTCGACTTAATCATGGAAGTTCTGGTCATCACTCCCGACTGGACAATGCCCTATATCGCCTATATTATAAGAAAAGAGCTCCCTGAGAATGAAGAAGAGGCTTTAGAGATCGTCCGCCGATCCAAAGCCTTCACCGTCATGAGGGGACAGTTGTACAGAGAAAGTGCGACTGGAGTCAGCCAGAAATGCATAACACCGGAAGAAGGTCGAATGATTCTCAACGACATCCACTCGGGGACCTGTGGACATCATGCGTCCTCTCGGACCATCGTGGCTAAAGCATACCGAGCGGGTTTTTACTGGCCCAGAGCAAATGAGATGGCGAAAGAAATAGTCGACAAGTGTGAAGGATGTCAATTCTACTCCAATATGTCGCACAAACCCGCCTCAGCCTTGAAGACCATTCCACTCGTCTGGCCTTTCGCTGTATGGGGGTTGGATATGGTTGGACCACTGAGAACAGGCAGAAATGGCTACACCCATGTATTGGTAGCAGTCGACAAGTTCACTGTAACACCCCGAGACCGACGCTCCAGAAGACTCCCAGCTATTCCGAGTTTCGTCGTGTGTTTTATTTTTGTTTGTTGCATTTCTTCATGTCATCTCTTGCATTGCATCATGCCATCATGCCATTTAATTTTTAAAACTCAACTAAATAAATTGCATAGATCTTTTGATCTATTTAAACCGAGGGAACTCACATGGTGACTTCTCTTTATAACATATCCTCCAATATTAGGGAGCTATATTAAATATTTCTTTATTTCGGAAATCACCAAAACACACTTGCAAAATAATTTCGTTCCTTTTCTGCTTCAAGTTTGGTCCCTCTAACCTTGCCAGTAATTCTTTTGCCATTTTCCGGAGCTCCACCAAAAATCCGAACATTTTTGGACATTGCGGAATCCTAGTCCTAGTTCAAACCCATTTGAATTAAATTCAAATGTGTTTGAATTTAAATCTTTCAATCATGCCTCTTTCTATTTTCTTGGAACGAGCATATTTTTGTGAGTCCGGGAAAATTGTCCCCATGCGCAAATCCTTTCCCTAACCCTCTCTTTCTTTTTCTTCTCTTTAATTGTTTTCTGCTAAAGAAAATATAAGAGAGAGAGAAGAGAGAGGTAAGCCCAGCCAGGCCTCTGGCCATTTCCTCTCCACCTGGGCCGACCCAACCGGCCTCTCAGGCCCAGCCGCCCCCACCAGCTCTAACCCTAGCCCCAACGCTCTCTCCCGATCCCCATCTCTCACCTCGTTCCTCCTTGCAGCGCCGCCAGGCACCCGCATCGCCCGATCCCCTCGCCTCCGCTCCTTCCTCCCCGCAGCGCCCGAACCCTCCTCTCGAGCACGCCTCTCATGGTGCCCGCATCAGCCGGCCCCCTTCCTCTCCTCCTCCATGGCGTCTCCCCTTCTCGAGCGCCCCCGCGACCACGCCCCTGCCGAACTCAGTGTCAGGCCCCCGCTCCTCCCTCCTCGCGCGATCCCCTCTCCTGTTCCCCTCGCCGCCTCCTCCCTCCACCGGCGCCATCCATGCCCCGTCGCCCCTCCGGTCGCTGTGACCAGGAGCGCCGCGCCCATCCGCCCTGCTGGCTTTGCTCAACTCCGGCGCCGCTGCAGCTAGAGCCCCGAGCCATCCTCGTCGCCTTGCTCCTCCGCGACGCCCCTGCCGGCCCCGCGCCCGACCTCCTCCTCGCCGCCTCTGGAGCCGCTCCACTGCCTTGCTCCTCCCTCCTCGCGCGTGCCTCGCGCCGGGCCTCTTCTCTCCGGCACTCGCCCTCCTACCGTGCCCACCTCCTGCGGTGGCCCGCGAGGCCATCAGCGCGGCCCTCTCCGCGTGAAGCCCCTGCTCCTCCACCATTAGCGCCCGACGTCTTCGTCCCCCGAGCCTTGTTGATGTTGTAGGCCATGAGCTCGCGGCTACCGCGCGGACGCCAAGACCGAGACCGCCCCGAACCACGTCGTCTCGCTGGATCGTCAAGACCATCTCGTTTTTTTTGCAAGTTCCTCTACGCCCGAAGACGTTGGATCCGCCAAGTTCCGCTCTGAATGTGTACAACTACACCTGATGATGTGACAAGTACCCCAACAATGTGTACATCTACACCGCCAAGACCGGACCGACAAGTACCCCGGCGTCGCGTGCACCACTACCGTCGACCCTCGAAGACCCCGTGGACCCCGAACATCCACGGGACATGAACAACTACTTCCACTACGAGATGTACCACTACCGTTGCCACGTGAACAACTACTTCCCACGACGACCGTTGCGAGAACGTCTACTTCCTCTACACCGCTCCGAAACGCACGCATCGAAGCTTCGGTTCCGTTCCGGAGTTGAGAGGATTCGTTCGTCTACGTTCATTTGTCTTCTTCATGGACTCGTTCTTCTTCCTTGCGGGATTTCAAGCAAGATGACCATTACCCTTGATATCACTTCTATCTTTGCTTGCTAGTTGCTTCGTTCTATCATTGTGCTGCGTTACCTATCACTTGTTTACCATGCTTCCCATATTGCCATGTCAGCCTCTAACCTTTGACACCTTTCCTATGCAAACCATTGTTTGGCTATGTTACCGCTTTTGCTCAGCCCCTCTTATAGCATTGTTAGTTGCAGGTGAAGTTGAAGATTGCTCCATGATGGACAGGAGTATGTTGGGATATCACAATATCTCTTATATATTATTAATGCATCTATATACTTGGTAAAGGGTGGAAGACTCGGCCTTATGCCTGGTGTTTTGTTCCACTCTTGCCACCCTAGTTTCCGTCATATCGGTATTATGTTCCCGGATTTTGCGTTCCTTACACGGTTGGGTGATTTATGGGACCCCCTTGACAGTTCGCTTTGAATAAAACTCCTCCAGCAAGGCCCAACCTTGGTTTTACCATTTGCCACCTAAGCCTTTTTCCCTTGGGTTCTGCAGACTCAAGGGTCATCTTTATTTTAACCCCCCCTGACCAGTGCTCCTTCGAGTGTTGGCCCGAAATGAGCTGCCTGCGGGGCCACCTCGGGGAAACTTGAGGGCTGGTTTTACTAGTAGCTAGTCTCATTCGGTGTTGCCCTGAGAACGAGATATGTGCAGCTCCTATCGGGATTTGTCGACGCATCGGGTGGCTTTGCTGGTCTTGTTTTACCATTGTCGAAATGTCTTGCGAACCGGGATTCCGAGGTTGATCGGGTCTTCCCGGGAGAAGGTATATCCTTCGTTGACCATGAGAGCTTGTGATGGGGTAAGTTGGGACACCCCTGCAGGGTATATTATCTTTCGAAAGCCATGCCTGCGGTTATAGGCAGATGGGAATTTGTTAATGTCCGGTTGTAGATAACTTGACACCAGATCCGAATTAAAACGCATCAACCGTGTGTGTAGCCGTGATGGTCTCTTTTCGGCGAAGTCCGGGAAGTGAACACGGTTTTGGGTTATGTTTGACGTAAGTAGGAGTTCAGGATCACTTCTTGATCATTGCTAGCTTCACGACCGTTCTCTCTTCTCGCTCTTATTTGCATATGTTAGCCACCATATATGCTAGTCGCTGCTGCAACCTCACCACTTTACCCCTTCCTACCCATAAGCTTAAATAGTCTTGATCTCGCTAAGGATGGCAATTTTACCCATGGGTACGGGTACCCACGGGTACCGTACTCACATGGGCAGGGTATGGGCACAATTTTATACCCACGGGTAGTAGCCATACCGTACCCATTAAGTCATGGGTAGGGCACGGGTATAGCCTTTTACCCATGGATATACCCATACCCTACCCATTTATATTGACATGTGAACCTTACATGTGATTCACAATTGTACCTATGTTAATGTTATGTCATGAGCTTGTGAACATATGTTAAAGTTTTTACCAATTGTTAATTTGATTTGAGATAATTATCCTGTACTGATTTATCTGTTATTGAGTTGAGATCAATATTTTTTTAGTCAAATGTGCTATAGATGAATGTAAAATTACGAATTACTTGTGTTACTGTCCAGCCCCCTTGCCCGAGACCGTGTCGAATCCCATGCTGACCAGGATGCTGGAGGTCGCGCCGTTGGCGGAAGGCGAAGAGGGGACCCAAGGAGCTACCGCCTCCACGAAGGAGGCCGTTAGGAAGGGAAGATTCGAAAATTCTCCCGACCAGGGAAAGAAAAGGACTGCCTCTGAAGACCCGGAGGTGATAACCTCAAAACGGGGAAAGAAATCTTCGTCAGAGGGTTCGGCACCGGAGAACACCCCAGCCGAATCGCCCCCTAAAGGGGGCCCACTCTCCCCCGAGGTGTAAGTGAAGGAATGGTGAGGGAGTTCCGGACTAGGGGGTGTCCGGATAGCCGAACTATCATCATCGGTCGGACTCCAAGACTATGAAGATAGAAGATTGAAGACTTCGTCCCGTGTCCGGATGGGACTTTCCTTGGCGTGGAAGGCAAGCTTGGCGATGCGGATATGTAGATCTCCTACCATTGTAACCGACTTTGTGTAACCCTAGCCCTCTACGGTGTCTATATAAACCGGATGGCTTTAGTCCTTAGGACGAACAACAATCATACCATAGGCTAGCTTCTAGGGTTTAGCCTCCTTGATCTCGTGGTAGATCCACTCTTGTAACACACATCATCAATATTAATCAAGCAGGACGTAGGGTTTTACCTCCATCAAGAGGGCCCGAACCTGGGTAAAACATCATGTCCCTTGTCTCCTGTTACCATCCGCCTAGACGCATAGTTCGGGACCCCCTACCTGAGATCCGCCGGTTTTGACACCGACATTGGTGCTTTAATTGAGAGTTCCTCTGTGCCGTCACCATCAGGAAGGATGCCTTTTCCCATCTTTAAAGACGGCACCGTCGTCAAGGGAGCTTTGGCCACTGGCCAAACTATCCGGCTAGGCGGTTTTCTTATAACTGCCTGTTCGGCCACCGCTCCGACAATGACCTCTCAGGTCATTAAAAGCGATCTTCACGTCAGCTCGGAATTCGCCGAGCAGCTAGATCCGATTGAGATCTCCTCCGTAAACGAGCTCTTGGATCGCATCGCCGCCCTGGGAGTCGCTACCGACTATGATCAGATTGGGCTTAAAACCGATCTGAGAGAAATTAACTCTCCCTAGGTTACCCACCATGTTGTTGTGGTAGAGGAACAATGCGGCGACTCTTCTTCTATGTTAAAAACCAACTATGTCCGGATTCCCGATCCCTCCATGCCGGATTTCTGCGGAGGGACGAACGCTAATCAAATACTGAACCTAAAGTCAGGCATCGGACCAGATTTGTTGGAAAGCGTCCAGCAAACCAAGCTTCCGAATCCGGAAGCTTCTTGGCCTTTGAGCCTCAGATCGCGCGGGGTTCCGAACTTGATTCCACCCGCCCACCCAAACATAAGCGATCTATCTCAAATACGGCAAGAGCCCGATGAAACAGTACATCATTACTGGGCCAGATTCCTCCTGGTTATGAACGGGATAAAGGACTGCCGTGAAGGAAGCGCGATTTCAATCTTCTGCAACAATTGCACGGACAAGGGAATCATAAACGCCATTAGTCGTCGCGAAGTTACACGCTTCGCCGACCTAGCGACCATTGTACAAAAATACTGCTCGATGGAAAGTGCCTGGAAAACCGAAACTAGGTTTTGGGACAATCCGGCCCTGAATACAACCCCAGTCCGAAATAAAAGGGTGCGTCATACTCAAGCACCTGGGTTAAAAACCAAAAAGCAAAAACCCCATAAAGGGTACGGAACCGTACTGGAGGGATGGCTCAACGGACCCTGTAAAATCCACAGTACGGAGGGTGCCACTCCAACACATAGCCTTCGAGCATGTTGGATATTACAGCAGGTGGCCAAAAGTGGCGAAGGCTTTTTAGCCCCGGGCAACCAGCCCAGCATCACCAGTACGGTATTAACAGTCTTTGAGACTTTCGCATCAAATAACATGCGGAAACGAACAATCCGCAGTCTTGCCGAAGTCTACCAAGTAGCAACAACAAATCCATGGAGCGACACGGCTATCACCTTCAATGCCAGCGACGAACCTAAATTCCGAACAGCTAGAGCACCAGCCGCATTGGTCCTCAGTCCGATAGTGGACGGCTTTCGTCTTACCAAGGTACTCATGGATGGCGGCAGTGGATTAAACCTCATCTACGAGGAAACCCTTCAAAAAATGGGAATTTACTAGAGCCGCATTGAGTGAAGCAGCACAACCTTCAGGGAATAATCCCTAGTCGAGAAGTACGCTGCACAGGAAAAATCACACTAGATGTAGTGTTCGGCTCGCCGGACAATTACAGGTCCGAAGAGGTCACGTTCCAAGTGGCCCCATTCGGCAGCGGATATCACGCTTTGTTAGGGCGAGAGGCATTCACAATCTTCCAAGCTATACCCCATTACGGGTACATGAAGCTCAAAATGCCCGGACCCAATGGAATAATCACTCTCGTCAGTGATCCAGATACAGCACTCCGCGCTGAAAATAAGACAGCCGCACTGGCCCTAGAGGCATTGTCCGAAGCCCTAGCGGCAGAGGAATTAACCACGCTGCGCTCCATGGTGGATAGGGACGATGTGATACTCGATAAGAGGTCCAAGTCCACCTCTTTTAAACTAGCAGACGAAATAGTCAAATTTCAGGTCCATCCAATGGACCCCACAAAGATGGCATCCATTGGAGCACAATTAAATCCTGATGTAGAAGCCGCACTACGAGAATTCCTTCGGGAAAATTGGGACATTTTTGCATGGCACCCTTCAGACATGCCAGGAATCCCACGCAGGCTGGCAGAGCACAGCCTAAATATCCTAAAAGGATTCAAGCCAGTCAAACAAGCCCTTCGGCGATTTTCCGAACCCAAAAGATAGGCGATGGGAGAGGAGCTAGCCAAACTCTTAGAAGTCGGATTCATCAGAGATATCAAACATCCGGACTGGCTAGCCAACCTGGTAATGGTACCCAAAAAGGACAAATCCTGGTGCCTCTGCGTCGATTTCAAAGACCTTAACAAGGCCTGTCCAAAGGACCCTTTCCCTCTCCCTCGCATCGACCAAATCATCGATGCTACCGCAAGGCACGATTCATTGTGCTTCCTCGACGCATACTCCGGATACCATCAAATCAAGATGGCGGAAAAAGACCAAGCCGCAACGGCATTCATTACTCCATATGGGCCATTCTGCTTCAACACAATGCCCTTCGGACTCAAAAACGCCGGCGCAACATATCAGTGCATGATTCAGACATGTCTGGCTACCCAGATAGGCAAAACAGTACAGGCATACGTAAACGATGTGGTCGTCAAGACCAAACACGTTGAAACTCTAGTAGACGACTTGAGGGTGACATTTGACAACCTCCGAGCATATGACATTAAGCTCAACCCGGAAAAGTGTGTCTTCGGAGTACCAGCCGGAAAGCTTTTGGGCTTCATTGTATCCGGTAGAGGAATTGAAGCAAACCCAGCCAAGATCCGAGCTCTGTCACAATTGGATATCCCAAAAGACCTCAAGCAAATACAAAACTAACTGGGTGCATAGCGGCTCTAAGCCGCTTCATCTCCCATTTGGGAGAAAAGGCTCCGCCCCTCTATCGCCTCCTCCGGCGCACCGAACACTTCGAATGGACGGATGCCGCCACGGCCGGACTCGAAGAAATCAAGGCCATACTGGCAACAAATCCGGTCCTAGCCGCGCCCAACCTGGGCGAACCTATGTTATTATATATCGCAGCAACACATCAAGTTGTCAGCACGGTACTCGTCGTCGAACGAGAAACTGAAGGGCACATATTCCCTCTTCAAAAACCAGTGTACTACGTATCCACTGTCTTAACTCCATGCAAGTCCCGGTACCCACATTATCAAAAGATAGCGTATGCGGTGTTCATGGCATCTCGGAAGCTGCGACACTACTTTCAAGAGTGTTCCATAACGGTGGCCTCCGAAGTACCTCTCAACGATATTATAAACAATCGCGACGCAACGGGCAGGATTGCAAAATGGGCCATTAAGCTCTTACCATTTGACATAACCTACAAACCTCGGCGAGCTATAAAGTCGCAAGTCCTGGCTGACTTCGTCGCCGAATGGACCGAAGTCGAACTCCCTAAAGAGTACGGCACATACTCCAATTGGATCACGCACTTCGACGGATCCAAAATGTTGGCTGGCTTGGGGGCTGGCGTCATCTTGACGTCCCCAACTGGAGACACAGTCCAATACGTACTTCAAATAATGTACATGGACTCCAACAATGCAGCCGAATACGAGGCCCTTCTACACGGCCTCCGGATGGCAATATCCATGGGCATTCAACGCCTAGATGTGCGCGGGGATTCAAACCTCGCAATATCCCAAGTAAATGGAGACTTTGACGCCAAAGATCCGAAAATGGCAGCTTACCGCAACGTCGTCCTAAAAATGTCAGCTCAGTTCGAAGGACTCGAATTCCATCATGTAGCCCGGGATAATAACCAGGCAGGAGATGTGTTAGCATGCATCGGCGCAAAACGTGACGCCGTCCCTCCAAACATCTTCCTGGAACGGCTCTTTAAGCCATCCGTATTATGGGAAGAGGAGTCCGGAAATAACAATCCGGAGCCAGCTGCATCACCTAACACAGACAATTCTGACACGATCGGCGGCTCAGCCAATGAAATAACACCTTCAGCTGACGAAATAATGGCAGTAATTGCCCCGTGGACGGAACCATTCCTAGCCTACTTAATTAGGCAGGAACTTCCCGAAGATCAAAACGAGGCCCGCTGCATAGTTCGGCAATCTAAAGCCTACAAGGTCCATAAGGGAGAACTTTATAAGAAAAGCACAACCGGAGTCCTTCAAAGGTGTATCTCCGAAGTGGAGGGGCGAAATCTCCTGGCTGAAATTCACGCCGGACTCGGCGGGCACCACGCCGCAGCCCGGGCCCTTGTAGGCAAGGCCTTCCGTATAGGATTTTATTGGCCAACAGCCCGGGCAGATGCTCAGGACTTAGTCCGACGATGCGTCGGTTGCGAGCTCTTTGCTAATCAGAGCCACATGCCACCCACCGCCCTCAAAACTATACCCATCACCTGGCCGTTTGCGGTCTAGGGGCTTGACATGGTTGGCCCCCTTAAAGGGGGAAAACACAAGCGCAAATACTTATTGGTCATGGTGGACAAATTCACCAAATGGATTGAAGCCAAGCCGGTTAAAACCGCAGAACCCAGACCTATGATAGACTTCATATCCGGGGTAGTACACCGTTTCGGCGTCCCCCACAGCATCATCACTGATAACGGCACGAATTTCACGGCCGACAAGGTTAAACTCTGGTGCAAAAACATGGGCATCAAGCTCGACTACGCTTCAATCTATCACCCTCAAACTAACGGTCAAGTCGAGCGAGCAAATGGTCTAATCATGAGCGGCATCAAACCCAGACTAGTGCGGTCCCTCAAGGAATCTAACACGCACTGGGTAGAGGAGCTCGACTCCGTACTCTGGGGGCTGCGGACCACGCCAAACCGAACTATCGGATTCACACCATTTTTTATGGTGTACGGCGCAGAGGCAGTTCTGCGCTACGATATAATTCATGACTCACCTCGCTTGCGCATGTATGAAGAAAGAGAAGCTGAGCTGGATCGGCAGGACAGTTTGGACGCCTTAGAGGAGGAGCGGGATGTGGCAAAAGCTCATTCCGCATTTTATCAACAGCAGGCTCGAAGATATCAAAGCAGAGAAGTACGGGCCAACGCTTACAATGTTGGCGAACTTGTTCTACGCCTGCCGGACAAGAAAAAGGACAAACTTAAGCCCAAGTGGGAAGGTCCCTTCATCATCGACCAAGTCCTGACCGGCGGAGCATACCGTTTACGTAACACATCTGACAACCGACTCGAGCCGAACCCATGGAACGCAGCCCGTCTCCGAAGATTTTACGCCTAACGCCGGACTCAGAGTTCGTCTCACTCCCCCGTCCACCTTTTTACATTTTCACTATCTCTTGTCCCCCTCCTTCTTCCCACTTTTTTTCTCAATACCTTTGATAGGCTGATTTGCACATTGTTCGCACACACTCGATGTGCTCCTAGCACTCGTTATACCTGGGGGCTTCTTTAACAGAAGCTTATTTATACGGGCTTCATGCCCAACACATGTGTCATACTTCCGCATGTACCTTTTATTCACCATTATATGCATCGATATGACTTATGTTTTGGCCAAGCTGTGTTGCCTGGCTCCTGCGCTTACCCCTACGTTCTCGATTGTTCGGCTAGGAGGTAAAGGGAGCACCTCTGCGATTGTTACTGCCGGGTCAGCCGGATGTGTACCTCAGACTGGGTGAAGCCGAAAGCTAGCGTTCTTAAGAGAATATTCGGTCGGTGACTTGAAAGATGATTTATTACTTACTTATTTATTTGCCCCCAGATGCTTTTTCTGCTATTTTCGTAGTCCGGACATGCACTTTAGGGCATGCCTCCCAGGGAAAGGAACCCTTAACAGAACTATTCTCCCTGGAAGATGTTTCTTACTAACCATGTAATATAACATAGCTAGTTGGGCACTTGTCTGATAAAGCAATTATGACCCCGACGCCTTGTCTCCACGCATGCCCCGGTTCTTCTATAACCGTAAGGGTATTCGGACACACTCCGGACTGTTGGGTCCAGAGGTTGAAGCGAAAAGGTCCGCAAAGACAAACGATCTACAATCCGGCTAGAAGGCATTTTACATGTCATTTCAAATTACATCGTCAAACTGACTGATTGTACTCCTCTTCAATTCTATCTAACAGGCTGTCTAATTTACAGTCCTGTTGGGAATATTTCGCGGCCAGTTCTACTTGGCCGTACATTAAGCTCACAGGGATCTCCTTCCCATCAGGCCCTGCAGGTCCGACCTCGGCCATGTGGTTTGGGTCAGCCTTCGGGTACCGCATCTTCACCATGGCCCAGGCCTCCCTGGCGCCTTGACGGCAGGCCGATATTTTCCATAGACAGAGGCGTCGCCGTGCTCCCTGAAGCTTCTCAGCAAGCTCTCCAAGGCCCTCGGGTAGGGAGACGGAAGGCCACAAAGCCTGAACGACGCCACTCATCGCCTGCCGAACACGTTCGAGCAGTTGAACTAGCTCGGGAAGTTGGTCACCCGTTGAACTAGGCACTTCCTCCGCAGGGCGACCTGTGAGCACACCTAAAAGACACATTTCTGTCAATCGACTTCCTCGCCGAATTCTTCTTTTCAAAGGAATTTGCTCAAGCACTTACTATAAATGCCGCGACGAAGCCGCTGATTCTCCTTCACGGAGCCCGACAGCTGGGCCCGAACACCTTTCAGCTCTTCTCCTAGCTGGGTGTGGGCATCTTGGAGCTTGTTTCTCTCCTGCTGCACCTTCAGAAGCACCCTCTCGCCGGCCTTTAGCTGACGCAGTAGCTGTTGCTTGTCCGGATCTAGTCCGGCGCCCTCTGCAATATTATTGTCAGATTTACGCACACGCCGCACTTTGTTAACTACTTCTATTTTCGAAGTACGTATTACCAGTGGGGGTCTCTGTGGCTCCCCCTGTGGTGGCTAGTGCGGCCTCAAGTTGGGCCTTGCACTCTTGGAGCTCCTTGGACAGGTGAGTATTCTTCTCCATAAGATCCTGCATAATAAATGATCCTTAAATCAGTTATTTTAACTATTTTAAGTCTCGGGGGCTACTAGCATATATAACTATTAAAATTACTTACCCGTATGTCCTTCACATACTGCTCTGTGGCTCTGGTTAAACCATCTTGAGCAGCACGGAGGTGCGCGTTTCCCGCATCAAAGGCATTCAACGCCTCTGGGGAGAAACACGCGTCATGAAGAACTGTCCGGCGACGCCTGTGATTCATGGCGCTCTCCACCTCAGACCGGCTGGCGGACAGCCTGTCGGCATCCTCCGTCGGAGGAGCATCCGGCTCTTGCCTTGTGTTCGCCTCCACTTCCGGACCATGCGATGGAGCATGGCTGGCGGAGGCTTGATTGGCAACCTCTCCGGACACTATCCGGCGAGCGCTCTTTCTCCTAGAAAAAGTTATGAGCATTAATATAGGGATCCTTCCCTTAAAAACAATGGTGCGCTGTACCGTTGCGGCGATGTTTCGATTCGCGTCGCACTCCTCTTCCGCCTGGCTGAACTAACCCTTGCTGGTCAGCCGCCGCAGGTTCGGCTTCCCGCCTTAAAGGCACCTCCTGCGATGCACCATCAATATAGGATGGTCAGAATTGAGCACGGATCAAATGATGGTGTCAAGACCTCGGTCGTAGTCACCTGGGAGGACGGAATCAAGCCGGGGTAGTCAGCCGTAATGGCGACTAGAGCATTGTCCATGCTAAGTTGGTGGAACACCCCGTCAATCAGCTCCACCTTTATGTCCGGATCCTCTTCGGAGGTCGGATCAAGGGATCGTTCCGGATCCTCGGGCTGTGGAGTTAGGCTTCGTATGCCCTCCACATTCCGGCGCAGCTCCTGCGTCGAAATGACAAAGTAACATACTTGACTTTGGAAGTATGGATCGGGTAGATAAAACGTCCGCTTACCCAGCTCCGAGGGTTATTCATGGAGAATCTGTTCAATGGATTCGTGCGGAGAAAGTCCTCCTCCTCCCCCTTGTATAAGCCGGACAGGATCTTTGCCAGATCGGCTGCCGAGCTCGGCCCTCTGCGGCCGTGACGAGTGGCGTCGTCTTCCCCGTTGAAATCCCACATAGGGTGGCCCCTATATTGGAGTGGCTGCACCCCTCGCATAATGCACGTGGCCATGATTCCAATCATGGTCAATCCAGAGTGGGCCAGTGACCTGATCCGGCCCATCAGATAATGGACGCTCCCATCCTCCTCCCGTTGAGGGCTCCGCGGGCGCCAACTCAGGCGTTTCTTCAAGGGAGCATTGCTGAACTCCGGGAGGCCGATCCAAACTGGATCCGGCAGAGGGGCGTCCTCCATGTAGAACCATTCCGAAGGCCAGTCTTCGGACGCCTTCTTCGGGGTGCCGGATAGATATCCGGTCCCAGCGATGCGCCATATTTTGGCTCCGCCCACTAGATATATCGACCCCTCATAGGAACAGGGTACGAGGCAAAACAATCTCTTCCACAGCGCAAAATGGGGCTCGATGCCCAGGAACAGCTCGCAAAGAGCTACAAAGCCCGCGATGTGCAAAATGGCGGCAGGTGTGAGGTGGTGAAGCTGGAGTCCGTAGAACTCCAGGAGCCCCCGGAGAAACGGGTGTATGGGAAATCCGAGTCCCCGTATTAGATAAGGGACGAAGCATACCCGCTCTCCTTTGGAAGGGTTGGGGACGCTCTCCGCCTGCTTTCCGCCCTTGAAGGTGGCCAATCCGGCTTGAACCAGAACCATGAAAGCTGGGGGAAGATATCCCTCGGTTTGGAGCACCACTAGCTCGCTGTGTGGAACGGAGCATCTCCCCCAATCTCCTGGCTTAGGGCTGGGAGCGCGAGAGGAGGAGCCGCGTCGACTATCCATGATGGAATGGGTTTTTGTCAGAGGCGCTTCGATGAGGACTTGCGGATGGAGGATGGTGTGAGCTGGATATAGATCCTCGCCTCTCTTATAGGCGGCTCATTCGCACGGCTAGGGGGTAAAATTTAAAAATACCCTAGCTTTTTGCATTCGTACGACACGTGGAAGAAGGCCATTATTGGGCGTAGAAGCCAAGGAGCGCAACATTTATAAGGAAGTCGGACACTATTCGACAGGAACATGAAGTTTGAAGGAGAACCCGCCTTGCAATGCCGAAGACAATATACACACCGGACTCGCCGTCGCTGAAGCCCGGTTCGGGGGCTACTGAGGGAGTTCCGGACTAGGGGGTGTCCGGATAGCCGAACTATCATCATCGGCCGGACTCCAAGACTATGAAGATAGAAGATTGAAGACTTCGTCCCGTGTCCGGATGGGACTTTCCTTGGCGTGGAAGGCAAGCTTGGCGATGCGGATATGTAGATCTCCTACCATTGTAACCGACTTTGTGTAACCCTAGCCCTCTCCGGTGTCTGTATAAACCAGATGGCTTTAGTCCTTAGGACGAACAACAATCATACCATAGGCTAGCTTCTAGGGTTTAGCCTCCTTGATCTCATGGTAGATCCACTCCTGTAACACACATCATCAATATTAATCAAGCAGGACGTAGGATTTTACCTCCATCAAGAGGGCCCGAACCTGGGTAAAACATCGTGTCCCTTGTCTCCTGTTACCATCCGCCTAGACGCACAGTTCGGTACCCCCTACCCGAGATCTGCCGGTTTTGACACCGACAGATGGGTTCCATAATGAATCACACTCATGTTTTATTCCTGAGGAAAATAACCGAAACATTATTTTGTAGTTCGGATCTCAACCCTTCTCAGTAGAGCTCATCTTCAGGGGATCTTCGTCCAGAGATGATAGAGAGCAAAACGCATCCCCTTGTTCCACCGTCTCACGAGGCTGGCGACCCCGAGGTATCGTCCCGGAGGGTTTTTTCAAGTCTGGACCCTGGAAAAGGTCGTCAGACTAGTCCGGCACCCTCTTGCGTGCCGGCGGAGGGGCTGAAGGATCTGCTTGGTAGGGCGTCCATCTCAGAAGAACACTGTACGTTGATGGATACGGTGATTGAAAGGATTTCATCCGCGGAAAGCGGATTGTACGAGGCTGCCAGGAGTTTACTAACAGGCTTTGATGTATGTAAAAAAGGTGTACCTTTTGGTACAGCCGCATATTAAATGTGCCCTGTATGAATAGTAGCCCCTGAGACTGTGTGTGTCATCACTAGTGATGGTGCACAGAGGATCATAACCCCAGGTATAACATGTCGCCTATTCTATGAAGGTGGCGAGGTGTTCGGTGGCTAGCCGGGCTGATGAATCTGCCGAACTGAAGCGGCAACTTGACGTAGCAGATGCCGACATCGCGCTTGTAAATAAGCGGCTAGACGAGGCTCAAGGTATGTTCAAAAGACACCCAATAATAGGAGCTTGATGCTTGGGCCTTATATATATTTTTTATGTAGATGGTGTTGCTGCCGTGGAGAACCTTTGGGTGGAACTTGCCTGAGCCAAGGAGCAAGCAAGGAAAAGTGATGCGGCTGCCGTTAAAGCGGCTGAAGAGCTAAGAGCCGAACAGGCTGCTCACTGCCAGAGCAAGAAGGAAATAGCCGAGATGGCCAAAAAATTGAAGGATGCTACCGACCACTGTAAATTTCTTAAACAAGCAGGTAAGGCAGCTCAGAAGGACCTTGAAAAGATCACTGCCGAAGCCAATGATACTTGCTCTGACATGAGAGCGATGAAAGAGGAGCTACGTCAGGCCGGAGATATCACGGCTGGAAAGCCTTATATTCTGCAGATGAAGTTCGGAGACCCCAAGTATGTTCCATTAGACCGGCAGTGGAGTGCGGAAAACGCTTATCTGGATTTGGCCGCAAGTGCGGTGGACGCGACCAAACACTTCAGCAGCTGAGGTGACCATGAGTTGGAAGAGATTTTTTGGTCGCGGTACCACAATCCAGAACGCCCACTGTCAGTGTCCGACCGTTTAGCCGCCTGGGCGGAGCTGAACAGATTATCCAGACTCGCCATGAGGTATGTTGCGAGTCGTCTATGGCCGGAGAAGCCGGAGCCGAAGAGTTATTTTGGCTTGGTGCAGCAGTTCCTTGGTTAGGTGCCGCATGCTGATGCGATGAAGAGGTCGGCGTGCATAGAGGGCGCACAGATGGGTCTTGCCCGTGTCAAAACATACTGGGCAGATATGAAGGCCAGTGTTGTTGCGTCCCAAGATTCGGACGAAAGCCGAGTACCTGCCAAGCACTATTTTGAGGAAGTTCTTCCTGGCGCTCGTATAATAGAGTCGTAGTGCTCGAAGGATGTTGTGTTCGAATAGCTGATACTATTTGTAAAACGAATTTTGTTTTTATGAAAAAATCTTTTTATACTTGTGCTTGCAAGAATCATAGTGCCTCCTATGCGGCCGTTTAATGTATATATGTGTATATAACCTGAAAGATGGCAGTCGTTGGCTTCAGCCCCCATGCATAGAATGTGGGGGTGTTCGCAAAAAGGCGCCTTTTCACACTTAATCCAACGTCTTGGTCCTACAAAGGAGGTAATGGCGCGGCGAACCAGGCAACCGAACTATAATGCTTTATCACTTTCACTTAGCCATAGGAGTTTGATAGTGGGGCTACTGAATAGCCCCTAGGGGCACCGCGCTCACCTGAATTCGGGGCGCGAGTGTGCCTGACCAGGAAGCGGCCTTTCGTTAATGCGGGGGAATCCGACAGATTCCGAAAGTCATCGAGTGGTTGACCAGTCTCTCGCTATATCATGACAGTCAGTTTTCGGCTTTCTCTACTGAGGTGCTCACCTGGCCGAACCGGGGCACAATCGCAGTAGTTCTCCTGGTGCCGCGTTAGCCGATATAACGGAACGTAAGGCAGCAAAACACAGGAGCCGGGCAAACCCAACATTTGACCAAAGACATGATTCGGAGCTGATGCATATAGGGCCAAACTCACGACGCCGAACACTCCCTAAGGTATTCGGTCTTTATGAAGACGGGCCGAAATAGAGCCCTTGGTAAGAAAGCCCCTGGTGTCCAGGTATGTGCAAAAATTCTGGCGTGGCCACATGCCAAAACGCCAGCCTCCTCCTCGGCTATAGAGAAAACCGGGGGATGCTATCAACAAGAGACAGTAAAAAAGGTTTACGCAGGGTCTTAATCTAAAAAGAATCCTTGAAACAGGTCCCTGCTGCACGTCTGCGCCTGTATCTCCGTTGTGCCGTATCCTGGACGGGCGTAGCACGATGTTCGTTTGCGAAAGAGAGGAACTTAGTAAATAATAAGCGTGCGAAAAATCTATATCGAAATAAATAAAATATAGTTGGAGCAAGAGTTGGGCCGTATTGTCTCCGGGCGTGAGCACACGGAGCCCCTTGCACAAGGGTATGCGGCTATTAAGCATGTTGACGCCGGACTCGTCAAGCCGTGTCCGGGATAGTAGGGCTGGATTTGTGGGCGGCTGTCTAGGCAGCCGCACCCCTGCCCGTACTTTGGGGGTCAATTTATGTTCCCTTGTAATGAAATGATGCCCTTTGGGCCGGGCATTTTGAGTGTAAGGGATGTGTAGTGCGGTATTGCGTTAAAGCGGGCGAAAGCTTCGCGTCCCAGTAGCGCTTGATAGCGACTTACGAATGGGGCGATGTGGAATGTTAGCTTTTCGCTTTGGAAGTTGTCGGGTGATCCTAACGTGACTTCTAACGTAAGGGAACCCATACTTGGGGTATCCGAACCTGGTGTTACTCCTTGAAAGGAAGTGTTGCCGAGGTGGATTACAACTAGGTTTATCCCGAGTTTGCGGACTGTGTCCTGATATAACAGGTTCAAGTCGCTGCCGCCGTCCATAAGGGCGTTTGTAAATTGGAGTCTGTTAATAATTGGATTTACGACCAAGGTAGTCCAGCCTGCGTTCTGGTCTCCTCTGGAGTAATCCTGATGATCGAAGGTGATTGGTTGTAACAACCAGTGGGGTTGCTTCTCCGAGGCTGGCTGTACGGCGCGTGTCTTCGTAGGTGCCGTTCTGCTCTTCCCTTTTGTCACATGAAGTAGATTTACTGTCTTGACTTCTTGTGGGAACTTCCTTTGTTCTTCAGTGTTCTGCTCGTGGGGTGCATCGTCATCTTCGCTTGGTGTGTTGAGCCCCTTGTGTTCGGCGTTGAGCTTGCCGGACTGCTTAAAGACCAACAATCTCTGTGGGTATGGTTTGCAGGTCTCCCCGGAGTGCTGTGGATTTGAAATATTTTGTCCAAAATTTTGTTGAGGTTGGATAGCTCATCCCTATCGTCTTTGGGGGGCAGCTTTTTCTGATTTTGCCGAGAGCTTTTGAATCCGGCGTGTACTGCCGTGCTCATCGGGCTGTTGTCCTTTATCCGGCGCGGTTCTTTGTTACGGCACGGCTTCCCGTTCCCATCTCTGGGTTCGGACGTATTCGGGTCGCTGGTGCTGCTTCTTGCCAACCAGCTATCCTCTCCTGCACAGAAGCGGGTCATGAGGCTTGTTAACGCAGCCATTGTTCGCGGCTTTTCTTGGCCGAGGTGTCTGGCAAGCCATTCATCTCGGACGCTATGTTTGAAAGCCGCTAGGGCCTCTGCGTCCGGACAGTCGACTATCTGATTCTTTTTGATAAGGAATCTGTTACAGAACTTCCAGGCTGACTCTCCGGGCTGCTGAGTTATATGACTCAGATCATCTGCATCCGGGGGCCAGACATAGGTCCCTTGAAAATTTGCCCGGAAAGCATCCTCAAGCACTTCCCAACTTCCCATGGTGTTTTCGGGAAGGCTTTTAAGCCAATGCTGGGCTGGCCCTTTGAGCTTAAGGGGTATGTATTTTATGGCGTGGAGGTCATCTCCTCTGGCCATGTGTATGTGGAGGATGTAGTCCTCGATCCAGACTCCAGGGTCTGTTGTTCCGTCGTATGCTTCTATGTTCACTGGCTTGAATCCGGCTGGGAATTCATGGTCCAGCACCTCATCGGTAAAACATAGGGGGTGTGCGGCGCCCCTGTATTTAGGCGTGCCGCGATGTTCAGGTATTTTTTGCGTTGCATCACTCACTGGAGCTTGCTTTCTTGGCCTATAGATGGATCTGGTTAGGCCAGTTTTCTGATGCGAATTCTTGGACGGATCGCGCGCCATATTGAGTGCAGCGTCCTTTGATGCGTGAGATTGATCGTAGGGTCGTCTATCCGACCTTGTGGCTTCCTTATTTTTTGACTGTGGGGGCTTTATGTCCTCTTCGTCAAATTCTGGTAGTAGTTTCCGCTTCGGATAGCTCTTTGTGTGGCGACTACTGTCGTACTTGTGTGCGGTGTTGAGTACTTTGCCCCATCTGATCCTGAGTGCATCTTTTGCTGTCTTGAGCCTCCGCTTCTGCTTTCTCAGGCTACGTGCAGTGGCGACGAGCCTTTGGTTGAGGTTCTGATGTTCCAGCAATTTGTCTGGTGTGAGATCGTCCGGGCTATTATCTTTCCCGGGGTTTGGTTGTTCGGATTGTCCGCCCTGTTTGGACATATGCTCGACGGCATGTTCATCGTCCGTTGAGTCACCCTGCTCTATGGCTGGGTCTTTGTCGAGGTGGGGCTTGGCCTTACGCTTACGCCGCCGCTTTGATTGTTTTTTGGGGGAGCGATCCCTGGCCGCATCCTTTTGGTCCTCGTTGTCGTTTCTGTTGTATGTGTCCACCATGCATACATTGTATGATGAGGTGGCTTTCCGGCGCCCTATAGGTGCTCGTTCTTGATCGTCTCCTTTATCGGCGTCCATACCGTTGATATCTTCAGAGTCGAAATCGAGCATGTCGGTTAGATCATCGACAGTGGCTATCAAGTGGGTGGTGGGTGGGATTCGAACTTCGTCGTCCGCATCCCAACCACCCCGACTGTAGTCTGGCCGGGGTTCTTTCGACAAAGAGAGATACTTTAGCGAATTTAGGATATCGCCAAAGGGCGAGTGCTGAAAGACGTCCACGGCGGTGAACTCCATGATCGGAGCCCGATCGGGTTCGATCGAAAGGGGTGCCAAATATTCAGAGTCCGGAACGGAGTCCGGCACCTTGGAGTTACCAGTCTTGCAAAGGACTTGGCTGGTATTCGGCTCTATCGCCGCAAAGATTACGGCTCCTGGGGCGGCGTCCAACCATCCGTCCCTAGCTAGCGCAGTCGGCTCCGAACTAATGGTCGGAGTGAACACCTGAGCGGCGCTCTAGTCGCTGTCCGGCGGCAGAGCTAGATCATGCCCATCGAGACAGTGCGGCGCGCCCGGTCGTGGCCCGAATCCGTCGAAGATCAAGTCCCTGCGGATGTCGGCCGTGTAGTTCAAGCTTTCAAACCTGACCTGATGGCCAGGGGCGTAGCTTTCGATCTGCTCCAGATGGCCGAAAGAGTCGGCCCGCAGTGCGAAGCCGCCGAATACGAAGATCTGTCCGGGGAGAAAGGTCTCATCCCGGACCGCATCACGATTGATGAGCGAAGAAGCCATCGGGCCTAAAGGCGACGACACAGAGGAACTCTCAATGAAAGCACCAATGTCGGTGTCAAAACCACCGGATCTCGGGTAGGGGGTCCCGAACTGTGCGTCTAGGCGGATGGTAACAGGAGACAAGGGACACGATGTTTTTACCCAGGTTCGGGCCCTCTCGATGGAGGTAAAACCCTACTCCTGCTTGATTAATATTGATGATATGGGTAGTACAAGAGTAGATCTACCACGAGATCGGAGTGGCTAAACCCTAGAAGCTAGCCTATGGTATGATTGTTGTTCGTCCTACGGACTAAAACTCTCCGGTTTATATAGACACCGGAGAGGGCAAGGGTTACACAGAGTCGGTTACAATGGGAGGAGATCTTCATATCGTATCGCCAAGCTTGCCTTCCACGCCAAGGAAAGTCCCATCCGGACACGGGACGGAGTCTTCAATCTTGTATCTTCATAGTCCGGGAGTCCGGCCATCCGGACACCCCCTAATCCAGGACTCCCTCAAGCCTAACTAGTCACGTAGACCCTCATCCCTTGGGCTCGTCCTGGCGATCCGGACGACCCAACGGCGGCTGAGGTATGTGGCAGGCCAGACTCTGCCAACGCAGAACAACAAAGCAAACGGAAAAGTCGAGGGAACATAATCTAATTATTACAAAAAATATTGTTCCAAGCAAACAGTTTTAAACGCCTCCCCAAGGCATGCTACATGATACAGGACGAACAGGGAAAAGCAGAGTCGCCAAGCCACCTCCTTAGACCTAGGCGTCATCATCGCCCGCCAGTGGAGCCTCGTCGCCAGGCGCGTCGCCCGTTCCATCAACCTCGATCGGAGGACCGATGACCAGGAACTTGCTCAGCATGGCGTCCATGGAGCTCTTCACGGCGGCGGCAGCAGCGTCCTAGGAGTCTGAGTCCACTAGAGTAAGGAAGGAGGAGAGGTCGAAGCCGGCGTCCTGGAGATAAAGATGGCTGAAGATGCAAGTAAGAGCCGAGGAAGAAAGTGAGTGCGCCTCGCTTTCCACCAAGAAGGCAAACCCGTCGACCGCATCTTCGAGCACCGCCAAGACTTCAGGAAGCAGAGCAGCAGGGCTTTCCCACGGGGTAGTCGCCACTACCTTCTTCAAGGAATCGTCCCCAAAGAGCGACTTCTGAGCCTTGTGGAAACGCACCTTGAAGGAGGCAAGGGTGATGCGCTCCTTGGCGGCCACCTTCTTGGCCTCGGCAAGGGCCGCTTGGGCTGCCTCCGCCTCCTCCTTCAGCTTCGTCAGACGGTCGTACTCTGCAGTCTGCTCAAATGCCGCCTTCTTCACCTCGGCATCTCGATCGGCGACGGCGGCCTCATGGGCCTTCAGCTTCTCCTCACACTCCTAGAGCTGGCTGCCCTGGGCGGCTTGCTGGTCCTGAAGAGCCTTCAGTTCAGCCTCGACAACGCGGCACCGACCCTCAGCTTCCGTGGCCTTCTTCCGTGCCAAGTCGCGCCGCGGCGACCACCCCAAGCACCTTCTGGGCTTCCTCCGCAGAGCCCCAGGCTGCACGGACAGACGCGTCGGCTTGAAGCCAACCAGAAACTAGCCCCAGGCATCCCTGCGCCGAGCAACGATTCGGGCCCCAAAGTTCACCCTAGAGGAGGTCCAGCACCGCCCTTGCCTCCTCCAGGGCCCCGGAGGTAGCAGGAGCACCACAGCTCGGCCACACGCTGGGCAGGGAAGAAGACGCCCTCGGCACCAAGACGGAAGAAACCTCAGCCTTAGGAAGAACCGGGGGCTCCGGAGGCTGGTCGACCTCAGCGGCCGCAGCATGGATGGGCGCCGGCAGGGCCGGCCCCACCGAAGGTGCCGGCACCTCATGAGGACAGGCTTCCACACCCTCGGGAGACAGCATCACCACCGGACCTACGGGGGCCGCGGTATTCTCCTTCGCCAGGGCCGCGGCGGCCACTTCAGCGCCTGCGGCCACGGCAACCTCTGTGCCCTCCTTCTGCTTCTTCGACAGCTACTGCCTAATGACAAGCGAATGCGCTAAGCATCGCTTTAGGAATCAACAAACAAGGCTAAATATAAGACTTACTGGCCGTGAAGACATAGTTCCTCTTCAGGCTCAGCAGCGGGCACTGAGGCGGAGCAGCTGGTGCTGAACTCTTGGGAGTAGGAGAGCTCGCGGTTGGTGCTGCTCGGGGAACCGTCGGCGAGGGCGAAACGCTTCCCGGAGGGATCAGCATGGTCCTGCCCTTCTTCACGGCCGTCCGCTTGGGCTGCTTCGAAGAGGACACCCCGGACCTCGTGGTGACTCCAGAAGGGCGAGGCACCTCCACCACCGGAGGCGCGTCATCATCATCATCAGGGAAGTCATGGAGGAGCTCCCTCTGCCGCAGGGCAGAGTATTCCTCCACCATCTCGTCCATGGTGGCCTCGGAGGAATGATCTCCACACGACAGATCCACCAAGGACGGAGGCGGCGGGGGAGGCCCCGCCCGCACAAGCCCAAACTCGTCAAAGACCGACATAGCAGCGGCAACCTCCTCCCAGTCATCCCGGCAGTACAGTGGGAGCCAATCTTCCGGAGGATCGCTCGGGTCCTTCCCCGTCAAGTAGAGCAACACCTTGCTCAGCTCCTCCTCGGGAAGGGCATCCTGGCATAGGCGGATCTTGTCGTCAACACCGCCAAGCTTACACAGGGGGCGGGAGCGGTCTTGGAGCGGCGCTATGCGCTGCCTCAAGAACTCCTTGATGAACATGGCCCCCGTCACCATCTGGCTCCACGGGTCCTTCTCCATCTTATTCCCAACAGCGTCAGGGAAGGGTCGGTGATCTTCTCAGAATACCACCCCTTCTCGGAGATGGGGAGTTTGGTCGGCAGCTCCAATGAGCTCTGGGAGCACTTGGCATCCATCAGAACCCACCTCTTCACGGCATCCTCCACCTTCTTCCCGGCGCGGGAGATTGCTTTACCACCCCGCGCCGCAACAAAGCCGATGCACCCAACCGGATTCTCACCAATCATGCAAAGGAAGAAGAAGTGGCGGAGCATGGCAATGGAAGGCATCACCCCCACGAACGCCTCACAATAGAAGGCGAAGATGGACAGGAGGAGGATGGAGTTGGCATGGATGTGGAGCGCGTGGAGGCCGTAGTGGTGAAGAACGGCATAAAAGAAGCGGGAGAATGGGGGCACTAGCCCTGAGTAGACGTTGTGCAGGAAGAAGGGGAAGAAAGTGTTGTTCGCGGGCTCCGGCGCAGCGGTGGCGACCCAGAGCGCCGTCTCCTTCCACTCGTTGTCTTTGCTCGCCATCAGGAGGAGCGCGGTCTAGAGCTTCTCCACGGCCACACGCAGGGCGCAAGCAACACCGGATTGTACCAGGCGGAGCCGGTAGCCGAGGCAGAAGCCATGGTCTTCTCAGCAGCCATTGAGCAGGAGATTGGGGTGAAAATCGGCAGATCTAGTGAGTTCTTCCACTGCTGGGAGAAGGGGATCCGGAGCAAGGCGAAGAAGGGGCAATGAAAGCCAGCGGACGGCTACCCCTTTTGTCAGATGGAAACAATTGCCGAGGAAGCATGGGGAAGCGGAGTCGCCCACGTCGCATCAATCGCTACGCGTCATCAAGGCCGTAGGCGGTTAGGGCCCGCGGCGCTCCACACTTGCCCTTTGGCTTCGCTTGGAAGCCAAGTTCGAGCGTGCCTTGGGCCCGGGGGCTACTGTTGGCGTCCTGGATTTGGGGGTATCCAGGCCCGCCTGCCTGCAGCCCACCATGTGGCTCCATCGACAGCCTGGTACGGCCCAGCTTCAGCATCAACAACACAAGACCCTCGCGAGGGGCCAAGCCTCGCGAGGCAGATGACGCCAAGACCCCCCAGGGGATCGGCCTCCCCAGGCTGGCTCCTGAGGGGCAGAGAGTTCTATGCAAGGTTCACCTCAGGAAGCTCAGCTGACGTGAGCCACGACGACCAAGGCCAGGCGGGCGCAGAGCGCAGGTTTCCTCTTCGGTGCAAAGGAGGCAAGCCATAGGCGCGGAGTCCCGAGGAATCAACCAAAGGGTTCCATTCCGGTGCAACGAGAACAAGACCGCCAGGACGGCAGGATAGAGGTCAACAACGAGCCCACCGCAACGTCACAACCAGAGGCTTTTTGTAGGCGAAGACTACTTTTGTCAGGATAAGTTGTACTACTTGTCCCCTTTCAAATCCGGTTGTTCTGGGATCCCTTCCTGCCAACATTTGGGAAGAGGACCAAGGTCACTATAAATAGGACTAGCCACCACCATAGAAGGAGACAGAAGTTGAACTAGCTCACACCACACCAGCTCAAGAACACCTCACCTCCTGAGGCCAGATCACCCACTGTACTAGTTCATCCTCAGCCCTCCGAGGCAATCCACCAAAAACACTGGAGTAGGGTATTACACTGCAAGGTGGGCCGAACCAGGATAAACTGTCGTGTATCTTTGTCTCTTTGAGCTTGACGCGCTAGGCTTAGGAGGATCGCGAGTAGGCAGGCTGGTTAGGTTGAGATCTCCGCACACACCCCAGAGTTCGAACCTCTCAAGGGTTTGCGGATGCCTTAATCCAACAACCTCATCTATAACAATTCATAGGGTCAGCTTGCAGTGTCAGCCATGTCAGATCAGAGTGATAGCCAGAACAAGTCTGAGGAACAAGTAAACATGAGTTAGGGCACTAGTCCCTCTGACAGTTATGAAGATGGAAGCAGAAGTACTCCTAGCAACCTGCCTAAGGATGCTACTAGGCAGAGGAGGAAAAGAAACTCAGACTCTGAAGATGAAGATTATGTTGCTGCTGAGGAGGAGTTAGCTCCAAGAAGAAAGTTGTCAAGAAAGAATTTGGCACAACAACTTCAACCAAGCCTGGTCTGAACAAGAAAGCTCCTACCAAAAGAGTTACAATGTCCAAAGCCAGAGCCTCAACACATGAAACCATTGAGTTCACTCTTGAACCAAAGGAGGCTGGTGAGGGCAAGAAGAGAAAGGAAAGGGTCAGGAAGACCATAGCCATAGTAATTGGCAGATCCTCTATGATGAGTGACCTAGCTGAGGATGAGGAAGAAGATGAAGAAGAAGATGTTGCACCAGCACCAAAGACTCAGAAGCTGATGGGGGATGCCATCAAGTCTGGGACTGCTCCATGAAAGCCCAAGACTGCCCCAAAGCTACAACTCAAGCTTCAAAGTCTGCACCAAAGAGAAGCACCAGAAACTTTCCTGCTGCAGAAAAGAACAAGGCCCCGCTGCCTGAAATTGAAGAAGAATAAGAAGAGGAAGCCCAAGTGCTCAGAAAGTTGAAGCCAAAAAATCTTGATCATGATGATAATCATCTCGTGGCTGAAAACATGAAGGAGAGAAAGGATGTAGGTCTCAGATTGTGGAGACAATCAGACCCTTATGCTGTGAGGAGAAGACCTATTGTTGACTACAGATTTCACACTAAGGAACAACAGGAATTCTATGAGATTGTGCTCTTGGATAAGAAGCCCATCGTGTGTGACATGAAATGGGTAGATTGGAAATACATTGATGACAATGAATATCACTTTCCTGGAGTACATGAGAGCTTCAGACTCAATGGAGTTGACACCTTTGTGGGTCAGAAATTGACCAAGTGGAATGATGATGAGCTTATCATGCAGTTCTATTCAACAGCTCACTTCTACCCAGATGGGAAAATTGTTTGGATGTCTAAAGGTACTAGGTACCAGTCTTCTGTTGCTGAATGGGACAAACTCATTAATGCCCCTGAAGAAGCTGAGGATTATATTGATGTCTATGCTGAGCGCAAGAAAGATCACAACTCCATGGCCAACATGTACAAGGAGATACCTGACAAGGCCTTGGAGACACATAAGCTAGGCTCAATATACTATCTGATGTCTGGACTGGCCACCATGAACACTATTTTGAGGCATACCTTGTTGCCCAAATCAGGAGATCACGGGATGAATAGAGGCCACTCCATCAACTTGCTTCAACTATTTGATTTGCCACAAAAATTCAAAGTGATGAGCTTGATAGTTGAAACCATCAAGAGAACAGGAGCAAACGAGAAGAGATCATGTGGCTATGCTCCACACATTCAGATGCTCATTAACTCCAAGATGAGCAAAGGTGTGTATCTGTTGGATAAAGAGGATCTTCCCTTGAGACCTAACCTTGAGGACAATACAGTTGTTATGGATACTTCAGATCCTACTTCAGTAGAGGCTCAAGAGAAGAGATCAAAAGCAAAAGCAGAGAAGGCAGCCAAGATGCCAAGTGTTGAAAAGGCATCTCAAGTTTTTCTCAAGTCCAAACAAGATCAAATTTGCTATCTCATTCAGGCTACTTTGAGGATTGAGAAGGGATTGGCCACCCTGACTTAGAATCAAGAGAGTCTTGAAAGAATTTTTGAGACAAAACTTCATGACTTGGATATCAAGGTGACAGAGATTCAGACTTCTGTGGAGAAGATTCAAGAAGAGCTTGAGTATAGGAGTGACAAGACCACCACTGAAGCTTATCAAAGGGTGCCCAAAAGACAGAGGTCTGCAGCAGTGCCAGTGACAGACACTAGAGCTACAACTTCAGCTCCTGCAGCCACAGCTTCAGTTGCCCCTCTGGTTGCAACTCCACCAGCGCCTACAACCTCTTCAGAAGCATTTGTTGCAGGACTCCTCTCCACTCCACCTCCCGAAGATCAAGCTTAGAGAGCCGCATAGCACTATGCATTTTCAAGCCTTTTGGTAACTTGTTGCCAAAGGGGGAGAAAGTGTATAGATCATATGCTTCAAGAGAGAGCGAGAGCTTTGCTTCTTTTTGGCTCTTTTGCTACTTATTTGCTTGCCTGCTTGGATGGTACTTTATGGTTATGTGTGTGAGATACTTGTATGGTCATGTGTTTGATCATATCATTTTTAATGTTTGTGCTTGGATGATAATATTCTCTATCTCTTATGTATGATCATTCGAACTTTGTCTTGGTGATGAGTGCATATTCCATATTCTATCATTTTTAGCGCTCCACCAAGATGTATGTGACGTGGAAGAGTAACCCATGATCCTAATTGATTGTGCATTTGCACTCAAAAGCAAATTTTAAATAATGCACAAATTTAGGGGGAGCTCTTGCTTATCACATACTTCTCAAAGCGACGATGTATTTCATTCTTATTATCATTTGTCGAAGCTTTGATCTATATGTTGTCATCAATTACCAAAAAGGGGAAGATTGAAAGTGCAACTAATCCCTGGGTGGTTTTGGTAATTCTTAACAACATATAGCTCATTGAACTAATACTCTTTCAAGATGATCATTTCAGAAAGTTCAATGATTGGCATGGCATGGACTAGAGATGTGGACCCCTCAAAATGCTAAGGACACATACTCGCAAAATCTCTAGACTTTACATTTTGATTTTAGTGACCCAAGATCACATTGAGTCCATAGGAAAAGCCAATACTATTAAAAGGGGATGAGGTGTTGCTTAATGGCTTACTTGCTCAAAATGCTTAGTGATATGCTCCAAAAGCCCTCAACCACTTTCTCATATCCACTTATGTCCTAAACCTAAAGTCAAACTCGGCCTCACCGATTTGATCTATCCAGCGCCATCGAGTTCATTTGACATAGCCATTGCCATAAACCCTAATCACTTCAGTCTCACCGACAGGGATCTCGGTCTCACAAAGATGGGATTGCAAACTCTCGGTTTCCCTTCGTAACATTTTGGTCTCACCTAAATGAGCGATCGGTCCCATCGAGTTTGCAATGCAAGCTCTCTGTTTCCTTTTCTTAATGTTTCGGTCTCACCAAAATGAGCGATCGGTCCCATCGAGCTTGCCTGACCAACTCTCTGTTTGCCTATTACTGAAATCATTCCCACTGAGTTCATGTGATCGGTCTCAGCGAGATCAAGTTATGCCCTAACCCTAGCACATCGGTCCCACCGAGTTGATGTTGTCGGTCCCACCGAAAAGCCCAACGTTCACAAGAGCAAGAGCAAGGAGTTCATCATCAACACACCATCTATTACCTTTTGGAGAGTGGTGTCTCCTAGATTGGTTAGGTGTCACTTGGGAGCCTCCGTCAAGATTGTGGAGTTGAACCAAGGAGTTTGTAAGGGCAAGGAGATCGCCTACTTCGTGAAGATCTACCCAAGTGAGGCAAGTCCTTCGTGGGCGATGGCCATGGTGGGATAGACAAGGTTGCTTCTTCGTGGACCCTTCGTGGGTGGAGCCCTCCGTGGACTCGCGGAGCCATTACCTTTCGTGGGTTGTGTTGGGGAACATAGTAATTTCAATAATTTCTTACGCACACGCAAGATCATGGTGATGCATAGCAACGAGAGGGGAGAGTGTTGTCCATGTACCCTCGTAGGCCGAAAGCGGAAGCGTTAGCACAACGCGGTTGATGTAGTCATACGTCTTCACGATCCGACCGATCAAGTACCGAACGTATGACACCTTCGAGTTCAGCACACGTTCAGCTCGATGACGTCCCACGAACTCCGATCCAGCAGAGCTTTGTGGGAGAGTTCCGTCAGCACGACGGCGTGATGACGGTGTTGATGATGCTACCGACGCAGGGCTTCGCCTAAGCACCGCTATGATATTACCGAGGTGGAATATGGTGGGGGGGGGCACCGCACATGGCTAAGAGATCAATGATCAATTGTCGTGTCTAGAGGTGACCCCTGCCCCCGTATATAAAGGAGGAGAGGAGGGGAGGGGCCGGCCCTCTCTATGGCGCGCCCTAGGGTGTCCTACTCCCACAGGGAGTAGGATTCCCCCCTTTCCATGTAGTAGGAGTAGGAGTCAAGGTAAGGTAAGAAAGGAGAGAATGAAGGAGGGGGCGCAGCCCCTCCCCCTAGTCCAATTCGGACTAGGCCTTGGGGGGCATGCAGCCTCCCCTCTCTCTTTCCCCTAAAGCCCAATAAGGCCCATATACTTCCCGGCGAATTCCCGTAACTCTCCGGTACTCCGATAAATACCCGAATCACTAGGAACATTTTCGATGTCCGAATATAGTCGTCCAATATATCGATATTTACGTCTCGACCATTTCGAGACTCCTCGTCATGTCCCCGATCTCATCCGGGACTCCGAACTATCTTCAGTACATCAAAACACATAACTCATAATATAAGTCGTCACCAAACATTAAGCGTGCGGACCCTACGGGTTCGAGAACTATGTAGACATGACCGAGACGCATCTCCGGTCAATAACCAATAGCAGAACCTGGATGCTCATATTGGCTCCTACATATTCTACGAAGATCTTTATCGGTCAAACCGCATAACAACATACGTTGTTCCTTTTGTCATCGGTATGTTACTTGCCCGAGATTCGATCGTCGGTATCTCAATACCTAGTTCAATATCGTTACCGGCAAGTCTCTTTACTCGTTATGTAATGCATCATCCCGCAACTAACTAATTAGTCACATTGCTTGCAAGGCTGATAGTAATGTGCATTACCGAGAGGGCCCAGAGATACCTCTCCGACAATCGGAGTGACAAATCCTAATCTCGAAATACGCCAACTCAACAAGTACCTTCAGAGACACCTGTAGAGCACCTTTATAATCACCCAGTTACGTTGTGACGTTTGGTAGCACACAAAGTGTTCCTCCGGTAAACGGGAGTTGCATAATCTCATAGTCATAGGAACATGTATAAGTCATGAAGAAAGCAATAGCAACATACTAAATGATCAAGTGCTAAGCTAACGGAATGGGTCAAGTCAATCACATCATTCTCCAATGATGTGATCCCGTTAATCAAATGACAACTCATGTCTATGGCTAGGAAACTTAACCATCTTTGATTCAACGAGCTAGTCAACTAGAGGCATACTAGTAACACTTTGTTTGTCTATGTATTCACACATGTACTAAGTTTCCAGTTAATACAATTCTAGCATGAATAATAAACATTTACCATGAAATAAGGAAATAAATAATAACTTTATTATTTCCTCTAGGGCATATTTGCTTCAGTCTCCCACTTGCACTAGAGTCAATAATCTAGTTCACATCATCATGTGATTTAAAACCAATATTCATATCTGTATATGATTAACACCCATAGTTCACATCATCATGTGACCAACACCCAAAGGGTTTACTAGAGTCAATAATCTAGTTCACATCGCTATGTGATTAACACCCAAAGAGTACTAAGGTATGATCATGTTTTGCTCATGAGAGAAGTTTAGTCAACGGGTCTGTCACATTCAGAGTTGTATGTATTTTGCAAATATTCTATGTCTACAATGCTCTGCACGGAGCTACTCTAGCTAATTGCTCCCACTTTCAATATGTATACAGATTGAGACTTAGAGTCATCTGGATCGGTGTAAAAGCTTGCATCGACGTAACTCTTTACGATGAACTCTTTATCAGCTCCATAAACGAGAAACATTCCTTAGTCCTCACTAAGGATATTCTTGACCACTGTCCAATGATCTACTCCTAGATAAAAATTGTACTCCCTTGCCAAACTCAGAGCAAGGTATACAATAGGTCTGGTACACAGCATATCTTACTTTATAGAACCTATGTCTGAGACATAGGGAATGCCTTTTCATTCTCTTTCTATTTTCTACCGTAGTCGGGTTTTGAGTCTTACTCAACTTCACACCTTGCAACACAGGCAAGAACTCTTTTTCTTTGACTGTTCCATTTTGAACTACTTCAAAATCTTGTCAAGGTATGTACTCATTGAAAATCTTATCAAGCGTCTTGATCTATCTCAATAGATCTTGATGCTCAATATGTAAGTAGCTTTACTGAGGTCTTTCTTTTGAAGAACTCTTATTCAAGTATCATTTTATGTTATCTAGAATTTCTATATCATTTCCAATCAACAATATGTCATTTACATATAGTATTAGAAATGCTACAGAGCTCCCACTCACTTTCTTGTAAATACAGGCTTCTCCAAAAGTCTGTATAAAACCATATGCTTTGATCAACTCATCAAAGCGTATATTCCAACTCCGAGATGCTTGCACCAGTCCATAGATGGATCGCTGGAGCTTGCACATTTTGTTAGCACCTTTAGGATTGACAAAACCTTCTGGTTGCATCATATACAACTCTTCTTTAATAAATCCATTAAGAAATGCAGTTTTGACATCCATTTGCCAGATTTCATAAAATGTGGCGATTGCTAACATGATTCGGACATACTTAAGCATCGATACGAGTGAGAAAATCTCATCGTATTCAACACCTTGAACTTGTCAAAAAAACATTTTGCGACAAGTCGAGCTTTGTAGATAGTAACACTACTATCAACGTCTGTCTTCCTCTTGAAGATCCATTTATACAATATGGCTTGCCGATCATCGGGCAACTCCACCAAAGTCCACACTTTGTTCTCATACATGGATCCCATCTTAGATTTCATGGCCTCAAGCCATTTCATGGAATCTGGGCTCATCATCGCTTCCTCATAGTTCGTAGGTTCATCATGGTCTAGTAACATGACTTCCAGAACAGGATTACCATACCACTCTGGTGCGGCCTGTACTTTGGAAGACCTACGAGGTTCTGTGGTAACTTAATTTGAAGTTTCATGATCATCATCATTAGCTTCCTCACTAATTGGTGTAGGAATCACTGGAACTGATTTCTGCGATTAGCTACTTTCCAATTCGGGAGAAGGTACAATTACCTTATCAAGTTCTACTTTCGTCCCACTCACTTCTTTCGAGAGAAACTCCTTCTCTAGAAAGGATCCATCTTAGCAACGAATATCTTGCCTTTGGATCTGTGATATAAGGTGTACCCAATAGTTTCCTTTGGGTATTCTATGAAGATGCACTTCTCCGTTTTGGGTTCGAGCTTATCAGGTTGAAACTTTTTCACATAAGCATCACAGCCCCAAACTTTAAGAAACGTCAACTTTGGTTTCTTGCCAAACCATAGTTCATAAGGCATCGTCTCAACGGATTTTGATGGTGCCCTATTTAAAGTGAATGCAACTGTCTCTAATGCATAACCCCAAAAAGATAGTGGTAAATCGGTAAGATACATCATAGATCGCACCATATCCAATAAAGTGCGGTTACGACGTTCGGACACACCATTATGTTGTGGTGTTCCATGTGGCGTGAGCTGTGAAACTATTCCATATTGTTTTTAAATGAAGGCCAAACTCGTAATTCAAATATTCTTCTCCACGATCAGATCGTAGAAACTTTATTTTCTTGCTGCGATGATTCTACACTTCACTCTGAAATTCTTTGAACTTTTGAAATGTTTCAGACTTGTGTTTCATTAAGCAGACATACTCATATCTGCTCAAATCATCTGTGAAGGTCAGAAAATAACGATACCCACCACGAGCATCAACACTCATTGGATCGCATACATCGGCATGTATTATTTCCAACAAGTCAGTAGCTCGTTCCATTGTTCCGGAGAACGGAGTTTTAGTCATCTTGCCCAAAAGGCATGGTTCGCAAGCATCAAATGATTCATAACCAAGTGATTCCAAAAATCCATCTTTATGGAGTTTCTTCATGCGCTTTACACTGATATGACCTAAACGGCAGTGCACAAATAAGTTACACTATCATTATCAACTTTGCATCTTTTGGCATCAATATTATGAATATGTGTATCACTACGATCGAGATCCAACAAACTATTTTCATTGGGTGTATGACCATCGAAGGTTTTATTCATGTAAACAGAACAACAATTATTCTCAGACTTTAAATGAATAACCGTATTGCAATAAACATGATCAAATCATATTCATGCTCAACACAAACGCCAAATAACATTTATTTAGGTTTAACACTGATCCCGAAAGTATAGGGAGTGTGCGATGATGATCATATCAATCTTGGAACGACTTAGAACACACATCATCACTTCACCCTCAACTAGTCTCTGTTTATTCTGTAACTCCTATTTCGTGTTACTAATCTTAGCAACCGAACAGGTATCAAATACCCAGGGGCTACTATAAACACTAGTAAGGTACACATCAATAACCTGTATATCAAATATACCCTTGTTCACTTTGCCATCCTTCTTATCTACCAAATATTCAGGGCATTTCCGCTTCCAGTGACCATTTCCTTTGCAGTATAAGCACTCAGTTTCATGCTTTGGTCCAGCTTTGGGCTTCTTCGCGGAGTGACAACTTGCTTGTCATTCTACTTGAAGTTCCCTTTCTTTCCCTTTGCCCTTTTCTTGAAACTAGTGGTCTTGTCAATCATCAACACTCTTTCTTGATTTCTACCTTCGTTGATTTGAACATCACGAAGAGCTCGGGAATTGTTTTCGTCATAACTTGCATACTATAGTTCATCACGAAGTTCCAGTAACTTGGTGATGGTGACTAGAGAACTCTTTCAATCACTATCTTATCTGGAAGATTAACTCCCACTTGATTCAAGCGATTGTAGTACCTAGACAATCTAAGCACATGCTCACTGCTTGAGCGATTCTCCTCCATCTTTTAGCTATAGAACTTGTTAGAGACTTCATATCTCTCAACTCGGGTATTTGCTTGAAATATTTACTTCAACTCTTGGAACATCTCATATGGTCCATGACGTTCAAAACGTTTTTGAAGTCCCGATTCTATGTTGTAAAGCATGGTGCACTAAACTATCAAGTAGTCATCATACTGAGCTAGCCAAACATTCATAACGTCTGCGTTTGCTCCTGCAATAGGTCTGTCACCTAGCGGTGCATCAAGGACAGAATTCTTCTGTGCAGCAATGAGGATAAACCTTAGATCACGAACCCAGTCCGTATCATTGCTACTATCATTTTTCAACATAGTTTTTCTCTAGGAACATATCAAAATAAACATAGGGAAGCAACATCACGAGCTATTGATCTATAACATAATTTGCAAAATACTATCAGGACTAAGTTCATGATAAATTAAAGTTCAATTGATCATATTACTTAAGAACTCCCACTTAGATAGACATCCCTCTAATCATCTAAGTGATCACGTGATCCAAATCAACTAAACCATGTCCGATCATCACGTGAGATGGAGTAGTTTTCAATGGTGAACATCACTATGTTGATCATATCTACTATATGATTCACGCTCGACCTTTTGGTCTCAGTGTTCTGAGGCCATATCTGCACATGCTAGGCTCGTCAAGTTTAACCTGAGTATTCTGCGTGTGCAAAACTGTCTTACACCCATTGTATTTGAACGTAGAGCTTATCACACCCGATCATCACGTGGTGTCTCGGCACGAAGAACTTTCGCAATGGTGCATACTCAGGGAGAACACTTATACCTTGAAATTTAGTGAGAGATCATCTTATAATGCTACCGCCGAACTAAGCAAAATAAGATGTATAAAAGATAAACATCACATGCAATCAAAATATGTGACATGATATGGCCATCATCATCTTGTGCCTTTGATCTCCATCTCCAAAGCATCGTCATGATCTCCATCGTCACCGGCATGACACCATGATCTCCATCATCTTGATCTATATCAATGTGTCATCACATGATTGTCTCTCCAACTATTGCTCTTGCAACTATTGCTATCGCATAGCGATAAAGTAAAGCAATTATTTGGCGCTTGCATCTTATGCAATAAAGAGACAACCATAAGGCTTCTGCCGGTTGCCGATAACTTCAACAAAACATGATCATCTCATACAACAACTTATATCTCATCACGTCTTGACCATATCACATCACAACATGCCCTGCAAAAACAAGTTAGACGTCCTCTACTTTGTTGTTGCAAGTTTTACATGGCTGCTATGGGATGAGCAAGAACCGTTCTTACCTACGCATCAAAACCACAACGATATTTTGTCAAGTTAGTGATGTTTTAACCTTCTCAAGGACCGGGCGTAGCCACACTCGGTTCAACTAAAGTTGGAGAAACTGACACCCGCCAGCCACCTATGTGCTAAGCACGTCGGTAGAACCAGTCTCGCGTAAGTGTACGCGTAATGTCGGTCCGGGCCGCTTCATCCAACAATAACGCCGAACCAAAGTATGACATGCTGGTAAGCAGTATGACTTGTATCGCCCACAACTCACGTGTGTTCTACTCGTGCATATAACATCTACGCATAAACCAGGCTCGGATGCCACTGTTGGGGAACGTAGTAATTTCAAAAATTTCCTACGCACACGCAAGATCATGGTGATGCATAGCAACGAGAGGGGAGAGTGTTGTCCACGTACCCTCGTAGACCGAAAGCGGAAGCATTAGCACAACGCGGTTGATGTAGTCGTACGTCTTCACGATCCGACCGATCAAGTACCGAACGTACGGCACCTCCGAGTTCAACACACGTTCAGCTCGATGACGTCCCATGAACTCTGATCCAGCAGAGCTTTGTGAGAGAGTTCGTCAGCACGACAGCGTGATGACGGTGTTGATGATGCTACTGACGCAGGGCTTCGCCTAAGCACCGCTACGATATTACTGAGGTGGAATATGGTGGAGGAGGGCACCGCACACGGCTAAGAGATCAATGATCAATTGTTGTGTCTAGAGGTGCCCCTCTGCCCCCGTATATAAAGGAGGAGGGGAGGGGAGGGGCCGGCCCTCTCTATGGCGCGCCTAGGGGAGTCCTACTCCCACCGGGAGTAGGATTCCCTCCTTTCCATGTAGTAGGAGTAGGAGTCAAGGGAAGGGAAGAGAGGAGAGAAGGAAGGAGGGGGCGCAGCCCCTCCCCCTAGTCCAATTCGGACTAGGCCTTGGGGGGGCGCACAGCCTCCCCCCTCTCTTTCCCCTAAAGCCCAATAAGGCCCATATACTCCCCGGCGAATTCCCGTAACTCTCCGGTACTCCGATAAATACCCGAATCACTCGGAACCTTTCTGATGTCCGAATATAGTCGTCCAATATATCGATCTTTACGTCTCGACCATTTTGAGACTCCTCATCATGTCCCCGATCTCATCCGGGATTCCAAACTACCTTCAGTACATCAAAACACATAACTCATAATATAAATCGTCACTGAACGTTAAGCGTGCGGACCCTACGGGTTCGAGAACTATGTAGACATGACCAAGACACATCTCCGGTCAATAACCAATAGCGGAACGTGGATGCTCATATTGGCTCCTACATATTCTACGAAGATCTTTATCGGTCAAACCGCATAACAACATATGTTGTTCCTTTTGTCATCGGTATGTTACTTGCCCGAGATTCGATCGTCGGTATCTCAATACCTAGTTCAATCTCATTACCGGCAAGTCTCTTTACTCATTATGTAATGAATCATCCCGCAACTAACTCATTAGTCACATTGCTTGCAAAGCTAATAGTGATGTGCATTACCGAGAGGGCCCAGAGATACCTCTCCGACAATCGGAGTGACAAATCCTAATCTCGAAATACGCCAACTCAACAAGTACCTTCAGAGACACCTGTAGAGCATCTTTATAATCACCCACTTACGTTGTGACATTTGGTAGCACACAAACTATTCCTCCAGTAAACGAGAGTTGCATAATCTCATAGTCATAGGAACATGTATAAGTCATGAAGAAAGCAATAGCAACATACTAAACGATCAAGTGCTAAGCTAACGAAATGGGTCAAGTCAATCACATCATTCTCCAATGATGTGATCCCGTTAATCAAATGACAACTCATGTCTATGGCTAGGAAACTTAACCATCTTTGATTCAACGAGCTAGTCAAGTAGAGGTATACTAGTGACACTTTGTTTGTCTATGTATTCACACATGTACTATGTTTCCGGTTAATACAATTCTAGCATGAATAATAAACATTTATCATGAAATAAGGAAATAAATAATAACTTTATTATTACCTCTAGGGCATATTTCCTTCAGGTTGAAGTCTCCATCGACGTGGATGTACGATAGCACCACCTATCGGAACCACGCCAAAAATCTCCGTGTCTACATTGCATTTGCTCCCTACAAACTCCTCCCCTTTACCTTCATATGCAATGATTTACATTCCGCTGCTATACTCTTAGAATTGCATCTGTAGGTTGTGTGCTTGACTAGTGCTAAGTTGCTAAAATCTGCCAAGACTTAAAATTGGAAAAAGGCTAGATTTTTATTTGGTCAAGTAGTCTAATCACCCCCCCCCCTCTAGACATACTTTAGATCCTACACCACAGTAGCGCCGAATCAAAATAAGACGTTGATGGTAAGTAGTATGACCATCACCACCCGCAACTCCTTTGTGTTCTACTCATGCATATCATCTACGCATAGACCTGGCTCGGATGCCACTGTTTGGGAACATTGCATGGAAAACAAAAAAAAATCTACGCACACGCAAGATCTATTTATGAAGATGCATACCAATGAGAGGGGAGAGTATGTCAAGTACCCTCGCAGACCATAAAGCGGAAGCATTTAACAACACGGTTGATGTAGGTGACCACCTTCGCGGTCCAACCGATCAAGTACCAAACATACGACACCTCCGCGTTCAGCACATGTTCAACTTGATGACGTCCTCGCCTTCTTGATCTAACAAGACGAACAAAGTAGTAGATGAGTTCCGGCAGCATGACAGCGTGATGACGGTGATGGTGAACTTGTTCCCGCAGGGCTTGGTCGTGCACTGCGGAAAAACTGGACAAAGGACTAAACTATGGAGAGGGGCGCCGCACACGACTAAGAGATTGTCATGGTTTGTGTGGTGCCCCTCCCTCTCATATATATAGGTGGGGTAGGGGAGGAAGCCTTGGATGCGCCCCAAGGTGGCTGGCCGACCCCCTTGGGCGCCTGCCCTTTGGCGCCCCCCTTTCCTTGTTTGCGTAGGGGGGAAGGGGATGAGAGGAAGGAAGGGGACGCCGACTCCCCCCTTTCCTTTTCTCCCCCAAGGCCTACGGCCAGGGAGGGGCGCGCCAGCCCCTTGTGGGCTGGTGTGCTCCTCTCTTTGGCCCATATGGCCCATTAACCTCCGGGGGCTTCCCGAAACCCCTTCCGGTGATCCGATGATTACCCGTTACACTACGAAACCTTTCCAGTGACCAAATAGCATCGTCCTATATATATCAATCTTTACCTCTGGACCATTCCAGAGCTCCTCGTCATGTCCGTGTTCTCATCTGGCACTCCGAACAACATTCGGTCACAAGTGACAACACATGTCTATGGTTAGGAAACCTTTAACCATCTCTTGATCAACGAGCTTGTCTAGTAGAGGCTTACGAGGGACATGGTATTTGCTTATGTATCCACACATGTATTTAAGTTTCCGGTCAATTCAATTCTACCATGAATAATAAACCTTTATCATCATTAAGGAAATATAATAATAAACATTTTATTATTGCCTCTAGGGCATATTTCCGTCAGATCTACCTCGAGATCAGGTGAGCTAAACCCTAAGTCGATGAGGTGATGGATATAGGTCTAGCCTAAAGACTAAAATCCTCTAGTTTATATAGACACTAGTAGGGTTAGGGTTACATGCGATCGGTTACAGGGAAGGAAAGATCCTGTATAATCTTGGCTTGGAGGGCACACCACGACTTCCCTATCCGCCCATGGATCCGCACTATAGCCCGGTCCCTCAATAGCCCATCAATTCGGCCCATATACAGCAGGCCGGCAGCCCGAGGACCCCTTAATCCAAGACTCCCTCACCTAGGGCTTGTGGCCTCCTCGTGGGTCTTCTGGCCTCCTCCCGAAGCTTCCTAGGTGTCTTGTTGTCCAAGCAAAATCGTTAAAAAGTTTCATTCCGTTTGGTATTGATTTTTTGTAAATGAAAAAAACAAGGGAAAAATAGCAACTGACACTGAACACTAGGTTAATAGGTTAGTCCCAAAAATAATAGAAAATAACATATTAATGCATATAAAATATCCAAAATGGATAATATAATAGCATGGGACGATCAAAATTATGGATACGCTGAGATGTATCAGTGTGTCCGAGTGGACTTCCTGTTATATGCATCCGAATGTGTCTATGGTCCAGAGACGTGTCAGCGACGGTGTGGTCCCCTAGGCGGGCCTTAGATGTTAGGTCCTTGACCCTACTTGTAGTAGGTGACCTCATCACTAACCAATGATCATGAACTCATACCCTTTCATACTACGACATCAATATAATTAAAGCATACGTTTCATATTTAGTGATCTACATGAAAGTTTAAATTATACCATTCTTAAATACATATCCTTTTTGGACTAGTCTTAGAGCCCGTGCTCATTACCACTTCCTATTTAAAGACTCCCAAAATGATTTAAGCGAAGCATCAGAGTGCAATCATTTCTATAAAGTATAACCACCGTTGTGCTCTAACAGATATAAGTGAAGCACTAGAGCAACTGCATAGCTCAAAAGATATAAGAGAAGCTCATAGAGTATTCTAACACATTGCAATGAATGTGTGTCTTTCTCAAAGGTGTGTCTAACAAACAGTGATTATGGCAAACTAACAAGCAAACAAAAATAAAACTATGGCACAAGACGCTCCAAATAGAACTCATATCATGTGATGAATAAAAATATAGCTCCAAGTAATATACCGATAGATTGTAAACGAAAGAGGGGATGCCATCCGCGGCATCCCAAGCTTAGACGCTTGGGTTTTCCTTAAATATTACCTTGGGGAACTTCCGACCGGCAGTTAACGACCATTAACGACGCGACGTCAACGCTATCGGCCAGCGAGCGATCAGCCACGTCAAAACGAGCTCAAAATTTTGCTCAGTGGTTTTTGCCACTGTAAGAATTTCGGTTTGGTGCAAAATGCCATGAATCATAAATTGATGATTTTTCGCTAATCCTGACACGAATGTGGTAGTTCTGTGCATAACTCCATCACGGATCATCTTTTTATTATTATTATTTTTCCTTTTTTTCTCTTCTTGTCCACCAATTACATACATGTGATCGGGCGTATAGGAGAAAATAGTGAGACATGGTTGCGTGGATGAACAGATAGAAAGTCAAAACAAACACGTATGGACACTGATCCGGCGCGTCGGCATGCGTTTGAGGGGTCAAATTTGCTCGGTCCGGCTGTAGATGAGCATAGTATGTTCATCCAATCTCTACCTAATCTTTCCCTACTAATAAAGCAGCTAATGCTTCTGGTCGTCCGTCGCTGTCATTTTTGCAAAAAAGTTCCCCTATTTTCCTGAAATTAACGCGCAGTCCTACTTAAATTGTAGATAACGTTTGTTTTTTTTGCAAAAAACACCCTGCCTCTACTGAACCGCTTGTCGCCGGCGTCGACACCGCACAAGCAAGGCAGGGGATGCGTCACGGCGGACGTGAGCGCCGCCAGAGCCCAGGAATGGGGCGAGGTGTCGCGACTGGCGTTGTAGAGCGCGGCGTACAGAGGCGTCGCGGCGGGCGTTGAAGGCCGCGGTGGACCGAGGCGTCGCGGCGGCGGACGCGGTCAACTGGGAGCTCGCCCTCGAGGCTGAGGAGGCCGCCACGTTGCCGACACGGGCGGGCATGGTGGCGGTGAACTCCGGCCAGATCCGGGCACGGGAACGACAAGGGCAATGGAGGCTGGCCGGATCTGTAGGCCGTGGGGTGGAAACGGGGCAGGGCGGCGACGCTGCTCACCTGGGGCGGGGAAAGAGAGGTTAGAGAGAGACAAGAGGAAGGGGGAGCGAGGGGAAACGGGGTAGGGCAGCGGCGCTGCTCACC
>NC_041393.1:236115515-236148061 GCF_002162155.2 Triticum dicoccoides
GGCGCTCGGCTCCGGCGGGGTGGCCGGCCGCATCTGTAGGCCGCGGGGCAAGGCGGCGCATCGGCTGGCGAGGGAGCTCCAGGCGTCCATGGGAGAGAGAGAGAGGTTAGAGAGAGACAAGAGGAAAGGGGAGCAGGGGGAAGCGGGGTAGGGCGGCGGCGGTGCTTGGCTCCGGCGAGCGGCGCAGCAGCGGGGCGGAGCGTGCGCAGGCGTGGGGAGGCGCGACGGCGAGGCCGGGCGCTGGTGAGGCGCCTTCTCAGGTGGAAGAACGAGGGAAGAAGGACAGGGAGAGCGTGCCCCAGGAGACTGAGATGAAGCAGAGGGTGAGGACACATAGGGGAAGCTTTGCAGGGGAAATAGGGAGAGGCAACAGCGGCCCGTCAGCAGAAAGGCAACAGCGGCGTGCAGCACCGGGCTTGGCCAAGGTGGCCACGGACCCGCGGTGAAGCCTCTGATGCGGTGGAGGCAGGAACTTGCCCTGGTCATCCTTGATTTGGCTCGCCGAGGGTGGAGCTTTGGTGGGGATTAGGTGAGGCGACGGAGGTGGGTTGGGACTTGAGGCGACAAAGGTGGAGCAACCTGTGGTGCTCCTCCATCTAGAAGCACCGAGGAGCGGCGTGGTAGGCTAGGGGCGTTGGCTGTGTTGGGAGGATAAAGTAGAAAATTAGTGATGGCAAGGGCGTTGGCTGTGTTGGTGGGCACCGGGCTGGTTTTCTGATCGATCCACGAGCTTGGCAGTAATCGCAGTATAATGATACTTTTTTGTCTTTGAGATGAAAAAAGTAGTATACCTCATCTAATATATAATGCTACTGTTGAAAGGTGCTACTTAAATACAGAAAACTCTAGAAATTAGTAAATGCGTAGGTCTTTTGACCTATTTAGTTACTCCCTCCGTTTTTATTTAGTCTGCATATTAAATTTGACTGAAATCAAACTTTGCAAAGTTTGACCAAGTTTATAGAAAATAATATAAACATTTAGCATAAGAAATCTATATGATGTGAAAGTACATTCAATAATGAATGTAATGATATTGATTTGTTATTGTATATATTAATATTTTTTCTCTAAACTTTATCAAAGTTTACAAAGCTTGACTTTGATCAAAGTTAATACGCGGAGTAAATAAAAACGGAGTATGTATTACTCACACACAGAGGGATAGAGTAATAAGAAAAATAAGAGGTCCTTGCTCGCCCGGTTTCGTCCAATATTTAGTAAATTCGTCTAGGATCGAATCAAATTAGAGCGAGCAATTCATCTACAATTCCGAGAAGAACAAAGGGGATCCATCAACAGAAGTTCAGACTCACTATGATGTGTATGATGTATAAACACACCGCCAGCTATCACGTGATGAAATTCAATATTCCTACTATAAAAAGTTTTTATCGAGCACGGCCATGATAGGAAGATGCCACCAACATCCGCGGGCAAGCGGTGGTGCTGAGTCTACCGTAGAGGGCAGGTTCGATCATGGAGTGGCTATCACTCCAGATGGCATGCCACTAGCCACACAGACAATCATCCGTGCTGCCCTGGACAATAAGGATTTAACCAGCAAGGCTCTGCGATGGTTAGTAGAACACTTCCTCCAATGATCCAACTGGCAGTTGCGCCGCAAGGTGAGTGGTGGATGGGCATTGTAATTTTTTTCCCGTCGCAACGCACGGGCATTTTTGCTAGTCTCTACTCTCTACCTATTTCTTTTACTAATAAACCAGCGACTGCTTCTGGTCGTACGTCGTCGGTGCTTTTGCAACATAGTCCCTGCGGTTTAGAGTATTCAACCCGCAGTCCATATAAATAAAAGTTAACCGAACCGGTCTGAGATAAAAGAAAAAAAATCCCTGCCTCCCGATCTCATCTCGACCTCCAGACTCGAGCGCTTCGCCGCCTCCCGCCGGCCGCCCCCCTCTCCCCCCGTCGCCGCGCGCCGCCACCGACGCCGTGGCCGTTGGCGGCTCCCCCCGCCCCTGCTACCATGGTGCCGCCGGGACTCCTCCCCGCTGCTGAAATTCCCCATCGCCATCCCAAGGGCCTCGCCCGCCGCGCTCCCCTGGACCCTGAGCGCCGCCGCCCCAGCCACCCTCGAGCCTCCACCAGGTGACCCCAGGCGCCGCTGATCCCGTGTGCTGCTGCTCGAAGATTCCCCTGCTTGCTGCCCTCTCCCTCCCACTCCACGGTGCACGGGGCAGGGGGAACTGGGTGGCGGCGGCGGCATGATCTCCGGTAAGCGGTGGGGCCTAGCGGCGGGGCCGGGATCCGGTGGCGGCGGCAAGCTCCTGTAGGTAGGCGACGAGCGAGAGAGAGGGATTGAGAGAAGGGGAGAGAGATGGAAGGAAGGAGAAGAAGACGAGGATGGGCAGTGGGGCGTAGGAGAGAGAGAGGGCGGAGGCAAGGAGGATAAGGACAGATGGTAGGGGGCGGCCTGTGTGATTGCTCCGGTGATGGCGTCCGGCGTAGGTTCATACCTCGGCGCGCAGCCGCAATCCCTCCCCTCCACCGTCTCCACGTGGTGTAGGCTGCTGCAATCTCGCTATCCCAGCGATATCCCAGATGTGCGCCACAGCCAGCCAACAAGACCACTATGTAGCTCAGGCCCAGAATTGGTCAATTTTATACAGCTGCAATACACAACGACACACAAAATAGATGCTCCTAGGCTCGATCTTTCTACTGCAACATACTCGCCCAATACTTATTATCGCACTTTTCTCAACTAACCATACTCTGTCCCTTGAGGAGGATTTCAGGGGAGATCGACTACTGTAAGTCCGACGATAACAAGAGGCTGATATTTGAGCTGGACTCTTGCGGACAACAGGTTCAGGAGCTCCAAGCCAACAACGGCCATTGCCTTGAAAAAGATGTAAGATTTCTACTATCTAGCTTCTGTCACAAGATTTGCTATAGCCTGTTATTTTGTATGGCAGTCAGTTTTGTTGTAAGAATGAGTAATAGATCTATTGTTCAATTCTTGTTTGAGATAGAATACAAGTTATGTTAAATATTCAATGTTTATTGAACATGACCATAGTGGAAAAGGCTTTAAAGATAAGAGATGAGATATTTTTTCCTTTAACAGTTCAATTTCTGAAAAAAATTCAACACAATAGCCGAATTTATTCCAATTTTCACATATAATACTTGCCGCTAAGAACTTATAGGTATATGCTTTCACATGCAGTCCTGTCTTTGCTAACACGTATGGTGTCAGTTTAGAAAGACCTACGTAATGTTGTTTTGATTCTTGGCTTTAGGGGAAAAGGGATAGGTTCAGAAAATATTTATCTAGAATAGATGTATATTTATGTAAGAGGATAGATGTACTTACTTACAGAACTACAGTTTGCTGCAGTTGCTAGGGACTGTAGATTACGGTTCTAATTCATTCTTTTGCATTTCAGTCTGTCATTCATTGTTACTTGAATGTTTCTCTTTTTGTGATCTCCCATAGAAGCTTTTTGTTTGTTTTTTCACTGGAACAGCTCTACACGCCTTGTGAAATTTCTGATGTAGTTTGGAAATATGAGTGAGAACTGCAAGTACGTTGATACTGCCCTCTATGTATTGAATCCAAGGATTTTTTTTAATATATATTCTTTTTGCTAATTTCAAGGGAGGAAGAGAACTCCAGTACTATGGTAATGTTCTTGATTCTGATTCTCCATGATTGATAATGTTGTTTAGGACCCTAAGCTTTGTCATGGCTGATTTAAATAGGCACAGCTGGTTTAGAAGGAAAGCACTGCTACTAATTTTAGAACTAGGATGTCGTATTTGACAGCTGTCAGGTATTGCTTATTTGCATTGTAAGATCACAATTCTAAGGTTAATCTTTTTAGTTGTGTAGCATTGCATATTTGGGTCCTTGAATTCTCTCCTCGAAGATCAACACATTTGGTCAGATTTGGCTTATTTAATAATTAGCAAACAATAAATATTGAACATCTATTCAGTGCGACATTTCTTACGGATGGTCAGGTCGACAACGACAACATCGTCTTCATTGTACCAAGGTGCTGCTGCTACTACAACGGCAACCTCCTACTTCCCGAACATGACCATTGCAGCTATCCTTGCTGTAAATTTTGTCTCTTTTCTTTCTCATAAATTATGGACATATGGGCATTCTGATCAGGTAACGTTCTTCTCTAAGATTTGATATTTGAAGCATGATGTTTGCGATCAGGTAATTTTCCTAGGGTCTTTCAGATGTCAATGTTGATGGAAAATACACATGTTGCATACCTTTTTTGAAATCAGAAGTGGATACTAACATTTCACATCATGACATTGTAGTTTATAGTGCTAAGCTTGACTCCTCCATGGTTATAATAATGGACTTACAGTGAGTTGATTTGTAGTTAACTTTGTCATTAAGTGGCTGGCTTTTATCTGAACAATGCAGTCTTGCATTCTCTAGGGAGCCAGAGCAAGTCCTTCCTTCCGATTTGAATTTGGGGATTCGATGATTTCTGTCGGATATATCATGTCTATTTGATCAGAAAACATGAGATGCAAAACATGTTTTTCCAGCAGAAATGAATTCATGGACTGGAACTCCTACAGATTTGAAGTTGTATGCTGGATCGACTGCATATTTTATTAAGGGTTTATCAGTTCATCATTCCCATTAGTTCAATCGTGGTGAGAAACATATGCACGTTTTTATGTCAAAAGCTGTGAATATTTTTTCTCATAGTGTAAGTAAACTGATGATGCATGTCATGGCTAAGGATTTGGTTCCAACAGAAGCAACACATATTCATCTTGCCTACTGTCAGTCTCATTTTCCTGATCCTACACTTGAGCTAAGAATTCATTGCCCTTTTTTTTTAACAGGCTGCAGTAACGAGTTTGCCACTACTTCAATGGATATAATGGAGCATAGTCGTCATTATGTATGCAAAAGCATGTATCAAAATTTGAATTACCACGGCGCCTTTAATTCTCTTGGAGTACTAAACAGTCATGCGGCTCTCCACAGATTTCTTCCAAATGCCTTGCAAAGTTCCGCAGAGAACAAGCTATCTCGGAATTTCTTCCAAATGCAGCAAGTTCCGAGCAAGCAAAACTATACTCTGTAAATAATCTTCCTGAACCAGAGTTCTTAATTTTCTTTCTATTTTTACCTTTTCCTGTACTGGATTTTAATGTACTGAACACTCTCCTTAATCAATGGGAGCAACACCTGATTGCCTTCATATAAAGAAACACAATGTAAACACATACGAGGCGATGTATAGCTAGCAGGAACAGGACAAAAATGCTGCTCGAAGGTGAGTGGAAGTGCATGATTTTCTAGATTTATTTTCTTGACAGAAGTTACTATATTCTCAATATACGTCACAGTTGTAATCATCTAAAAACAGCAAATCAGTTATAGAGTTGTAGTAATGCAAGTGATTAAAATCCCTTGCTAATTAAAATTGTAGTTTTTTTTATTTCACCGTAATGTTTTTTTGGAGAACGATCATGCATGTTTCTAATACATAGGTTGAGATAAGTAGACGAAGGTTCAGTGAACACACGAGTATGACAGCCATATCATTTCCAGTAAAAAAAGTGTTAATATTTAGCTCCCGTACAATCAGTATGAATTTATATCTATATGTGAACAAATAATTTCAGGCTGAAGTTCACTAGAACCAGCATGAAAAATTGACCTCTCAAAACAATAAAACAGTGGCTTACTTCAGCCGTCAAGCTTAAGAGTGGTTCACAATTAACAGCTGAGTTCACAAATGTGGCTCAACTTGAATTGTTTTATGTTGGACATTATAATTTTTGTGAGGTTTTGTTGTTCGCCCGTTGCAACGCACGGGCACTTTTACTAGTCTTTCCCTTCTAATAAACCAGCGATTACCTCTGGTCGTACGTCGCCGGCCGTTTTGCAGAAAAGACCCTCTGTTTTTATGAAATCAACCCGCAGTCCCTTCTTTAGCGGATCTGGAAAAATGCTTTGTTTTTGCACAAAAGACCCCGTGGTTTGGAGTATTCAACCCGTGATCCTTTTTAAATCGGGACGGGGTCAATGCGGCGGCTCAAGCGGCTGGGGGCGGCGCGGCGGCTCGATGTAGATCGGCGGCAGCGGTTGGAGCTTGCAGGGGGCGGATCCGTGCACGGCAGGGGCTGGGGAGGCGGATCAGGAGGCCGGCGGCGAGGTGGGGTCACCAGTGACGACGAGGATGGCCGGAGCGCGGATTCCCTGGCGGATCCATGGAGTCTGAGGCTCCTAGGCAAGGAAGGGAAGTGAGGGAGAGAAGGAGGGAGTAAGGAGGGGCGGCGCAGCGACCTAGGCAGGAGCTTGCCGGAGCCGGGCGATGGTGGACGGGCACGGGAGACAGAGGGATCCGGCGTGGCGGCGCGAAGTCCTTGCAGGTGGCGCACCTCGGCCGTCATCGAGGCCACCGCCGCCACCTGCCGGTGCAACGAGGCAGAGGAGGATCTCCTGGTTTTGCTTCGTCGCCAACTCCATGTTCACGGTCGTGGTTCTAATCCCTCTCTTGCCACTCCACTGTTTTGATTTATTGTATACGTGCAGTTCATCTCCCAGTGACCCAGTCGCTGGCTGGATGTGTCTATATCTCTCATCATTTTGTCAAATCAGATAACCTATCAGTAGGAAATTATTTTCCTCCACTTTGCAAGACCACATAACCAATTTACTATCAGCGGTCTATACGATTAATTTCTAACTTTGCAGGATCATTCTGACTCGGCATCTGTCACTCTAACAAGTGTTCGTCTTTAATGTCCTACACTATATTCTGCAACAAAATTTTCCCTGTGTGCATGAGTACCAATAATTTGGGTTATTTCGTTTTGTTGAAATGATGATAAAATTGAGTTAAGCGAGTTGGAGCTACTGCACCCTAGCCTGAGTGGAATGAGCTCATGGAGCGCCTCGAAGGCCCCGACAACGGTGGCAGTAGGCGTTGCCATTAGATCTGGAGGTAGAGGGAGTCACCACAAGGAGCGGCAACCGAAGACAGGCAGCATCGACTGTGTCAAGCAAGCTGTAGGAGGCCTGCGCGACTCCTTGCCGATCACTTGACAGTCCAAGCCTGCAATAGTGTCGATTCAGGTAGGCGTGTGGCATGGCCGAATCCTGCCCGATCAAGGCCAACCAATGGACATGTTGTATGCATCGATGTCCCAGTCCAGCAGGCAATACATGTCTGCAAACAGTCCTGAAAAAAGTCATTCGATAAGAAAAGTAAGTGCTTAGTTGTGCTCAATTTTCTCCTAAAAGAAACAGTTAACTTGTATAGCTTGCATCAATGACCTCATAGTCCATACAATATTTTATATGCATCAAAACTAAGTTCTGTATGCTGCAGAAGCTCAGGAAAGTATGGTGGTTCTACGTCACTAGGCAAATCAGAGGAGACTACCCATCTATAATGACAGGTGGTGGTAGACACCTGGTATTTCTGCATCGATGAAATGTCTTTTGTGGAACTCAAAAAATGGAGAGAGTTCAGAAAAAATAAATTTGAATGGAGATTAATACTGGTTTCTTTTGTGCAGAATTGTAGTGATGCATTCTCTTCCGACAGGCTCCAAATGATGGTTATTCTGTAGGATTGGTAAGACAAGCTTCTGGAGATTGGTTTCTCATGCGGCTCCTTGTGATGTTGAAATTAGTGTATCGCTCATTTCTTTCCTTGCTTCCTGTAGCAGTTGCATTGATAATAGGTTGAGAATTCATTTATGGAATAGTCCACTGATGTTCCGTAATTAGCTTTCTGCTTATATTAAACTGACTGTACATTTGTGACAATGCAACAGGGAGATGGATGTATTGTCCTTGTCCGTGCCGTTTGCTTTTGTGGGAAGAAAAAAATGTTGAGGTAAAGGGGTCTCATAGCTTGAAGGCGTTTGGTCCATTGATGTAGTAACTAACAACTTCGTTTGGCTGCTAATTGCTTTGCCTGAAAGCTGTCTTTCAAAGTAATAATACTCCATCTGTCATAATTTATGTACTGTAGTTTCATGGTTTGCAGTGTGGTTTTCGATGGTGGATGTGACATCCGACGATTGCCGAGGAAGAAAGGTGCGGGGGAGAGAATCAATTTGTGGTTTATGAATGGAAACCTTGTGCCAACATGTTTGATATGTTTGCTTATTACTATATGTTTGCTTATTACTCAATGGTATGATCACTGCAATTTTTATGTTATTTCGTGAAAACGACAATCAACTAGGGCTTAGTTTATTTTTGGTACTGATTTATAGTTTGTTTGGTAACCACATCACACCTTCTTAAACTTTAGACAGTTAAATGTGATTTATGTTTCCTCCTAATTCATCTTTTCTGCCTTTCAGGTTGCATTGGCAAATGGGGCCTCAACAATCTCTTGTGCCATTTGAACTTTAATTTGATTATCGATGAAGCAAGATATTCTAGATTTATCGAATCCTATTTTTTTCATCAGATCGATATGGTTGTCTGTACGAACTACGGCATAAGCTTCTTTGAGCAGCTTTTGACGGTGTTTCCATCTTTTAATTTCTCAGCAATTGCAAGTACCAACCTCAGAGTTGAAAGTAAGTGATGCATATTTTTCACGGATCAAATAGGAATCACTACCACAGTACTGGCCTAACTTCTGTACTAATGCCTACATCAACCGCCTGGGAAGAAGTTCTAGGTACATCTATTGAATCGGTCGGTTTATCTTCCTTTATCTATAACTCGATATAGATATTAGGCCAAGTAGGCTATTACAGTACAGGTGGACCACTTTTAGACATGCCATATTCTTTGTCTGAATAACAAAATTATTTTCACATGGAAACCTCACACAAAATCGTTGTTTAAATCATTGTTGGATGTTCCATTCTTTGATTATTTTGTTACATTCAAACTAAGAATAATGCAAGAAAAAAAACCTTCATTGTTCTAGAGAGGTGTTGGAGGCTCAGAGCTGCATATTCTAATGATATAACTGTCAATTACAAAATAAGACCAAACACTGTTTCTACGAATTAGCATCAAGTTGCCAGGAGCAGTGAAGCGCCAATAATGGTCAACTATGGTGCTTGAGGAGATGGATATATGTAGTTGTAAGGTTGCAGATATAGGCTGGAGCAATATGTAAGTACTATTACAGAATTACTTCAGCTTATGCTGAGTGTTTCCATTAGCTAGATGGTTGTGCTTCATGTCCTAGGATCACATGCCCTTTATGTTCAGAGTACGGTCTGATTATGAATAAGATAATAAAAGGGTCGTTACTTCTAACTAGACATTTTGTTAATTTCCAGTTGAAGGCTTCCACGCGCCACCTCCTTCTCCCCCTCCTTCGCCGGGTCGAGAAGGGAGCAGCGACGAAGCAGAGGTAGACGTGGACACGTGGTAGGAGCCAAGGGGGGAACGGGGAAAGGCGGACGCGAGATCCGTGAAGCCAGAGAAGGTACGTGAGCTTGTCCACCGCAGGCTATAGCTCCAAAATCGGCGGTGTCAGCCGCCACCAGTGCCACCGTGTTCGCCTCCGGCTGGCCTGGTAGCAACAAAAGTATGGCTGCAGGTGTGGTTCATTCAGTTTTGTAGTTCGATTTACTTGCTTGTGCATATGTGCGTGTATACTGAGAGAGAGGGAGAGATTATTCTGTTCTAGCAGTCATATTTCTGTCACAAATCTGCTCCCCTCCACTCCTTTTTCATTTAACTGAAATATGAATGTGAAAAGCAGTTGCAAATTAAGAGCAGCAGAGTAAATGTTCAAAAGTTCAGAGCAGGTGCATGTTTTTGAGATTTAGAGGAAGTGTAAGCTAGAAGATGGGTTGCCATGCTTTGTAAGTATGATTAGTTGGAGTACTATTCCATCCGATGGCAGTGCAAAGTTGAAGTAGGTGTTGACGAAGGACGTTAGGGTATGTTCTTCACGTCCACACATAATTGTCCAAAAAGCAACAAATCATTTTTTCTTTGTGAAAAGGCCTAAGGCCAAATATTAACGGACACATGTCCTTACAAACTCACCCGTACGGAAAAACATTCAAATCTCTGGGGAGCCGAGCTCTTGTTCTTCCTGCATCCCTATGAGCCTCTACCTAGACGGATCAAACTTTTTTCGGACCAGGAGCTTATGGAAGCAGTGGCCGAGAAGTCGCTGATGTAGATCAGGAGATGTCATCGGTCGCAATTTGTGAAGCAAATCGCTGCCCCGGATAGGAAAATGTGAGAAGGGCATGTGGAAACTACAAGACCATGAAAATTGATCGAATCCGAACAGATCCCCCCAGAAACCTAAACATACAAAATCCTGTCGGAGACACAGGCCCACACACCCTCGACCGCGAATAAGCACAACAATGAAACGGGGATAGGACACGGAAAACCATATTCCTACGGAGGGATGACACGCTCTCTCGGTTCCCTGTCCAAAATCCTAAGACAACTGAGAACCCGTCGCCGCCTAGGATCCCGTCGTGTAGCCCTCTTCTCCAATGACCAGGCTAGGTCGGGCTGCCACTGAAGGTAGCCAACACGCTGGAGTTGAGACGCAACCCAGACCACCCACCAATGCACACGCAGTAACCGGCCCTCCATCGCACGGCCCACCAGGGCACAACATCTCCGAAGGACGTCCTCGTCGCCGACGGCTCTGCGTGGGTTGTGACCGGTAATGTACCATGGCGGAGGCAAGAGGAGGAGAGGCGATCTAGGTTTTCTTGTGGAGGTGGCTGAAGAGCAGACTCATACCTCAAACTAAAGCATTGCTTCGTGATAATTCAACTACGGCAACACGAAGGCATATTCACCTTATAGCGAATGAGGGCAACCTTATTTTCGACATTTGTCTTGGATATAAGAAGTGGCACACAGTGGCACTCGAGAGGAGCAGGTTTTAAAAAAAGATTGCCCGGTGCAACGCACGGGCATTTGTACTAGTAATAATAAAGCAATTTGGGTTTCTGTCGTCCGCTGTCGCCGTTTTTACAAAAACATCCTTATAGTTTTTGGTAATTAAACCCGCAGTCCCTTTTTAAGTTGAAAAAACGTTTCGTTTAGAAATGTTACCAGGAAAACCTTGTGGTTTCCTGTATTCAACCGGCGGTCCTTTTAATGTGAGAAAATCGCAAGGAAGACAGGCGGGTCTGGGCGCAGCGTCGAGGGATCTGGCGGCTGGTGCGGCGGCTTGCTCCAGTGGCCGCGGTGTCCTGCTCATCCAGAGAAACAGGGCATGAGGGAGAGAGGAAAGAGATGAAAAAGGAGGAGCAGGGGCGCAAGGTGAGGGAGAGGGATCTGGCGGGTGGTGCGGGGGGCTTCGGTGGCGGCGGCGTCCTTCTCATCCAGAGAAAGGGAGAGACAGGGCGTGAGGGAGATAGGAAAGAGAGGAAGAAAGGAGAAGGAGAGGGGGCGCAAGGTGAGGGAGATGGTCGCCGGCGGTGGCGCCCCCGGTGACCGGCCGGCGGCAGGCCCGATGGTGTCTGGAGTTTTGGACACCTGCGCGAGCTACCCTGCTGCTGCTAATTCTTCTCTGCCCACGCCTCTGCTGCTGCTCCTTCTACTCCTCAGATGCCCATGCTTGCTCTGAAACAATCATTGTTGAAGGTGAAGTTCTTTTACAGAACAATGTAAAATATGTTACGCAGAGGAACTATGTTAGCTGAAGTGGTTGCTAAGTTGTTTCAACAAATGAAGATGAGGTTTGATGCTTAATTGTGCTTGCAGGACTAAAGGGCATGATTTCTGGACCACAGATGATGCATTTTATTGGCAGGCACAATCAAGGGCCCATCATCTTTCTGCTATAGGTTCAACACAAACAACAGTTATCTTGTATTTACAATCTACCACTTTTAGCAACTAATTTTTGGCTGAATTAAAGTTTTTGGATGGTTACTGTCCCAGGAGCGACTGAACAATTGCAAAAATCTAAGCAAGAAGAAGATAGTTGACCCCACGGACTGCCCCATGTGCATGCAGGCATCCGAAGACTGCACTCATCTGTTCTTGTTCTGCCCCAATGTTAGACCGATCTAGACAGCCACTGGTATCAACCACAAATGCAGAGACATCAAAGATGTTTGGGTGTTTAATCCCCCAACTCCACTTCCAGCTTCTCTGCAAACTTTCATGACGCTGTTGGTTCTTTGGAAAATCTTGGACTCCAGGAATGCATGGGTTTCAGGAAAAATCGACTCTCACCAGTCGATGTACTAAAATGATGTTGGTCTTTGGCCTGATTTCTTCTCCTCAAGGTAAACGATTGTCCTGTAATACCCCTATTTCTCCTTAAGTGAAAATTCAGGTGAGGAAGCCCCCATCCCCCCTCCTACATCACCTAGCCTGGTATCGTAACAAGTTTTATTTTGAATGCCTGGAACGTCTAGAAACTTTTCACTAAGTGCCCTCACAAATCTTATAAGTAAATGATGTTCTCTATGAATTTTTATTTTACAAGCTGCAACTATGTTACGATTTTCTCCCCTGCCTGCAAGTTGGTACAGAGCCGAAACCCAACTGTCTTCCAATGGAGGTTTGTGCAAATGGAGGCCAAGTTGCTGTTGTGGTGGTATGGTTGGTAGGTTATGGTTTCACGTTCCACTGCAGATTAAGAAGGCTCTCAAGGGTCTGAGAGTTGAGGTCTCCCACCGAGGAGAGGTGCGCAGGAAGTACCGCATCAATGGCTTGACAAAGCAGTCTAGCAGAGATTTGACCGGCGAAACCAAGACTGTGAGGGACTACTTTCGAGAAACCTGCAAGCTGCAACTAAGTTACAATTTTCTCCCCTGCCTGCAAGTTGGTACAGAGCAGAAACCCAACTATCTTCCAATGGAGGTTTGTGCATTGGAGGCCAAGTTGCTGCTGTGGTGGTATGGCAAGACTGTGAACTCAACTCATCGGCTGTGGCAAAATGATCTCCCTACAAGTACTAACTAATTTGCATATATGCTCTGGTTCTCATGTTACTGTATGAATTAGGTGCCTCCAAATAAATTCTCAAAAAATAGAAGTTTTAAAAAATAAGTTAGTTCGGATTTAGCACGCGGGTCTTGTTGCAATTGCTTGCGTCAATTCTAGCTCATTTCTTTGTATTCTCTTAGTTAGTTCATTATTCAGGCTCTGCTACTTATCATCATTTATTATTTCTTCACATGCATTATTCTGAACCTTGAGTCCATCTTCACATGCATTTGTTGTTCTGATATATCATAAGTTTGAGCCCAACTCTTCGGTTGTTTTTTGAACCTTTGACATATATTACCTGATTGGTACATTTGCTCGATGGAGGACCTACCGGAGGCTCTGGTGACAAAGATTCTCAAGAGGATCACCAAACTCTCTTTCCCTTGTGTCAAAGCAGCTCTACAAAATAGAGGGGAATCAAAGGGGTGCTATCCACGTTGGTTCCGATCTTTGCACTGCTAGAAAACCACTGACATCATTGTGCACCTGGTTCCCGAATTTGCGGAAATTTGAAATCAATTACTCTGGCTGGATACCAGAGTTGTGCAAATGGAAGCCAAGTTTCTGCTGTGGTGGTATGGTAACTGGTAAGATTGAACTCAACCCATCGGCTGTGGCAAAATGATCTCCCTACAAGTACTAACTAATTTGCATACATACTCTGGTTCTCATGTTACTGTATGAATTAGGTGTCTCCAAATAAGTTCTCAAAAAAATAAAAAATAAAAATAAGTTGGTTCAGAATCAGCACGTGGCTCTTGTTGCAATTGCTTGCATCAATTCTAGCTCATTTCTTTGTATTCTCTTAGTTAGTTCATTATTCAGGCTCTACTACTTATCATCATTTTTGGCCCAGGAAAACAGTGTCATGATTTATAAACTAAATGAAAATATTATCCTCAGCTGAGTGTCTTTGCTCAGGGTCAATTTCTTTAGGAGCAGGCAAAACCGCCTCGATGCAGAGAGATCTGCCATACATGCACCGTTGTCTCGAAACACTTTACTTCACTGTGTGCTTTACTGACTGAATAACTACTTCTGATTCTTGTCAAAGGTTGAAGCTGTGAAGAAGATAATCAAGTACGTATGATGCAGTTTAGGAGAGTTGTCAAAGAGCACGGTTAGTTTGTTCTGTTATAGTACTAAATTCATAGATGGTGGTGTAGCTGTACTGTTATGTCGTGTTCAGCAGCGATAAGACCATTGCTCTTCATGTTTTTAGTTTAATCTGTACTAATTCAGAAAGATTAGTACATATTGGTCGTTGTTAGCCACCTGAAGTTAATGGGAGAGGAAGGAGCATGAGTGGTCTTTTCTTTTCGTTTCACAAATTAGCCACAAGTTAAATGCAGGGTGAGAGCATGTGCAGATTATTTTTTTACCGACTGGAACAGGCTATCAAAGATTGTTCTATCCGTCTTGGAAAAATGTGTTCAAAGTGAATTCTTTCAAGAGCTGATCCTATTTATTAACTTATGTAAGTCCTTAGATTCTATGGCCGCAATCCAGAAGCTTTATGAGATTTGCCAAGTATATTATGAAAAACGGTCGTCATCTCCTGAAGCCGTCGAAAATGTTTGTGTCGTATTAGTTAAGAACTACATGGAGAATTGACACTAACCAAACTAAATGCCTTACTATTGATTACCACATATTATATTGTGAGCATGGGATGTATTTCTATGCTTGGAGAAAAACACATTATTATTAGTTACATTATATTTCGTTATTGGATGTGTTCCTATACTATCTTGAATAAACAGAAACTTCATATATAATTACCCGAGCAGGTGCGCCACATTGTTCTTTTTATTTTATTTTGTAGTAACAAAAGGGCAATGGCACTCACATTTGAATATCCACATCGTCGACTGGCGGGCCGAAGGAGGGCACCCTAGAGCGGATGCCCACTCAACCGGGCCTTGGCAAGGACACCTGCCTCATGCCGTTGCACGCTCATGTGCTCTACTATTCTGAATCGTTGGGCAGAGGAGGAGTAGGAGGCCATGGGTGGCATTGGGTCTGACCAATGGCTTGAGGACCTTCTTGACAACAAGACTACCGTGCCATGCTGTCGTGTTGGGTCATCACGGTGACCATGGACAGTCGGGCTTCATGGTGGGGCTGGGATGGACCCCTGGTAGGATCGTAGGCAATGTCGCTTGCTCTGCCACGTCATTATACGCGATCCAGGGCAAGAGGATATCAACCAGGACACAGTTGTATCCCCATTGCAACGCAGAGGTTTCATATTACAAAAGATATTATTCTCTAATATGAATCTGTAAGAAAAGATATGTCATACATTTGTGGAAATTGATAATGTAAGCTAATCTCAAAACTTTATTTCAAGATTGATTACTCGGTGGTGCTAACTTCCATTTTCTCAAAACAGGATGTGCATGCTATTTCTGAAAAGAGAAGCTTCTATGTTGGCTGGCATCCCTGGTGGTAGTTTAAGATATCTAGCAAATGAAAGGGCGCCTCATAATTCATTGGATATAGACCAGTAGGGTCAATTACATATAGTTGGCTGTAAATGACTTTCAGTTTCTAGCTTAAATATAGTTTTAGATATCTAGATATGTACTCTTTAACAGTATGATGTGCTTGATGGTGGCCCTATGTGTTGGTTGAAATTATCACGTTCTTTACGAGCAGTTGCAGTGCTCTTATTATTTTATTTCCACAAATATCATCACATTTTCCCTCAATCTTAAGATATGAACTATGCTGCTCCTCCTGGCCTGTGTGTTGCTTCCGCTGGATGATGCTCTGTTTTATGTTTGTTTGGACAAGGTCCAAGACCTGGCTGATGTACAGTTTTGACATACAATGATCTGCATATGTATGTCTTTATTTGGGTTATAGACAGGATACAAATATTGTATGTCAGTGTGGAACACCGTACGCCTTTTAACTCATTCTAGGTGTTCATTCAATCTGAATTGTGCTGTTTTATTTAGCCTATGCTAGCTTGTGATTTCTTGTGCTGCAAGCTGTAGTTAATTTTCCGTAACTGACGTCTTTGATCCTGCAGTTGGGTAATGCACTTGTGATCATTTTTCTTACTCTGCTGTCAGTATCACTGGTCTTGGGGTTCAGATTTTGTCAATATCAAAATCTAGGTACTTACCAGCAAACGAGTTATTGATCTATTTACTTAGTCAAGTTCATTTCTGTTATGTTCTTCAGTCAAGCTTCAGATTCTAGCCTTGATTAAATGGCAATGATATTCTCCAAAACCTACTAAGGTCAGAAATCCTGCCACCCAACAGGATGGTTTGCCAACTGCTGCTCAGTGTGTGTCAGCCATTCATTAGCATTGGAATTTGCCGGAGCGGCCCGATGCAGCGGCTGCCATGGACGGAGGCCTTGCACTTGGCCGACACGCCGATGCAGAGGAGGCGCGAGGGAGACGAGAGGAGCACGGGGAAGAAGGAGGAGGCGGCGGAGAAGGGTTCATCACCAGCGTGGCAGCGCTCTCCCGTCGGAGTGGCGGCCGAGGGCCGCGGGGCTGGCGGGATCTCGCAACGACAGTGTCTCCTTTTTTTGAGAGCGTGCGTGTTTTTGTGTAGGCCGAGTCGTTTGGGCCAAGCCCAAAAAGTGCCAAAAACAATTGCAGATAAAATATATTTTTCAAAAAACAAAAATTCTGAAAAAAAACATTTTTTAGAAAAAAGTTCTCAAAAACATTCTTACCCCTAAAATAACATTCTTTTCAAGAAAAACATGTGTTCAAAAAATATTCTTTTTTAGGGAAATGTTCAAATTTCATAAAAACGTTAATTCTTCTTAAAAAAGTATTACAATTTTTATGTAAACATTAACTTTAAAAAATAAGAAAATTTTAACATTTAAACTTATCATCGACGTTTATTAAAATTGGATATAATAGATGGTGCACAATGGCACATGAAGCAGGCTGCACACAAAAAATGCGGATAAAATATATTTTTCGAAAAATAAAACATTACTAAATTATATTATACAGAAGTATGCTTTTAACCCTAAAAAACAAAACATTCTTACCCCTAAAATATCATTATTTTCAAGAAAAACATGTGTTAAAAAATGTTCTTTTTCAGAGAAATGTTCAAAATTCATAAAAATGTTAACTATTCTTAAAAACTATTCTAATTTTTATGTAAACGTTAAATTTTATTTAAAAAAAGAAAATTTTAACCTTTAACCTTATCATTGACGTTTATTACAATTAAATATAAAAGATGGTGCATAATGTCACATGAAGCAGGTTGTGCCTCTTTTTTCGTCCGGTGCAACGCTCGGGCATTTGTCCTAGTGTTGCTAAACTGAATTAAGCTTAACCAGAAATAGCGTAAACTCTAACTTAAACTCCATGCGCTGTTATCATCAGTTGATCGTTTTTTGAGATTTTTTTCATTTTAATTAAATGAAAGGGCCGTTTTCCGTCATTCCGTGATGACTCCTCCCGAATCGTAGAGTAGATTGTAGAAAAGAAAGAAGGGAAAAGAATATGAGAAAGAAACAGGCCACGCCGGGCTAAAGCACGCTAGGCGACGTGCGGGCGCCGAATTGTTTAGCCCCGGGCAGGGACAGCGAAACAACCGTACGCCGCTTAAAACGCACAGAAACGACCATTTCTCGTGGCCCGTCCCGTCCCCTGCCTTTGGAGTTTTCCGCCACCGCTGCCGGTGACGAAACACTCGTGGAATCCATCCACACATTTCGCCGGTCGTGAGATGTGCCTTGCCCCGCGCCGCCGCCCACCCAATTCCCATCCACAGATAAGATATTCACCCCTCGGCTCATCACTGTCTCCCCGATGCGCACCGCCGTCACCTGCGACCAGCCCCGTGCCCGCCTGCTGTGCGGGTAGTGCCCATCATCCACCGCGCATCGGAGCGCACGGTGTCGTGTCAAAGTCCGGGCTTGTCGCCTTGCCTCCCTCCCCTTCCCCCCTCTCGCCATCTCCCAAGCGGGCCTACTGCCCACCGGCTGCCGCCTCCCAGAGAAAAACGAGCTCAAATCCGCTGTTTTTTTCTTTTCTCGACTTGCTCCTGCTCGCTCGGCCCTGGCCATTTATGCGCGGACACACGTTCTTACCAGCAATAAACAACGCCAGCGGGGCCGATCGTTGCTGATTCCGCATCCCGATCCGCGGCTCCTCATCAAGGGTCGTCGTCGTCACTCCGGCTCCTCGCGGCCGGTTCTTTGCTTGCCTCCAAGAAACCGTCGGCTTGGCCTCTCATTCCCGTCCCAAATCCGTCCTGTTAATAGGCCGAGCTCAGCTTCTTGCATTAGCTTCTCGGGGCTGCTGCTCGCTGCCGATTCCAGCGTTGATTCGGGTTGGAGTTTTGGGACAGGTGCTGCAAGCAATGGCGGAGGTGCGGAGCCGGGTGCGGGGGTTCCTGCGGAACCGGTGGCTGGTGTTCGTGGCGGCGATGTGGATGCAGTCGGTCGCCGGGGTGGGGTACCTGTTCGGCAGCCTGTCGCCGGCGATCAAGTCCTCGCTGGGCTACAACCAGCGCCAGGTGGCCAGCCTCGGCGTCGCCAAGGATCTGGGCGACAGCGTCGGCTTCCTCGCCGGCACGCTCTGCGCCGTGCTCCCGCTCTGGGCCGCGCTCCTCATCGGCGCCGCGCAGAACCTCGTCGGGTACGGCTGGGTCTGGCTCGCCGTCACCCACCGCGTCCCCGTGCCACCGCTCTGGGCGGTAAGATCCGTTACCTGGCCCTCCAATCATTATAGTCCTCCCATTTCCTTCTCCTTCCTGCAATAGCAATGCTTCCATGGCCGCATCAAACCTTCCTGTTCTTGGAGCCTCATGTGCTGCTGCAGATTGAGCTGATTTTTTTTTCTTCTAATGCTAAGAAAATTCCCTGTGACTTTTGTGCTAATTGAAGCGTGCACGATGCTGTGATGGAAGAAACTCATGTTCTACTACTGTGCTTCGTATAATTAAGTTGTACGTACGGTTGAAGCTTCCGGATTTGGATTGGAAACTAATCATGTCTTCTTCCTTCAATTATGCCACAGTACTTCCCTTTAGTTAACACGCGAGACCAGTTTGCTCATCATCTGAAAGCATACATGGGTCAGTCAATCACGCATCCTAACTGCACGCCTGTCTCCAATGATGGAGGGTCGCTATTCGACTTCCATTTACAAAAGAAAAGGCCGTGAATTTCTTGTTTTGGAACACCGTTGCTGTTGGACTTCAATGCTTTCTGTTCCTCCAAAATGTTGAAAGCTATGTTCAGAAATATTTGCTAGATTTTTATTGGCTCAAAACAGTTAAAACTGTTTCTGCTGTGTGTACTAAGAATATTCTAACACGCGGCATGTTGAATATGCTTCCGAGTCATCGGTGTGCACCTATATTATTCTTGGGAAGTCTTAGTGGTCGCTTTCTCGCCTCCCATGTTTCTTTAGTTAACCTTCATTATCTAATATCCTGAAAAACACTGAGGTTTGATATAGTTCATGTCAATTAACAATGTTCAACCTGAAAATTTCACTCTGTACTACTATTATCAGCCTGTCCAATACAGCCGCAACAGAATTTAACATCTCCATTGAGTTTCCAAGATTAGGATTGTGAGTTAATCATTTCCTATGTTTTGCTTTACAAATTAATTTGCTATGTGAAACATCAAAGCAACAGAGGATGACTTCAGTCTTCAGTAAAATACTGAAAACACAGAATTAGTGTCATTGTCTGTCTGAAGGTGGAGGAGATTTAATATTCATTTGTACTTCTAATTTTAAACGCACTAATTTCCATCTCCACATTTCTGTTTGCGGCATTTGGAAACCTGGACCATTCCATAATTTCTGTAGTATCTAATCTGACCTTTGTTTACATTCTTATTCCTTCAATTAGATTTGTCGGCTCTTGCACTAAATTCCCCCGTCTCTCCGCAGATGTGCATGCTAATCTTTGTTGGAAATAATGGTGAGACATACTTCAATACTGCTGCACTCGTCTCATGTGTTCAGAACTTTCCCAAGAACCGTGGACCAATCGTTGGTATCCTCAAGGGATTTGCTGGTTTGAGTGGTGCAATCTTAACACAGGTTTATGCAATAATGCACACGCCTGAGGATGCTGCACTGATATTCATGGTTGCTGTTGGCCCAACATTGGTAGTCATCGCTTTAATGTTCATTGTTAGACCAGTTAATGGTCACAGACAAGTACGGCCGTCTGATGGTACAAGTTTCACGTTTGTATACAGCGTCTGCTTAGTCTTGGCCGCCTATCTGATGGGTGTGATGCTGCTGGAAGACCTTGTTGGCTTGAGCCACTCATTGACAATCTTGTGTACCATCATTCTGATGGTTCTTTTGCTAGTTCCAATAGTCATCCCTGTAATGCTCAGCTTCTTCTCAAATGACGACGAGAGTGCCTACACAGCACTGTTAACATCACCTTGGAGAGAAGAAGCAAGTGGTTCAGTATCGTCTGAAGAGCAAGAAGTTATACTCAGCGAGGTGGACGAGCAAAAGCCGAAAGAAATTGATCTACTTCCAGCCTCTGAAAGGCAAAAGAGGATTGCCGAATTGCAGGCTAAGCTATTCCAGGCTGCTGCTGTTGGCGCCGTCAGGGTTAAAAGGAGGAAAGGTCCACGACGAGGAGAGGATTTCACATTACTGCAGGCAATGATCAAGGCAGATTTTTGGCTTCTATTTTTCTCCCTTCTGTTGGGGTCAGGATCAGGACTTACTGTGATCGATAATCTTGGGCAAATGAGTCAGTCATTGGGTTTTGAGGATTCTCACATTTTTGTGTCAATGATTAGCATTTGGAACTTCCTTGGACGTATTTCTGGGGGCTTCTTGTCAGAGATTATTGTCAAGTAAGAACTATTGAGGCACCTCTTTGCTGAACTTTTCATCTCATCTAGGAGTTTAGTTCATATGGAAGAGTGCGTTCTCCAATGGAGAGTGTGTTCTGCATCACTGATTTAATGTTCATGCTGACTAAGCTTCTTCTCAAAATACATGAACTAGAACTATAACAAAACCTTTACCCATTTCAGTTGTTATTGGTTGAATATCTTTTGAATGATACAGCAGTTTTTAGTGGTATCATCACAATTGGTTCCTAATCTGTTAAAAACAAAAAGGCACTAGCCTTGGAAATTCAAAGCAAACAAGAATACATCTCAAAACACATATCGAACTGATAAAATTATTAGACGAGTGAGCCAACAAAAAGAATAAAACTGATGGCAGGCAGCTAATAGGCAACATCCGAATTATCCTTTTGTCGATCATGAGCAGTATTCTTCTGAATAATTAATTAAGTAGTGACTGAGTTGCTCTGTTCATATTGAGACTAAAATTCCAACAGCTCGAATACAGGGGCTATTTTTGTTGAGAAACATGTCCCCGGTTGTTCTCATTTTTTGTTTGCTCTCTTGTTTCTTCAGGGATTACGCATATCCAAGGGCAATTGCCTTGGCGACAGCTCAAGTATTCATGGCAATTGGACACTTCATCTTCGCAATGGGTTGGCCGGGCACGATGTACATTGGCACATTGCTTATCGGGCTCGGGTACGGCGCCCACTGGGCGATCGTGCCAGCTGCTGCCTCTGAACTGTTTGGCGTGAAGAATTTCGGAGCATTGTACAACTTCCTTACAGTTGCAAACCCCGCAGGCTCCCTGGTTTTCTCGGGCATCATTGCCAGTGGCATCTATGACTACGAAGCCAGGAAGCAAGCTAACCATAACCACTCAACATTACTGGGAATGGTCTCCGACGTCACTCCGGCGCTGAAGTGCGAGGGCTCCATCTGCTTCTTCATCTCGTCAATGATCATGTCAGGGTTCTGCATCATTGCTGCCGCCCTGAGCTTGATCCTGGTCCACCGGACGAAGATCGTGTACACGAATCTGTACGGTAAACCCCGGACATGAGAGGTCAAAGGTCATTGAGGAACTGATCAAAGCTACAGGTATCAAAGCAGAAGGGTGAAGTTTTTTTTTTTTTTGCGTCTTCCTTCTGTTTATGGACTTCGCATATTCTTATGGTGTCAAAACCACGGCTACTGGTGGCTACGGATGGGAAATTCAGTGTCATGAAGCATTGAAGCGTATGGCGTTTTTGTGCGTTTTGTCCGAACTTCTTCGGTGTTTTTGGGGGGATATGAACTTCTTCAGTGTTGAGCTGGAACTTTGCATATACATGTGGTCTGTTCTATGTTTCATCAAGGCTGTTGAAAACTTGAAATGCAATAAATTGTCTCAGCTCTGCAAATTGGAGAGCTCAACCTTGTACATGGGCACCTGGTGTCCCAAGTCTGAGAGAAACCACATGATAGCTGCGTATTTGTTTCCTATGAATCTGGCTGGAGCACTGTCTTTTATTTATAAAGATTGTCTGGGCTGCCTCCCCAGTATATGTTTTAATTTTTCTGATCAATCTATGTTCTACTAGTTACTAGTAGTAGTTTTTTTCCCCGCTAGGAATTTCTTTATTTCGTTCGTAGTGGATGCAGTAGTGCTTTGGGCAGTATGCAGTACACTCACTAGATATATGCAGGTCAATAGTGGTAGAAAAACACTGCAACAAAGTCAATAGAAAATACTGTACAATGGAAACTAGTATAAAGAGACGCAGCACAAAAATGCAGTAGAAACTGAAAAACTAGGGTAAAGATTTCCTCCAACAAAACAAAAACTAGTGTAAAGATGTAGTATTACAAAGATGTGGGAGCATGTTAAGATGGAAATAAAAATCCAAAAATGGTACGTCTGGACACACAAAAGTAGAATCTCTACTACCTAAAAGAAACAGAGTGTTCCGTTTCCCCTCTTACGTTTCCCCTTCGTCCAACCATCTCGTACGAGCCCCCTCTCCCCTTCAGCGATTTTCTTTTCTCCCTCCATCGGTTTTCTCCCTGCCGGTTTTATCCTCATCTGGCCGGACAAACCGACTGTATCTTTGGTAAACATATAATGCACGTAAGGTAACCAAAGGCAATCAATCCAAAAGCAATCAATTCATGCATGGCAATCAATTCATGCATGACGGTGATCAATATCCTTCAATTATCAAGACCATGTCACGCCCAAGTTTCCTCCCAATTAATCAATCTATGGCACGTTGTTTTCCATCACGCTGCAGCCGCCGCGGGCGCCGCCTTCGCATCTACCCTTTCGAAGGGCACCGCCTCCATGGTCGCCGTTGCCTCGACCTCCCGCACGCCTAGCACCGCCGCAAGTCATCGGCTTTCCTTCTGTTTTGGGTTTTTCCTCGCCGGATTTTCCATTAAAACCAGCCCATGCGTTCCACTTACCCTAGCGTCGCCGTCCCGATGCTGCAGTACAACGCCGGTAGCCAACTCTTCACGATGCGAGGCCCTCCCGTCACGCCGCCGCCGCCAGCCCACCTCCTCGTGATCTAGCCAATACCTTCCCCCGTGCGGCGTCCCACTCTTCGCGCAGCAGCCCCCATAGATGAGTCCCCGATCCCCTCGCATGAATGTTGTCCTGCTCCACGGCCTCCTGCAGCTGGTCCTGCCGTGTGTTGCGGACATGCAGCAGTCTCCCCGAGGTCCTGCCCCGTTTCGTGTCGCCTCGCCGAGATCCTACCAGTCTCGCATCCCCGACGGCCTTCCTTCACGGTTGCAGTTTGAACAGGTTGCCTTTTTCTTCTTAGTTCGGAAAATATTTTCTTGTACGTAGTGTGTGTTTGCATGTTCCAAATAAGCATATAACTAAATTAATGAGATATTTCTATTACAGACATTTGTAGAAGAAATTCGGCACCTTGTCAGTCCAACACTAGGATTGGCACTTTCCTTAAGAAATATCCCCAAACTTCACCAGTTTAAAAGGGATCGTTGTTGTACAATGACCCGAAATATGGCTGGCTGATTTGGTTGCAGAAGGTTTTCTCATCAGAGAAAAAACGAGGTTGCTGTAGTTCAGCGGCTGAAGAACTTGGTGTCCATGATTGGAATTCTGAATATGCATGCATTATGGCCATGTAATGTACGTGTGTGATTAACAAGTTAATCCCTGCACAGGTCAAAAGAGACGGTGACCAGCAACGGTGTGAGGCGACGGCGGAAGTGTGTCAGTGATTGTGGCCATGCTGGGTCCAAGATGAGGGTGAGGTGCCGCAAGCGGCTAACTTGCCAAGGTATATATCTCTTTAGTTGTGTAAAGGTTTCTACTTTATATATCCATTTTAGCTGCACAAATGGTATTGTCCATCAGTGTCCATTGTATGCTTGAGGAGAATGTTGGAATGACATAACACGGCAAAGTGAGAAACATAGAAAGCAAGCTGAAAGCTTGAAACCTTCAAAGATTTTGTGACACTAAAAAATTATTTATACACATTAATTTTAGCTTGAAATTTGAAAGAGTAATATTTTTATTTAATATGTAGTGCAGTTGTCGTAGGCGCCACTGCAGATCGCTGCCATTACCACCACCAGGCAAGGCTAGCGAGGAGTAGCAACGTGTCGTCGGTTCCTTGAAGTGAGACGAGTTTCACTGTCCGATTAATTGTTAGACAAACTTTGCTAGACATAGCTATGAGAGGGCTTGGGGATGGATCAAGGTCTGAACGACATGTCTATCAGCTGTGAGATTTTTGTGAACATTCAAGGTCATCAAGTCTTGGGGATCGGCCATCTACGAGAGGATTTGGTGATGGATCAAGGCCTGAACGTGATGCTAGATGTAGGCATGTAGCTATGAGAGGACTTGGGGATGGATCAATGTCTGAATGTAACGCATACATGTCTATCTATATGGGATGGATCAAGGTCTGAACGCCTTCGCAATCTTGTTCAGCAGCCTATGCCTCCTGACTCTTTCTCAATGGCGCTGCTCGAGATTTGGATCGGTGACATTGCCATTGGAGCAATGGACGAAGTGGTTCCAAGAGGTTGACACGCTGGTGGAGGACATTTTGGAGGGAGTCACTGAATGGGGATCTGTCCATCGCTGCCGCTGCAGCTGCAGTGCTGGCACGCAGAGATCAGGGGGAAGGTGGGCATCGTCGAGACTCGAGACCCACTTGAGCCTCATGCAGGAGGACCTCTCCCAACTCCAAATAAGAACACATCTACATACTTTCATAAACAATATGTCGAAGAAGTTCTCTGCTCGTTAGCTCAAAGTGAAGGAGGTGGTTGCATTGTTCGCTATGAAGCATAATCACTCCTCCAACATGACAACTAATTGATTTACACTATCTCCTCTTTGTAGTTTCTTCATGCCAAGTTCCTTGTCAAAAGGGAGGATATGAATGGAGGGTAGATCAAGTAGAAGCATACAACAGTCAATTATCATGTTCTCTTTCAGTAGGATTGCTTTTCAGGTAATATGTGAGACTAAGATCTTTTTATGTTGATTTTTTTTACTTTTGAAGATTTCATAAAAACTTGCATCCGAGTTTTGCATTAAGGTGCTAAGGAAGATCGTCTACTCCATCCATCAGAAAATACTTGTCAGATAGATAAAAATGAATGTATCTAAAACTAAAATACATCTAGATACATCCATTTATCCTACAAGTATTGGACCAGGAGAAGAACACATCCACATGACAGTGTTGCCTACATGGACAATGTATGTTATAGCATATCAATATTCAGTCTACGACAATAGCATTGTAAGCAAGCAGCATATCAGTATTCAGTCTATGTGGCATCTTAGATGTTTGTCGATGGCGACTCTTGATGATATGCATAGCAAGCGCGCAAGCATTTTGTTGGGATCAAATCTTGCATTGGCTAAGCATGCAAGCATTTTGTTCCGGATTAAATCTTGCATTGGGTGAGCCTTCACACTTCGACGGGTTTAAGTGCATGAAAGAGGGTGTTAGACAGAGATTGTGAATGGAGGAAGATATATTAGACACCATGAATGTGACTAGCATATGTATGCCCCAGTGCAACGCACGGGCAATTAACTAGTCATACTAAAAATATACTCCCTCCGTGGCGGGCCAGCATGGCGATTGAGTGAGGCGAGAGCGATGGGTAGCGTCGGACTGAGCCGATGGGCCGCTTACTTCTGTTTCCACCCGAGCGAAAAGCTCGCGCATACTGTAGTTCATGCGAGTATCGTTGGACGGGTGATGGACGGTGCAGCGTGAACGACGTCCCTCGGCAGTAGAACTTTCTAAGCCAGAGGATCTCGTTCCGAAGACCTGACCCGTCTCGTTCAATCCCCTCCTGAAACAGATCGCGGCTAGGTTTTCTAGCCACATCCTGCGCCGCCGCCGCACACCTTATCGCTGCCACCCCTCGCCGCCGCCCCTCCCCGCCAACGTCTCAACGCGGGTCCCCTCGCCGTCTCACCCTAACTCCAGTCACCTGCCTCCTCGCCCCAACTCCGGCCTCCCCAGCCTCAAGGAGCAGGACGCCTCACCAACCCTGGAGCACGCCGGCCTCCGTACCTCCTGAGGCATTTCAGCCTTTTCACTAGCTCAATGTTGCCAAACTACTAACCTTCACTGCAGCTGATTCGTCAGCGAATCAGCTTTGCCACCATAGTGAATCCACAGCTGATTCTGTTGAAGCCGAAGCCCAAACAAAACCTAACTCCTACTCCTAGGAGCATGCTTGTAGCTCGATCTTTTTTTTCTCTCACTAATCAATGAATTTGGTAGACGTTGCTACCAACATTCAAAAAAAAAAAAAAACCTCCTACTCCTAGGTCGGTTGACGAGGCAATCACACACCACAAAGTCGTTCGAGCCGTCACGAGCTCGTAACGGGGAGCGGCTTCTAATTGGCCGTCCTCCCAACTCCAATCGAATCCCCACATCGTTTCTTGGTCTCAAGCCGCCGCCCTAGGCATCTGCCCTCCCCGCCGCGCCGGCCGCCGACCGCCTGCGCGATGGGTTCTCGGTGCTGGTCCTGCGGCGAGGATTCGGTGTCGCCGGACCCGGGCTCGGGCGCGCTCGTCTGCACCTCCTGCGGCCTCCAACACGACGCCGGCGCCTCCGAGTTCTACAACCCGACCGCCTTCACCGAGGACGGCCAGCTCGATTTCCGCGCCGCCTCCCTGGTCCGCCACCTCTCCCAATCACCCTACCGCGAGCTCAAGCTTGCCGCCGCCTCCAACGTCATCACCTCCATGGCCGTCCAACTCGGTCTCTCGCCCACCCGCGCCGAGGAGATCCTCACCATGGCCAAATCCGCCACCGCCGGGAACCTCGCCACCCCCGGCACCACCTTCCTCCCGGCCCTCGCCGCCGCCTGCTCCTTCCTCGTCGCGCGATCTCACCGCCTCCCGCTCTCCCTCGCCGAGGCCGCCGAGGCCGCGTCCTGCACCACGGTCGCGCTCGGTGACCTCGTATCCCGCATCGCCTCCCACCTCTCCCTTCCCCCCCTCCCTTCCTTCGACTACCAGGCCGCGCTCGAACGCGCCGTGCTCGGCTCGTACAAGCTCACCACCGCTGCGGGTGATGAGAAGACGAGAGCGATTCTCTCCCAAGCCAGATTTCTCCTCCGCTGCTCCTCCAAGTGGTCGCTCACCACCGGGCGGCACCCACTCCCACTTCTCGCCGGCCTGATTGCCTTTGCCGCAGAGCTGAACAAGGTCGCTGAGGTTTCTGTGGAAGACATTGCCCAGGAGATGTCGGCGGTCGTGCACACCAGCCGTCTCCGATACAAGGAGCTCGTTAAAGTGCTGGTGCATGTCGCGCAGAAGTTGCTTCCGTGGGGTGCCGACGTCAATGCCAGAAACCTGCTCCTGAACGCCCCAATGCTGCTCTGGCTCATGGAGAGGCGGTCGCAGTCCGACCCATCAGAACTGTTTCTTGAGAGCTTCGCTCCGGACATCGCCGGCCTTGTGCAGGTGTACTCATCTGTTGACGAGGGCGAGTCCAAGTACCTCCAGATTGTTCCCCTGGATGTTGATGATTTGGATTTCGAGAATTCTGGGAAAGAGGGCAAGAAATCAGGGGATTTGAAGATCTCAGAGGATTGCCTGTCAGATGCTTACCAGAATGTCTTAAAGAGGCTCTCTAAGCTAAAGGAACTTGGGAAGGTTGGGAAAGTTGCTAGCAGGAGGAAGCAGTGGAGGATAGGGCTGGAGCTGGAACCATGGATGGATTCGCTGGATGATGATCGGACCAAGCGCATGCCACTTGAGGAGGTAGCAGATATTGACATTGGCTATGATGCACCTCCTCCGTCGTTTACTGCTGGATTGGAGCATCAGAAGCGGAGGAGAGCACGAATTGAAGCTGCTAAGTGTCGAATCGATGCAATTAGGAAGGCTCCTGCTGCGCGTACTGTAAATGCAATTGATTCACCGGCTGTTCATGGAAATGAAGATGCTTGTCCACCACAAAAAAGTAGCAGGAAGAAGCTGGGTGGAAAGAGGCGACATGGAGAACATCCTGCGGAGATGTCAGACGCTCCTGACTCTGGGAAGAAGAAACAGAGAACAGACCCATGTGATGGTATTGACTGGGAAGATTGTGTTATCGAACTCCTTTTATTACATGGTGCAAATGAGGCAGAGATTGAACAAGGCCAATACAGAAGACTGTTGGAGTTGCATGTCTTCAGTGCAATAAGTGGAGATAGATAAAAACCTGGCGGTGCAGCGTCTTAAATCTTGCTTCCTGAACATAGGTTTCCATTATTCTGTGGTGCATTGCTCATTTTTAGATAGAGAAATTTTGCGCCGTTTGTATTTTTGTGGAGTTCAGTCAAGCTGATCATGGGAAGAACATATTGTGGTAGGGAAGTGCCTCATGGTAGGCTTTCTGTCTTTCTCCTGCAAAAAACATATAGAAAAATACATAGGAATGATACTTTCCCCGGCGATTTTTATTGCATAGTTGACTGGGATGTGTCACTTTGTGTAACTATACAGCTTATGAAGACATACTCAGTTAGACTTGAGATTGCTATACGGCTTGTGAATGACATACTCTGTTAAACTTGTATTTGTGAGCAATAAGAAATATGCTCTGAAATATGTGTGCTCCGATGGAATGTGCTCTGAAATCAGTTCGGGACGTGCTTTTTCTGATTTCAGTTTCATATATATGATGAGCAAATTACATGTTATTTGCTATGCAGTCCTTGTATTATGTTGCATCTTGTTGAAGGGCTGAAGCGAGCGAATGGCGCCACTACCCCGATGCGATGACGACTCGGCAGCCACAGATCTGCCCCAAGCCTAATGAGCTACTTCTCACTGGATGATTGATGATTGGTTTTGTAGCGTTCACAAACTATGATGCATTGGTGTTGTAGAAGTGGTTGGTGTTGTAGAAGTCCTTGTGCTGTATGGTTTTCAGATGGCATTTGTAATCTTGTACTATTACTGTAATATGTGCTATTGAGCAATTGGTGCCTTGATTAATTTTCTTCAAAAGGCGGCATCAACATTCTCTCGGGAGAAACATGTCGCCTTGTTTAATTTTCAATCTGGAAGAATTCAGTAAACTGACAAGGCTTATTTTACCAAACTAAGGTAGTTTAATTTGTCTGAATCATCTCTTTTCAGGATGAATGACTTAGCTTCTCCTCCATCATGTTTTGCTCCAAACAGAAGCTGTGAAAGGACTCCAGCAAAATGCACTGTAATCGCCAAATCAAAAGAGGTAAGTGCATACTAGTTCAGAAGCTTTGCATCCACTATTCTACTCTGTACATCTATCTGAATTTATCCGTATTCTACTCTGTACATCTATCTGAATTTATAAGTTATAGGCATTCAGCATATTGTGTGGCAAAGACTAGCCTTGCCCTTTTGTTTATTGCTATGGTGTCGATCCTAGACCTAGTGAGCAGATCTGGCCTTGCTGGTTGGTTGCAGCTTTACTCTGTTGCAATTGTTAGCGCTGTATGGAACAGAGCAAACTTCGTTGTGCGGCAGTTCATCATTAGAGTAGCAAAAGATGGCTATTGTTCTTAAAGAATGTGTTATCGAATCGACTTCGGTCACATGCCTGTATATGAACTTGCGTTGATCCGAAAATAGCAAGACTTGGATTTTATAAGACCAAGCTTTTCCCAGCACATAAGCATCGGTGCCTTCACTTGTTTGCAATCAAAGATCAATCTAGACCCGCGGACGTGCGTAAGCTAGATTAGTGCGCTTATGAACGCTCCGGGGGCGTGCCAATGGCACGCCCCAGCCACTAGTCCATATGATGTGTGGTAAAAAGCTATGACATCCTGGTATGTTGGTTACTGCCACTTGACAGTGTCATCAGGTGTATGAAAATGTTAAAACAGAGGGGGAGATTTGAAGAGACTAATCAGACGAAAGACAACATGCCAGGGTTTATTCTCAATTCTTACCTGTTGCCTGTTGGAATACTACTCAAGCCCTTAAAGTAGCCTGACCAATCAACTGGTGTCTTGTTCTTTGCGCTACCAAAAAAAAAAAAAGGAAAAAAAACTGGTGTCTTGTTCTTGTCCTCATCTTTTGAATTTCCTTTGTCGCAGATGATCATCCCTTAGTGACAAAGATGCATTTCGGCAAACTGAATCAGAAGCATTTCCCTTTAGTTGTCCTCCTATTCATCAGAATAACCTTTTTTCTTCGAGATATAATCATGCATCAATGGCATTACACTCTTCAGGCTGTACAAAAATGCACCCACAAACAATAATCAAAAACGGAGAAAAGGAAAAAAACAGCAACCCTCAAACATTGGATGGATTGCGTATGCAAAAGAATCAAGCTCAGCGTATGTCTATCAAAAACCCCTACTAAGAAACGGTACATGTATACCAAACTCAGAAAAAAAAATACATCTGAATTACAGTCACTGCCGCGCGCGGCCATTTAGTGGTTGAAGGCAGTGCAGTCTCTTCTGATCTCTCCGCCGCTGCCGGTCTTCACCCCTAGTCTCCCCACCTTCATCATCGACTCCACGAAGGCCTGGAAGAACCTCGGCTCGCTGTCGGCGAACTCCTCCACCGTCTTCCTTGACCCCCCATCGGTGAAGAGCGCCTGGTCGGAGGTGAAGAGGCCTAGGCCGTTCCTGAGGTTTTGGTAGTAGATGTTGTCGAAGAGGACGGGGCTGAAGGGGTCCATGTTGACTGCGATGGTCGGGCCGACGTCGGGCGGGCACGCCTCCATGAGCCGCTTCGCGTACTCCGGGTTGAACGACGGGTCCAGCTTCACGGTGCTGCTGTAGTTGTACAGCCGCTTGGTGAAGCGGCTGCAGTGCGCGAACCCGACGGTGTGGGCGCCGGAGAGCGCCACCATGTCGCGCTGGGACAGCCCGCTGCGGTAGAAGATGTCGGCGAGCTCCTTGACGTGCATGTCCGGGCCGGGCAGCTTGCCCTCGACGTCGCTGGCCTTGGAGACGAGGCCGTCGAGCCGGCCGAGCTCCACGCTCCAGTAGGGGCCGGACGCCTGCAGCCAAATCATTTACGCAGCGCAGGGTTTCAGAACTCACGGACGATGCAGTGAGAATGTTAGTGGCGTGTAGACCTGCTGACGTATACTACTACAGTACTTACCAGGTGGACGACGTCTCTGGCGGCGAGGGCGAGGATGTCGGCGCAGGAGACCACGCCGGGGCACTTCTGCTCGACGGCCGCTTTGACCCGGTTGACGGTGTCGTAACCGTCGCCGGCGAGTGAGTCATCGTCGGGGGAGTTCTTCTCGGCGTCTTCGTTGCGAGAGGCTATCAGGACCGAAGCGTCACAGCCCTGTGATTGCAAGTGGGGTTAGCAAAGCATAACCACTCACAGTTGTACTCAAAACGGCAACGGCCTGAAACGGGAATATGGTGGAAGCAGTATCTGACGGTGATTAACTCATGACGATGTAGTACTCCGGATTCGGATTTTGCGTAACCCATTCCGAGTTGCTTAATCTTTAGATTACCAAAAAAAAAATGAGACCAACCAAAGGGCTAACCCTCATTGGCTTTTCTTTATAGAAGAAACTCCGTGAGCACCACGCGTCCGTGCCGGGACTCAAATTCGGGTGGGCTGGCAGCAACCTCAGCTGCCCAGCCAACAGGTCGACGCCCTATCCTCTAATCTTTAGATTACCATGTCCTCACATGGGACAATCTTCATACAACTTATGAGGATAGTATAAGGTCTTATGATCCGTGTTCGTTTTAGGAGCACAGTGTGTGAACAGAAAACGGAAATGCTAAAAATCTGATAACTAGTAATTTTTAAGCATGGTGATTTTAATGTCTTTATGGCAAATTACATTATCCCCAAGATGACAATTTCCTTAGCAAGCATGACAAAATATTCATCCCCGCGACATTGCAATTTGCTATCTCGGGTGTTCGATTTGTCATGCTAACATCGCAAAAAAAAAAATGGTCATGCTAAAAAAAAAACTGACTTTCGATTTGTAGCGAAATTTATAGAAAAGGCTTATGTTGCATCCAAGTATAGGCAGGCTCCAAGTGGGTCCGACCCAACTGGTAGCTCCTGCATCCTACTATGTGTAGGTCAACCCAAAAAAGAAAAAGAAAATAAAGAATGCTAGAGCGGCACTAAACATCATTACGCGCACGACAGAGGCATCTCTTCGATCTTTATTCTTCACAGCTTTGAACAAGCTGAATGCTGTTCATAAAAAAAAACTGAACTTGCCGCTTACTACTAGTTTCAGTATTTGAACCAACTCTGCTTCTTCAACACA